>NC_140174.1:8188895-8691395 GCF_963971535.1 Notolepis coatsorum
CACAAGGGAGGCCAAGCGGAGCCACTTGGCTGACAAATACACCCCGCTGACAGCCCCCCAAAACCATCAGAACAGGGAGGGCCGAGCCCCCCCGACCCCCCCTAATGGAGGGTAGCCCCCCTATTAGGGACGTCACGGGAGGGCGACGGACCTGACCGCGCGAAGAGGCACTCAAGCAACTCAACGCACAGGGTGAGCAGACCGTGGCCTGACCCACGACTACACACACGCACAACCCGCATGCCACCCGGGAACGAACGGAGGAACAACCTCGTTACTGCCCCCAGAATCACGGGGTCAAGGGCAAACCCAACCCCGTGGCAAGGCCGTAGCAGCGGAGCACGAAGGAAGACCCAGACCCACCAAAAGGACTGGACTCCCTGGAATGGGGGCCCGGAGAAGTCCATGATGCCAGCATCAAGACCCCACCAGGTGGGCACGTAGTGCCCCGCCCCCCACATCGCCAGCGTATTCGGACAAAGGCCCCTCAGTTACTGCACCTGGTATTCCCAGGCGGAACCAACCAGGCCAGTAAGCCGAGCGGGCCCCGTCCCCCCAATAGTACACCGCCTGGCACACTGACCCTGCAGAATAGGCAGTCAGCATGGCCGTAAGCACACAAAAAAGGTTAACCAACGGAAGCAGGCAGCGCACCGGGGAAAAACCAGGCAACAGGCTGTTAACCCTAGCCTGGAGACTGCGGACGAGACAGGCGCCAGAGGGGACAGCTGAACACAGCCGCCCCGGCGGAAGGAGCGTAAGCTGGCGGTGTTGCATGACCAAGCCTCCATTGAACAACCCCCACCCAGAGGGGTCGAGGCAGAGAAGGCTGACACGATTGGCAGACGTCATGAACGTGCAGGGGCACCCTCAACCGGTGAACCCGGGAGTTGACACTGCTCCAACACACCAGGGAATCAACCACCTCGGTGTTACCCAATGCGGTGGTTGTTCCTATAACCCCTCAAGAAAAAACTCCAAAACACACCTGCGGGTATACACCGGCTATACCGCAGTACAAGTGTTTCAGTTTCCAAAAAGGGTTAACCCAGGCCTACGGGTCGCAAACATCACTTCGGACCGGGCCTGGCGGTACGGGAAGCACAGGGTCACCAGAGGAGGTCAAAAAACCACCCCCACAGGCCCCTCTTCGCCATGCGTGAGAGAGGAGCGAAAAACAATGGAGAACCAGCCCCTAAGCACACCGTACCTGGTATTCCCCGGCGGTCTCCCAACCAAGTACTAACCAGGACCAACCTGTGTAGCGGCCGAGATCCGACGAGATCGAGCGCGTACAGAATGGCATGGCTGTAAGCCATGACGACAGTGCTGAGTAAAAACATACCCAACCAGGGTCTCCATAGCGCTTAACCCTGTGACACCCAGACCGACCTGGCATTTTTCCCCCTGAAAAAAGCCCAAGTCCCTCAGGGTACCAGAACAGCAGATCTGCATCCCCGGCGGACAACGGGTTCAACTGATCTGGACCAGCGTGACCAGAACCAGTCCCGTGCCCTAACCACGCCGACATGCCCCAGGAGAAGGGCAGATATGCGTGTTGATCTTAACATGAAAAGAAGGCGCCACCCAGACGTCGGGACGAACCGCGCCTGGTGGCCCACCCCAAGGGCGTGAGACCCCACTACATATGTTCAGATCCATTCCGTCATCATCCCCCAGACATGAACGAGAATCCGTCGACAACCCACCCAGGTCATGGGATGTGGTCGCCGGAAGAGGAAAAACCCCCATCTCAGTTGCTTTATAAAAACGCTGTTTCAACCACAAGCAACTAAGGCGTGCCAGTCAATCGCCTGTTTACAGCGAGCTAGCACTATACGTGCGTCGGGACACACCCCCATCAATGAACAGGCTATTTAGACCTGTCATTGAATCCCCAAGGCGCCCAGGGGAACGACAAGAGGGGTGTGACACTCCCTAACTCCAACACTTCTGGAATAGAAAGAAGGAAGCATCAACAGTATGTATCCCAGTCTACACAGCCGGGGTAAAAAATGTTCACATTTTTACATCCCACCACCCTCCCATAGGAAAGAGACGGGGATCCCCAGAGAGACTTCCCACGCGAGCTGTACAGATTGAAAAGAATATATTGCACCTTGAGCCATGTAAAAAACTGGTTTTAGGGCCTCCGGGGAAGAGGCACCGAACCCATACACACTCAATAAACGAATTGAATCGAATATACATACAATAGAAAAGGACCCTTCTAGAGGGTCCACTCACTTTGACAATCTGAGGAGGAAGGCTCTGTACTCTGATGGAGGCTTCCTCACATGGATCACATGGAAGAAGGAGTCCGAACTCACAGAAGGCCTGAGTAGGCGCTTGGTGAGGAGGAGCCCTGACCACCCCCCCTGAAAACAGATCCATCACATGGACCTGAACAGCACACGGAAGTCCTACCAACAGAGACGCGCACGGTGACGTACTCTATGGCGGGGGAATTCCTGCGGTGCACACGCCCAATATACCAGGCCGTGGGACCAGGAACTCCCTCCCCCCCCCCCCCCCCCCCCCCCCCGTAACGTGCCGAACCGCCACGTGACGGGAACCTTGAAGGACAGGGGGTGTACCCCTGACCGACAGAACAATGGGGAGAGGAAAGGTTACCAGTTCACCCCTTTACGACCCCACACCCATGATACGACGTAACGACAAAAAGAGAATATGACACAGTCATAGTCAGCTCTATGAAGCGTTTCACAGCTCCACACAGCGCACGAGCTAACCTGCTATCTGATTTTTACTAAGGAAAAACACAGAATAGAGAGGGCTCTAAGAACCCCGGTCCAACATACACATGTGCTTCTGTGGCCAGTACAACCCAGTTGTAGGTCACATGACACACACAACCCATCATCATCACAATGAGAGAATACATCATTCTTGATTAGTATCGACCACAGGCCTTGCTAAGCACACGACAGCAACCAAACCAATTTCCCTTTAGGAAATAAGTTTCTCCAGCAGATTTAGCACAACCTCAGCAATCAAGCTGAGAGTTACATCGTATCCCTACCACACAAAAGACACAATTAATGCACAACATGTCTGATAGGAGGTGATAAAGTCCCCAGGGAACCGGGGGGGGAAAAACACAATCCTCCTATTTTACCCTTAATACGGCCAGTTAAAACAGGAAAACCTGTTAATGTGTGAACTCACTGTCCATTGTCATTACAGTCTGAGAAAGAACATTCTTTTACTCACTCGTCACCAAGCATAGCTTCATAGGTTAGTTGCCTTAGTAGTGAGTACACGGTACACATAAACACCATGATGTTTCTCACACAACAACCAGATCAATACATCACGACCTGCACGGAGAAGCTACTGCCAGTGACAAAAACAGCTCACACACAACCCGCAACGTATCTCAAATGCATTGCAACAACACACGTTTTGGGAAAAAAAAAAAACACCGTCATTCACAATACATTTAGCAAGGTAAAACCAGAAGACGTGTTATGAGGGTCTGGCCAACCCCGTACCTGCCCGGAACGCAGATCAGCGAAGTGCAGTCATAAGCCACCGTGGAACACAGCCCTCTTTGTTGACGCAATCCCCGTCTAGGCTCAGGCAGGGTTGACGAACATCCCCTGTCAAGGATGACGTCGTGGTCAAGAGTGTAAAACATGTTAAAAATCAAAGCACGTTCAACAGAATAGCATCAAGCTAACGGCTGCTCCAACCGTCCGGGTGCTATCGCTTCCGCTCGCGAGACGGCGATCTACGACGCACGCGATCAGGAGCGAGCTCCCGGCGGCGCGCGAGAAGCCAAGCTACCCCGCGCCAGGCCACCGACCGGCTAACCGTAAGCTATGAACATGTAAACAATGACATAACACTCACCCAGACAGGCCGCCGTTCTGAACCCTCCTCACTTTTTAAGAGAAAAGAGAAAACAAGACGTCAACACCGCTTCACAACGGTGACATTAACACGTCCGGCGGAATCAGCACAGTACCAACTGGCCTGTATAGCTGACTTTGAACATGAATCTGCCGCTATCGCACATTACATGCACATATCCCCTCGTGAAGGAATACTCTCATTTGGATATGAAAGATGGGGTCTTAACACGGTGACAGAGAGAATCCACTCGTCCAGAACACACAGGGATCACCAGTGTCAATGGTCGCGGCCCACTAGTTAAAACTATAATGGTCGCCAGACCAAGGCCTTCTGTCGCCTAGACGGCTAAACAAAGGACCCTAGCCTGGGGCCGGTTTCCATAAACTTTGTCTAGTAGCCCCCATAGCACTAACAGACAAGTGGAGCCCGCCAGCAAACACTACTCACCCAACCTGGAACGCACCGCTCCTCACAACAGCGGCATGTCCGACAGTTCAGCTGTGGCCTGACAGGTTTCACCCCAACAAACACAGCAAGGAACTGCAGTTGAGAAGCATGCAGCGGCGTGCTCCCAATACGAAAACCGGTGGAGGGTTTGTAGAATGATCATCATCTTCTAGACACTCCAGTACGAAGACAATATCGCCGTATTTTCTCGAAAATAGTGAGAGAGAAAATAAAGATATGATGTCAACGTATCCTTGTTTCCCAAGCTGTTCCTAATCCAATTTCTTCCATCATGGTGTCAAGTGTGGGGATCTACCGAGGCACCTCTTCCTTGTGGTGAAAGCGAGAAGGAGGAGAGCAGGTGACCACACACCTGCTTATGAAGGTAAGCTGATGAGGGGTGTGGTCAGACTAATACTGGTATTAGAGGTACATTTGTGGTTTATTCAGTACGCGTGCACGTACGCGAGATAGTGCAGAAGGCGATGCCAAGCTAAGCCACTAACGATACAGAACGACCATCTATGACTGGAATTGTTTCAATACTCTGGCTAGTGGCTACTGGCTGTAGATCTGAGATAAAGGATCAACCACAAGGGGGAGCCAGTTTACCTGACATATTCTGCTCTTATGTAGGAGAATGATGTTACTGCATCAAGTCATGGGATTTTAACCAAAGACTTCTGTTATAAACTAGAAGAAAATTGTAATTGGTGTGACCAATGTGGAAATAGTTACCACAAGCAGGGTTTATCACTCAAAATGTAATTTTATAGGTACCTTTCTGATTAAATATTTTGCCACAAACTGGACAGCTAAATGGTCTACATTCTACAATATGACTTCTTGTGCATTTTCACATTCCCTTTATCTCTGAACCCGTTCCAACTAATTAAACAACTACAGAGTTTCTCTCCAGTATGACTTCTAGGGATGGGTACCTTTCACATTTGAACCGATACGGTACCGGTACCTGTGAATCGATACCGGTACCCAACGGTACCTTTTTTCGGTACTTTAGGGCGTGTTCACACCAGAAAGTCCGGGGATAGTCCGGACTATCCGTGGATAGTCCGGACTTTCTGGTGGACCAAATGTTAAAATGATACATTGTTTGATTTTGGTCTGCGTTCACACTACCCTGTTTGGTGCGGATCTCATTTGTAAACAAAGGACATGCTGTCTCCAAGTCGTTCATCTATTGGACTAGCACTCACAAACGTAAACAGTTGCCGACAGCGTCTCTTGTGATAAAGCAGAGAGATACTGTCATTACGAGTGTGGCGCAAGTCGACTAGAGAGTAGAGATATAGAGAGAGAGAGAGACTGTCCGCGTGCGGCGCCAGTCTAGAGAGACAGAGAGATGAAGAGAGAGTGAGAGGAAGAGAGAGAGAGAGGCAGAGAGAGAGAGAGAGAAGCAGAGAGAGAGAGGCAGAGAGAGAGAGAGAGAGAGAGAGAGGAAGAGACTGTCCTCGCGCCTGTCATTCATTTGAGTTGGGTCGCGCGCAAGCTGTCACTTGGCGCTGTCACTCAATTTGCTCTAGATTAGATACTATATAAAGTTCGATCGCGTTCACACCAACAGCAAACGAACCATGGTCCACTTTGAAACGAACCGAGTCCCAACTTTTCAAGAGGACCATGGTTCGGTTGTTTGGTCCCCATTATAGTTCGGTTTGCGTTCATACCTGTACAAACAAAACAGACTATCGATCTAAAGGGACCATGGTCCACTTAAAGTGGACCAAACAGGGTAGGTGTGAACGCGCCCTTAGTCTCAAGAAATGTAATTTACCTACCTCAGTCGTAAAAAAAAATCCAAACTTCAAATAACTACAATTTCGACAGTTTTCGGCTTGCCATTGCTCCGACTGCTTTGTTGTTGAATCAAGTCAAATCCTAGGTAAGCATATATTGTGCGTGTGAACGTTGACATGAAGAAAAAAAAAGGTAAAAATAAAAAAAAAAAAAAAATTGTATCTCACTTAAATCGATAGTCGGTAGTACCGACGTGTTTCGGTTCGGTACCTCAAAAGCAGGGGTGTAAAAAGTACCCAGAAATTATACTTAAGTGAAAGTATGGGTACTGTCTCAAAATCTGACTCAAGTAAAAGTCAAAGTATCTGGCTAAAAACACACTTGAGTAAAAGTAAAAAAGTCCTACTTTTAAATGTACTTAAGTACTCAAAAGTAAAAGTACATTTTTTTGAAAGTGATAGACCAGGGGTTCTAACTAATTCCATCGTGGGCCAAGTTTTAATTTTAACTATACATTGCACCAGGTGAGTTAGTTGAAGAGGTGAGCCAATTAGTGAAATCATCAGCTGGTGTTTAGGCAAGGCTGGAATGAAACCAAGCATACACTCTGCCCACAATGGAATGTGTTTTGCGATAGACAATGCTGAAATGAAAGAACAGAGGACACTTTTTTGCATTAAAATTATTTAATGCACTTCTCCATTGAAGGTAAACTAACATGGACGGCATTCACATCACAGCATGAATAATATCACAATATTAAAAACAGAATGGTGTATCCTGAATAATATCACAATATTAACCACAGCATACTGGATTATCCTGAATAATATCACAATATTAAAGGTAGAATACTGGAGTACTCTGAATAATATCACAATATTAAAGACAGAATACTGGAGTACCCTGAATAATATCACAATATTAAAGACAGAATACTGGAGTATGCTGAATAATATCACAATATTAACCATAGAATACTGGAGTACCCTGAATAATATCACAATATTAACCACAGCATAATGCAGATCTGACTGTCTATTCTTCTGATAGCAGGTGTTTAATCAAAGATCCCTGCTTTCTAGTGTTGCACAAGGACCAATCAGCATGGGTATGGCGGGTTCATTTTCCATTGATGGGGATTTGATTGGCTGTTTACCTGCGGTCGCAGGATTAATAACGCTAACGTTAGTTCGGCCAGATAAACAATTCAAATATACTAATTAAAATTGTTGGACCTGTGAGATTTGTACTTTGTACTTTGAAGGTCTGCATTTTAAATGTAAGGAGTAAAAAGTATGTTTTTTTTCTCTGAAATGTAATGGAGTAAAAGTACAAAGTATACAAACCTAATAATACTCAAGTAAAGTACATATCCCCCAAAACAGTACTTAAGTATTGTAACGAAGTACAATTACTCAAGTACTTTACACCCCTGCTCAAAAGTACCGAATTCGGTACCCATCCCTACTGACTTCCCATGTGTCTTTTCAGAACCCCTTTATCACTGAACCATTTCCACAAACTTAAACGTCAGGGCTTATCTCCTGTATGACTTCTCATGTGAGTCTTCAAATGTCCTTTCCGTCTGAACCCTTTTCCACAAACTGAACAACTAAATGGTTTCTCCCCCGTATGAGTCATCACGTGTCTCACTAGATCTCTTTTCTCACTGAACCCTTTTGCACAAACTGAACAACTAAATGGTTTCTCCCCCGTATGAGTCATCACGTGTCTCACTAGATTTCTTTTCTCACTGAACCCTTTTGCACAAACTGAACAACTAAATGGTTTCTCTCCTGTATGAGTCTTCATGTGTCTGTTTAGATCTCTTTTCTCACTGAACCCTTTTGCGCAAACTGAACAAATAAATGGTTTCTCTCCTGTATGAGTCTTCATGTGAGTCTTCAAATTTCCTTTCCGTCTGAACCCTTTTCTGCAAACTGAACAACTAAATGGTTTCTCTCCCGTATGAGTCATCACGTGTCTCTCTAGATCTCTTTTCTCACTGAACCCTTTTGCGCAAACTGAACAACTAAATGTTTTCTCTCCTGTATGAGTCTTCATGTGTCTCTCTAGATTTCTTTTCTCACTGAACCCTTTTGCGCAAACTGAACAACTAAATGGTTTCTCTCCTGTATGAGTCTTCATGTGTCCCTCTAGATGTCTTTTCTCACTGAACCCTTTTGCGCAAACTGAACAACTAAATGGTTTCTCTCCTGTATGAGTCTTCATGTGTCCCTCTAGATGTCTTTTCTCACTGAACCCTTTTGCGCAAACTGAACAACTAAATAGTTTCTGTCCTGTATGAGACAAACTTAATGTTTTTTGTTTCTTGTTTGATATTAGCATCTTTAAACCTGACTGAGGTTCCCCACTCTCCTTCCAATCATCACTGTCATCAGTCTCAGAACAGTCTGAAGAGAGAAGCTGGCCGTCTCTAGTTGGTTCTAAATCACCAGCTGGATCTAAGTTACTGGCTGGTTCTGATACTCCACAGTTCTCTCCATCAGGTTCTGTTTTCATCTGTTCAGTTGAGGTGCTGGGTAAAGAGTAAGCTTCTCTGTTTTTCTCCCTCTGGGTTTGAAGAGGCTGGAAGGACAGAGCGTTCTCTTGTCCATCTTCACATTTCACTGGGTCTACTGTGATCTTGGAGAGATCTGCTTCTTCCAGCCCTTGATGTAGTTCCTCTTTAATCTGTAGGAGCTCTGGGTCCTGGGTTTGGCTGAGCAGTGAGGACAGAGTATTCTCTCCGTCATGTTCATATTTCACAGGGTGTAAGGTCATCTTGGAGCCATCAGCCTCATCTAGATCTTGAAATAGTTCCTCCTGTTCCTCTTTAATCTGTAGGGACTCTGGGTCCTGGGTTTGGTTAAACCATGAGGACTGAGGTTTCTCATCATCATGTTCTCTCTTCACAGGGACAGGATTGTACGTCAACTTCAAGATATCAGCCTCCTCCAGACCTTGAAGCTGCTCTCCCTCCTGACTGCTCCAGAGTTCCTCCTGTTCCTCTTTCATCTGTAGGGGCCCTGGCTCCTCCTGGTTCAGACTGGGGCTCCTCTCCTGCTGCTCAGGGGGGACCTCCTCTTCACGGACAGAGAGTTGTGGGGGGTCTGCAGGGAGGAATAATAATAATATGAATAACAAACATTAAGATGCAGTAGATAACTTTTCACTATTTAAGTAAAACCCTGCAACTGAGAGTAGAAACACAAGTGTTTTCAATCAATTACTACTTGGCTACAAAATGTGCCTATTTAATACAGTGAGGACATGTCCTCATCACGCTGTCAATCACAACTTGGAGGTTGATCAGATGTTGTCAGGAGGTGAGAATGTAAACAAACAGTGAGACTTGAGGTTCTCCAAACTAAACAGGGTAACTGTGGATAGCTGAAATACTTTGGATTGTTAGCTTGACCAATAACCTTTTACTTACTAATAAATGGTTTCTCTCCTGTATGAGTCTTCATGTGAGTCTTCAAATGTCCTTTCTGTCTGAACCCTTTTCTGCAAACTGAACAACTAAATGGTTTCTCTCCCGTATGAGTCATCACGTGTCTCTCTAGATCTCTTTTCTCACTGAACCCTTTTGCGCAAACTGAACAACTAAATGTTTTCTCTCCTGTATGAGTCTTCATGTGTCTCTCTAGATTTCTTTTCTCACTGAACCCTTTTGCGCAAACTGAACAACTAAATGGTTTATCTCCTGTATGAGTTCTCATGTGGGTCTTCAAATTTTCTTTCCGACTGAACCCTTTTGCGCAAACTGAACAACTAAATAGTTTCTGTCCTGTATGAGACAAACGTACTGTTTTTTGTTTCTTGTTTGATATTAGCATCTTTAAACCTGACTGAGGTTCCCCACTCTCCTTCCAATCATCACTGTCATCAGTCTCAGAACAGTCTGAAGAGAGAAGCTGGCCATCTTTAGTTGGTTCTAAATCACCAGCTGGATCTAAGTTACTGGCTGGTTCTGATACTCCACAGTCCTCTCCATCAGGTTCTGTTTTCATCTGTTCAGTTGAGGTGCTGGGTAAAGAGTAAGCTTCTCTGTTTTTCTCCCTCTGGGTTTGAAGAGGCTGGAAGGACAGAGCGTTCTCTTGACCATCTTCACATTTCACTGAGTCTACTGTGATCTTGGAGAGATCAGCTTCTTCCAGCCCTTGATGTAGTTCCTCTTTAATCTGTAGGAGCTCTGGGTCCTGGGTTTGGCTGAGCAGTGAGGACAGAGTATTCTCTCCGTCATGTTCATATTTCACAGGGTGTAAGGTCATCTTGGAGCCATCAGCCTCCTCTAGATCTTGAAATAGTTCCTCCTGTTCCTCTTTAATCTGTAGGGACTCTGGGTCCTGGGTTTGGTTAAACCATGAGGACTGAGGTTTCTCATCATCATGTTCACTCTTCACAAGGACAGGATTGTACATCAACTTCAAGATATCAGCCTCCTCCAGACCTTGAAGCTGCTCTCCCTCCTGACTGCTCCAGAGTTCCGCCTGTTCCTCTTTCATCTGTAGGGGCTCTGGCTCCTCCTGGCTCAGACTGGGGCTCCTCTCCTGCTGCTCAGGGGGGGCCTCCTCTTCACAGACAGAGAGTTGTGGGGGGTCTGCAGGGAGGAATAATAATAATATGAATAACAAACATTAAGATGCAGTAGATAACTTTTCACTATTTAAGTAAAACCCTGCAACTGAGAGTAGAAACACAAGTGTTTTCAATCAATTACTACTCGGCTACAAAATGTGCCTATTTAATACAGTGAGGACATGTCCTCATCACGCTGTCAATCACAACTTGGAGGTTGATCAGATGTTGTCAGGAGGTGAGAACTGAGAATGTAAACAAACAGAGTGAGACTTGAGGTTTTCCAAACTAAACAGGGTAACTGTGGATAGCTGAAATACTTTGGATTGTTAGCTTGACCAATAACATTTTACTTGAGTTGGGGCACTGTAGGACTCAAATTAAAGCTGAAATTCTGCACTTGAAGCACACCTTGATTTCATTTGAAGTCCATTGTGGTGGTGTACAGAGCCAGAATTGTGAAAATTGTGTCAATATCAAGCGGGCAGAAGCGTTTTTAACTAGAACTTCTACTGCATACTTCTTTTGCAAACCAAAACAACATACTTTATACTTATAGCACATGCATGAGCCTGGTCTCTTTTGAAAGATGACATTCTGAAATTTCTGATTCCATAAAAAGAATTCACTTTTAGTGCTAACGTAATAGAGTAACATAGGTCTGAGCTTGAGTTGTAGAAAAACTTGTTACTCAAGTTTTTCTGTAGTAGTTAGTAGTCCAGAGGTAGTATTTCCCCAGAAGGTGGTAGGGCTTACAAATCCAGACGGGGCCATAGCCTGAAGCCTTATGTAGTAAATATCCAAATTTCATAAAGATCCACTCAGAAATGAGTGATTAGGAGTGATTTTGGTAAACTGTGTACAAAGAAAAACTCAGTTTTCTCATAGACTTCAATTAATTTGGCTTCCTGTTAAAGAATTTAGTTGTTCACCTAGATCCCTGATCCACACATACCCACATGGGGTATCATTGGAAGCCACACTCATTGGCTACAACGATCCACAATCATTTTCGAGATCGGATTTAGGTTGACGGAACTACTGCAGCCTGAGTCGGAGTGGTATTTTGCACAATACCGTGTACTTTGCACAAGCCTCAAATACTGGCATGTAACTCGAGAACAGATGAACGGATTTTGTCGGATCGCTATCGACAGGCAACAAATAAGCCTTCAATTCGATATATATATATTGTATTACAAAATATGCACACCGAGCCACTAGGGGTCGCCAAAGTGCCGGTTGCAAAAAGTCAGAAAAACGTCCCGTCGGCGGGCTGTTGCAGGCTAAGAGGTTGGTTTCTGACTATATCAGCTTCATACCCCCGTCTGTCTGGCCTGCAGTGCTGAACCTTACCTGCTCTGCCCTGACCAATTCTGAGTGGTTCCTCCTGTCCTCCGGGGCATATGGCCCTGAGCCATTGTCTTGCATCGCATCCTGTATACATACGCTTGCAGTAGTTCTTAGTTCCATCTATTACTCAATTTCACAATTTTCTTATATACTTTGATTCTACTGTCACCATGTATGCATATGCTCACTACATGTATTTATTGCTCCATCTCTGCCCACTACAAACATGGGAACTCTCTAACCCCTGTCCCCATCTCTCTGAGTGGTTGTCTCGTAGTGTTGACCAAGGTGGTGGATGTCTTGGCCAAGATTGCAGTGACTGTTCTACGTGCACCACAGAGGCCATGGATCAGCTTCTTAAGGCCTCTGCATGCTACAGCAACTTCAAAGCAACTGCAACACAACATCGACAAAGCAACGGTGTTGCAGACACTCTGCCTTTATGCTTCTGCAACATCGATGTGCAGCCTATGCAACATTGTACCCCGGATGTAGCTAGGTTCCCTAGATAGATGAAATTTCCCTTCTCAACCAACCCCATTGATAACAAGCAGAAAAAGAAGCATTATTTTTACTTCCGGTCGGGGGATTTCAAAATAAAAGAGCGACATCTAAAAGCACTGTAAATACGTTTATTTTGTACATTATCTAATGTTAACACGAACCTAAACTAATCTAAAGTTAGTTTAGGTTCGTGTTAACGTTAGATAATGTACAAAATAAACGTATTTCCGGTGCTTTTAGACGTCGCTCTTTTATTTTGAAATCCCCCGACCGGAAGTATTTGTGATGTATTCTGCTTGTGTAACTTTAGGTTAGTTTTAACGTTGGACGCCTTTGTGCAAATGCAGGCAGCTACAGGCACTCGAGGTCGAGGAAGAGCTGCTGAATTTAATCGGCAGGAGGAGAGAGAGCTCGTCAAAGCTGGATATATCCCTGTGGCTGTGGTTGTAGGCACGAAAATGCAGCTCGAACTACCGGTTATATTAAATTAATTGATTGCTGTTTAACAACTTGTCCGTGTCCAGTCCTTTAGAACTGCCCCACCGTTCATTGTAAACAATGATGCATGTAATTATATTAACGTTACTGTGTGTTGTAGCTATGTTAATAAATTCTGAATGGCATTGACGTTAGTTGGGTATGATAGAGCATTGAATAGCATCATCAATGCTAGCTGGCTGGCTACAACAATGGAGGATGGTATTCCTCGCTGCGGGACCAATATTATTCTATGACAGCCCCGCCCCATTCACTACCAACCAATCACTGCTACGCAATATCAACGCAACGGTTGTTTAGATTAGATTTTGGGGAGATGTACGCAACATCCTCGCAACACAGTCTACAAGACCCTCTGCAACAACTGCGTTGAAATCGCGCTGATGTTGTGTTGCAGTTGCTTTGAAGTTGCTGTAGCATGTAGAGGCCTTTACAGTCTTCTGTCCGTGGTCTGTTAACGTGGTTTAGACGTTGAGTTCATTGCTGGGTTAAGTACTTCTATTCTATTCACATAATATGCTTACTACATATATCTATTCTATTCACATTATATGCTTACCACATCTATTATCTATTGCTATGTCCGCCCATCACAATCACGCAAACTGTCTAACGCCTGTCCCGTCTACCCGTCTCCCTGTGAGTGGCTGTCTCGTGGTGATGACAATCGCGAGTATAGTCAGGTTTTAATCGTTATTTTTTTTATTAGCTATATCCATTCATTTTCATCCATCCAGCCTGATGTTATCATTGGGAATGGGTCTGAGCTCGCAAAAGGGCAAATACCGCCGCCTACACCTTCCAGCTGGTATTGCACTCGATTAGACATGGTGTAGTTTTTTTTCTGGGACGTTCTGAGCCGTGCGGGCGAGGTTTAAATACTGAGACAAGGCAGGCATTTACAACGATGGCATGGTACACTAACCCCGCCCGCCCGTTCATGTGTAACGCTCGGTAATGTGGGACGGACCTCCACGAGCAGTATTTGGAATGGCGATCAGATAATTGTATTATTTCTTTTGTATTACATCAGAGACAAGGTAAGAACGCTATATATAAAATCTTGCGTTGATCTGATATTTCTTTCTACCGAGATCGACGGCGTCTCTGTGTGTGTGTGTGTGTGTGGCTGTGTGCCGTTGGGTGCAGTAGGTGGCGGAGGGAGCCCCGCGGTCCAGGGCCATTTTCATTCTTGCATGAGGAAGGATAATAATGATAATCTAGCGTTGATTTCAGGAAGATTTGATAATCAGGCGAAAAATGACAACGTGTTTAGTAGGGATGGGAATTGATAAGATTATATCGATACGATTCCATTATCGATTCTGCTTATCGATCCGATTCTTTATCGATTCAAGTTTCAAGTTTCAAGTTTCTTTAATAGTTGTCATACAGAAGTACAGAATACTTTTGTACAAAATGCTTCTTACTGTTGCGCTCCAGAGACTGTGCATGACAAGGTAAGTATGAAATAAAAACATAGTAAAAATTAGAAGTAAAAAAAGAGGTCACAGTGTTCAGTTTAGACATATGTACAATGTTCGTAGACGTAGTTACCATACAATATACAATACTGTGCAGTGTACTAATATACAATACTATATAGTGCAAGGCATAAATGGACGAGGTGCAGTTTAGGTACAATTCACAGTAGGTGTACGAGTTGTAGTGCAAATCCTTTATCAATAAATATAAAGTGTAAGTGTGTTTGTGTGATCTAAAGTGTGGAGAGTGGGTGCTGCAGTGTGTTGTTGTTTGAGTGAGTGTGTGCGTGTGGGTGTGTGTGCTGTGTGCATTTGATGGTTGTTGCATAGTGATTATTGTTCGTTTAGCGATTATTGTTCGTTTAGCAGCCTGATGGCCTGGGGATAGAAGCTCCTTCTGAGTCTTTCTGTGCTCGCCATAAGACTCCGGTATCGCCTGCCTGACGGCAGCAGTTCAAAGAGGCAGTTGTTCGGGTGGCTCGAGTCCTTAATAATTCTCTTAGCCTTCCCCTTGCACCGCTTGTTGTAAATGTTCTGGAGGGTGGGAAGCCCCCCTCTAATTGTGCGTTCGGCTGAGCGTGTCACTCTTTGTAGTCTGCTACGGTCTTGTGCAGTGCTATTCCCAAACCAGGAGGTGATGTTGCCGGTCAGGATGCTCTCTATTGTACATGAGTAGAAGTTCCTAAGGATCTTCTGACTGACTTGGAACTTCCTTAGGCGCCTGAGGAAGTAGAGGCGTTGTCGTGCCTTCTTCACAACACTGTCAATGTGTGTGGTCCATGTCAAGTCCTCGGATATGTGGGCTCCGAGGTACTTGAAACTGTTCACTCTCTCAACTGGTGCCCCGTCGATGCTGAGGGGGCTGTAGTCCTTGACCCCCGACCTCCTGAAGTCCACAATCATCTCTTTTGTTTTGCTGACGTTCAGGGAGAGGCAGTTCTCCTGACACCACTGTGACAGGTTCTCTACCTCTTCCAGGTAGGCCCTTTCGTCGTTGGCAGAGATCAGGCCCACCACTACTGTGTCATCAGCAAATTTGATGATGGTGTTGTTGTTCCGCTGTGCTACGCAGTCATGTGTGTACAGGGAGTAGAGGAGGGGGCTCAGAACACAGCCCTGGGGGGCCCCTATGTTGAGCGTGATGGATGAGGAGGTGCAGTTGCCGGCTCTTACCACCTGGGGTCTGCCCGTCAGGAAGTCCAGGACCCACTGGCACAGGTCATAGTTCAAGCCCAGGTCCCTGAGCTTGGCTATGAGTTTGGAGGGGACTATGGTATTGAATGCTGAGCTGTAGTCGATGAACAGCATTCTCACATAGTTCCCCTGCCTCTTGTCCAGATGTGATGCTGCTGTGTGCAGCACATGGGCTATGGCGTCCTCCGTGGACCTGTTGGGGCGATATGCAAATTGCAGAGGGTCCAGGTTGATGGGGAGGGAGGAACAGATGTAGCCCTTCACTAGCTTCTCAAAGCACTTCATGGCTATGGAGGTGAGGGCTACAGGGCGGTAGTCGTTGAGGCAAGCGGGCGTAGATTTTTTGGGTACAGGGATGATGGTGGACTTCTTCAGACAGGTGGGGATGACGGCCTGTTCCAAGGACAGGTTGAAGATGTCAGTGAATACCGGGGCCAGTTGGTCGGCACAGACTTTTAGGACGCGGCCGGGGATGCCGTCCGGTCCTGCTGCCTTCCTGATATCCACTTTTTTAAAGATCCGTCTCACCTCATGCTCTGTTACCCTGAACACTGAGTCTCCATCAGCAGACCCCCCCCCCCCCCCATTGCCGTGGTTTGTAGGCTGGTGTTGTTATTCACAGCCTCAAACCTCGCATAGAAGGAGTTGAGATCATTTGCTAAGGAGATGTCACTGTTCAGTTTGAGGGGGGTTCCTTTGTAGTCTGTCATTGTTCTGAGGCCCTGCCACATGCCTCTAGAGTCAGCCTGTTCAAACTGAAGTTCAACTTTATCCCTGTAACGCCGTTTTGCCTCTATTACTGCTCTCCTGACGTTGTATCTTGCCATCTTGTGTTCTTCCATGTTGCCTGTCACCAGCCCGGTGTTGTATGCTGATGTGCGCACTTTCAGAGCCTCACGGACGGATTTGTCTACCCAGGGCTTTTGATTTGGGTAGATATTAATTTTGGTGGAGGGGATTATTACTTCTACCTGAGTACAGACATAGTCAATCACCGTTTCGGTGTATTCGTTAATATTGGCTGTGTTATCACGGAATACACTCCATTCTGTGCTTCCCAGCACTGCTTGGAGTGACTCCACTGACGTCACGGCCCAACGCTTAACCTCTCGCGAGACCACCGGCGTTCGCTTGAGACTCTGTCTGTACTTCGGCAAAAGAAAGATGGCGGCGTGATCGCTTTTACCGAATGGACTAAGAGCCTGTGACTTGTACCCATTCTTAAATTGCGAGTATACATGGTCTAATATGTTCTCGCCTCTGGTGGGACAGGTCACATGCTGATAGAAATTCGGCAGCACCGTTTTAAGACGCGCGCTGTTGAAATCCCCCAAGACCAAAATGGCAGCGTCAACATTAGCTGCTTGGAGTTTGTTTACCTCGTCGTGAAGTTTTGAAAGTGCGACCCCAGTGTTCGCGTGTGGTGGAATGTACACTCCGATGAGGATGATGGACGTTAACTCTCTTGGGAGGAAGAAGGGTCGACATTTTATCGTGATAAACTCCAGGTCTGGGGAGCAGTGGTTAGACATTTCCTTTGTGTTGCCTACATCGCACCACTCCTTGTTTATCATGAAGGCAATGCCGCCTCCTTTCTTCTTTAATGACTCTTCTGCCGTCCGGTCTTTGCGGAGAACGAAGAAATGGTCTGCCGGTTCTATTGCGTGGTTCGGGACATCTGGACTCGGCCAAGTTTCTGTGAAACAGAGGACGTTACAATCCCGAATGTCCCTCTGGAATTGGATCCTTGCTCTGATGTCGTCCAATTTGTTTCCTATCGATTGCACATTGGCCAACAATATGCTGGGCAATGTGGTTCTGTGTCGTTTGGACCTCAGTCTGTTCCGGACCCCGGCTCTCTTTCCTCGTCTTCGCGGCGGCTTCTTGGCGTCTTGGCCATGGCCGGCATAACAAAGGATCTCGGCGGGCCATTTCTGCTGTTCAGCGATCCGATCCAGAGAGCAATCCAAACGGTAAGTTTTTCTTAATCCAATGTCAATGATTGACTGACGGTCATACACATATAATGCACCAACAGTTGGTGCAAATAAAACTCCTAATACTATAAAAATTAACAAAATAAAGCACAGTCTCGTCGGAGCGATCAGAAAGGCAGCCATCAGAGCGGCGCCAGTGTTCAGAAGTCCAGATTCCCTTATCGATCCCTGATATTTATAATTTTAATAAATACATTGGAAATGCAACAGAACTAAGCTGGTTAGAATAACAACATGCAACTTGACATTTCTGATTGTCATTTATTGTTGAGCCCCCATGTCAGAAAAATACAAAAACTGTAAAAAATAAAATTAACTATACACTTAAATAATGTATTTGAGATTCTCTTCTACTAATTTAATCTATTGATCTGTATGTTGCATTCAACAGGTCGTTATTCCTGACTCCTCTCATCTGGTCTTTCAGAAGACCAGCACGCACGCACGCACGCACGCACGCACGCACGCACACACGCACACACGCACACACGCACACACGCACACACACACACACACACACACACACACACACAGAAAGGGCTCCGGAGAGACTGCTCCCTCCCCGCTCACCCCCACCCTTTTTTTGCTCAGTCAGCTGTTCTCTCTCTGTGCGTGTGTGTGTATGAGCATAATTAGCTAGTGTTAGCTCCGCGGCTAACATTAGTTTATGCCGAATTAAATGAATGACAGATTGCAAAGCATTGGAGTAGTTTTCAATGCACATAGAAACAGTCAAACAGCGGGAACATTTCGGGAGCATATGCGACCAAAACCCAGCCAATTTCGAGCCCTTAAAGGGGAACTATTTGACTATTCCTAGCACTATTTGGGCAACTTTACACAATTCCTGTGAGTCTATTGAAGACATCTGTACGGTTTTTCTCAAAAAAATGCATTGGTTTATATTTCTAATCAAGTACTCAAAACGATAGGTTATGTATATAACCTAGTTATATGAGTATTGGCTGAGCGTCCCGCTCTTAAGCCTATTGAGATACCCCTTATCTCCTGTACCTACTGTACTCCACCACGAAAACAACTTGTACACCCACACCTGACCGGGTCCCGCCTCTATGGAGGCGTAGCCTATATGACCATGGCCATGGTCACCAACACACCCTTCCTCGCCAAAATCCCGTTCCAGTAAAAGATCCCTCAAAAGGGAACTCAGGGCCGCTTAAGAGCGGGACGCTCAGCCAATACTCATATAACCAGGTTATATACATAACCTATCGTTATATTTCGTATCTGGCTTATCGCGTCCCGCTCTTAAGCCTATTGAGATATGGGTTAGAGCGGACGCGAGACCCGACAGATGTACCCCCTGAGGACCCGTAAGCCCACATCAAGGGGTTCGGGGAGCCCTGTCACCCCATCCTTCCTAATGAAGGGGGGGGCGCAGTCAACTCCACCTGAGTGCGAGCAAGAGGGAACTAGAACCCCTTGAACACACAGCGCAGGCGGAACCACGTGTGACCCAACACACTGTGGCCCATACCCACACACTCCTGCTACCCTACCAAAGGACGGGAAGCAGGAAAGGCCACAGACCCCAGAACCGCCTGGGAGACAGAACCCCCGGTCATGTCCATGAGGTAAAACCTTACAAAGGGGCCCGGGGAGGACCATGATCCTCCACCGAAGCCCCACCCAGGAGAGCGGCAGAGGCAGCCACCCCATGAGTGGAGTGCGCCCTGACGCCCCCAGGGGGATCTTGCCCAGCCAACGTGTAGCAGAGGGCAATGCCCTCGCACAACCAATGGGACAGGCGTTGTTCGATATTGCCTTACCGGCATGAGAACCACCGTGACAGACAAAAAGCTGAACGGTGACCCCGAGGTCCTGAGTACGGCTGAGGTAAATCCCAAAGCACGGACCGGACATGACAGGTGAAGGCCTGCATCTAACTCACTAGCGTGAGGAGGCGGATGAAACGCCTGAACCACAATATCCCTGGAGCGGAAGAACTCCGGATATTTACAGGCACGAAGGCAGGATTAGGCCGCAGAGTGGCACCGCAATCGGACAAAAGACAGGCACTCTGAACGTACCGAGAGAGCACAAAGCACACCCACGCGTTCAGCGGAGGTGACGGCCAGCAAGAACGCGGTCATGAACGACAGCTGTTCCAACGGCGCCTGCTCGAGCCGCTCAAACGGGGCCAAGAACAACCGACCGAGGACCAATTGAAGATCCCACGTCGGAGCCAAGGAGCGTTGCACCGGTTTAACGCGTCGAGCGCCAAGCAGGAAACGCTTCACAAGAGGGTGGCTGAACAAGACATCCCCTCAAATCCCTCATGATAGGAGGATATAGCTGCTGCATATACCCTCACCGTCGAAGCCGACAGTCTATCAAGGAGAGACTGGAGGTAACTAAGGACAGCATCCAGGGGGCAGGAGACTGGGTCCCGGCCCCCCGCCTTACACCACACTTGGAACATACGTCATCTGCCCGCATAAAGCGCGACAGTGGAGGGAGCATGCGCATTCCGGATGGTAACACCATCAGGATCAAGAACCTGCGCCCCTCAACATACCCGTCCCAACAACAGACCTAACAGATGTATGGGGAAGAATCCCAGGCGGCACGGCATCGGTCCCAGACCTGCCTGGCTATGTCCGGACGTAATCCCCACCCGTCAGGATGAGGACCGCCCCGCGACAGTACACCTGTACCCACATTCTCCCAGCCGGGGATGTGGGGAGCCATCAGGCCGCGCAGATGGAGGACGCCCATAGCCAGCCGCCTGGTGCAGACGGGGGGAGCGTACTCCTCCCTGTCTGTCGATATACGACACTGACGTCGTATTGTCCGTCCTGATCAACACCGTTTGAGGACCAGAAGGACCGCTTTCAATACCAACACATTGAACGTAGCGCAGACTGGGCAGCATGGTTTGCCAGCTGCCCCCTACTGCGTTGGCCCGACGCGTCACCAGCGAGGGAGGCGTCGGTGAAAAACGTGACGTGAGACAGCGCCGTAACCGTCCTAGGACGGAACTTCCCGAGCGTGTTGACAACACGCTCTGAGAGGGATGCCCATAGCCCTCCAACCGTTGACTGGGAAGAGGAGTACTCTACTTCCAGTCTATAGCAAACCCCAGGCTGGTAGGGACCTGCCTGGTACGAGACCTGACGATCCACCTTGACCGCGAAGGACCAGAACGTCGTCAGGGCAGAATACACTCCGTAACCCCTGACGACGCAGAGGCCCCAGTGCGGCCTCCACGCACTTGGTGAAGATGCGGGGAGCCAGAGAAAACCGAATGGCAGCCTCTGGTACTCATACGCTAACCCTGCAAAGGAAGCGTAGGTAAGCCCTAGGATGGAAGATCGGAGATGCGCATACGCATCCTACAGGTCTATGGAGGAGAACCAGACCCCCACCTGACAGTGTTCAACAGGTAGGAGACGATCCAAAAAATGCTGAACCTTCCCATGGGACAGGTCCAGCCTGGGTCTGACACCCCCCCCCCCTCCCGATTTCTCAGGCACCAGAGAACACCGGGAGGAGAACGCCACGACGATGGCTTGCTTCGTCCACAGAGATTGGATCTCGTTGACCAGAGCTGTCACTGCTGGAGACCCTGACAATAGGGTCTGTACCAAACCCGAAAATGGGTGGGGTTGTGTACACACAAGTCCCCGCCTCAGCGTTCTCTCCGTCCACCTCGACATATGGTACTGCCGTAGTCATATGTGATGACACTCCCAACGCACCCGCCGCCATGTGGCGCAGGTCCGCCAGGAACTGTAGATAGTTGGCCCGGTCCCACCCGCTGTGCGTAGCCAACCCTGGAACCGTGCGAGCAGAGCGTTCCGTGTCGGGACATCTGACCCTGACACCACCCATGAGGCAATCGCACCCAAGGGGGGACCCCGACAGAAAGGGCCGGTTTGATACGGGGGGCTTTCTAGGTGAAAAAAGCCCCCCCACTGAACACCCCTCCAGAACATGCTGAGGAGTTGTTCTGCAGCCGGACATGCAAGGTGTAAGGACCCCATGGGTTCCTACACACTGTAGCCCTGCAGTGATATTACTACCACCCAAATCACGCGTGCTTGCGAGACCACTGCCAATCTTTCAGGAGTGGGAGGCACCAACATGATACCTGGCCTGGCGAAGGCGAGGCCGGGGAAGTCCGCACTGTGTGCCTCAAAAGGTTTCGAGCCCCCCTGCTGACAACACTTGACAGATAGTTGACAGACGTAACACCAGGCTCAACCAGCACAGCTTATGGTGTGGGAGCCGCTTGACAGCACAACATTCTCACGGACAGACCCAGGCTCAGCCATCAACTGGGTGTCAGCCCCTGTCCCCATGAGAAGCGAAAAGTGGGGCCGCCTGCGCTTTAACGAAGGCACGCGGCCCGCAGCCAAAGGAAACAATCAGAGCCCACTTTTTCCGCTGGTGTTGGGGAAGGGAGTGATCGGAGAGCGGGCTGCTCACGGCAGGACGGTGACGGCTTGTTGTTCAAGCCGAACCCATCCAACATGGCCAATCCCTCGGCCGCCAAGGCTGTCGGCCTTGTGGATACCTGTCGAATCAACGCCCAGGATACCTCTGGCGGGGGAAAACATGGCCGCCTGTCGAGGGCCTCGTCATCGCCGCTGACGAGGCCGTGCTCTCTCTTCTTCTGGCTGCGCGGTGTGAGGCGGTGTGGGGCCTAGGACAATACCGCCCGTGCTCCAGCAGAAGACCAAAATCCCCTGCGGAGAGGGGAACCCTGAGCGGTTATAACTTGCGGCTAGGTCAAAGCTAATAACGTCAACAACCTCGCGCAATGTGTCGACGTCGGCTGGCCCTCAAGGCCCCGCCACCAGAGACAATTTTTTTGATAGAAAAAACAGCAATTCGAACACAGTTCTAATCGCTGCCAATTCCATACCGTGGCGGTACAGGCTTTAGCAGCCCACCAGCCACTCGCCAGGCCGACCCACGCATGGCGTCGGCCGGGCGGGGCACCGTTTCAATATGTCAAAAGCAAAGGACTGATGTTAACACGGAGCACCATTGGTGGTTGCAAACAGCAACCTCCACTGTGGTGTGCACCATGAAAGGGTTAAATGAATAAAAGAACTAAACCACAAAATACTGTAGAATGAGCAAGCCCATATACACACGTTAAGGGGAGGCGGACCAGAGCGAACTAGTCCCGCCTTCATTCAAAATATTCACAACAGCACACCAGCCCTAGCTTAGCCCATTTACCAAAAAAGGTAAACAAAGCCCCCGCCGCATACTCCCCCAATAGACACCGATTGACCGTCAGCATGAATGGTTGAGAGGAGAGAAAGCTGTAGCATAGACAGACCTTCTCATAGCAGAGTGACGGAACAAAACAGTAGCCCACTACACTACTACAGCCTAGCGTGAGGCGATGTGGAACCCAGATCAACAACCGCCTGTGCACAAACACGCAACATGTTTACAATGTCGGCTGGACCCATAGCCCCACTACCCGACGCCAATGTGGATAGGAACTAGCCAGCTGAGCCATAACCCGCTGTTAAGTCCCATCCTGCAGTAGTATAGCTCTACTGCTACACCGCCGAGCTCACGCATCGGCTCCCAGATGGGGACACTGTTCAACAGACCCCAACGGAACACAAAGGTAACGTACCTGGCTAGGCTACCTAGCCACGGCCTACCCTGTTGTCAACCCATTTACCCGTAAAAAGGTAAATAGGACTCAGCAAAACCCCCACAACAGCTACCGACTGACCTTCATTGATGAACCGGGCAAGAGGAGGGAGAAGTGACAACATCTCACGGCGGAGACATTAGAACAGCGTAGCAGTAGTGTTCAGCATGTAGCATTAGTATTAGCATGTAGCTAGCATTAGTTGTTTAACAGCACGCTTGCAGGACCGTTTGGAACCCGTTCACCACAGTGAACGTTCACCAAACCATCCCCCCCTGGCGCGGACACACAACATGGTTGTGTAACAACAACCCAGCATTACTAACACTAATACCCGTGCCTGATGACACAGGGCTCACCGTTGTACAAGCCGGCCCGATAGCCAAACCATGTACGCTGCCCCTCGATCTGCTGTCGTCAGACGAGGAAACATCAACATAGGCCCGTCGTGTCGCTGAACATGCTTCGAAGATGCCAGGGACAACAAACCTCCGGTAAGCTTTCAACATTATGCAATTCCTCCAATCTTTTTCATACTACTAGTTAGGGATGCACCGATATGAAAATTGGCCACGATACCGATTGTTCAACTAACACAATCGGCCGATACCGATACTTGTGGCAAAGAATAAGTATTTGTAATTCTTTTTAATTTTTTTTTAAATTTTTTTTTAATGAAACTACTGTATATTTGTATGTGTATGTTTGTATTTGTAGGCCTCTTTACTTACTTAAAAAAAGGAAACATCAAGAAATATGTTTATGGTATTAATTCCACCATGCCATGTATCACTATCCCTCTCCCAGTATCGTCTGGCGGCCTGCAGAGGGATACTATTCTCTCAACCAGAGCTTTCAACCAATGCAATGGAACCATTTTGATTGACAGTCGATTCGGCCAATTACGCCACACCGCTAGCACCCACCTCCTGCTGTTCTTACCACCAATCGTTTATTCATTTTCTACTTCGGGGCATGCCACCATTGATCTGCTTGCGAGAGCACAACAAACTTAACGTAGCTAATATGTTAGCTGCCCGCCGACCAGCGCGCTCCACAGGATGACCAAACGAGACACAATGATTTTACTGCAACAAATGTTATAATAAAACAAAGCCTTTCTATACATTTGTCTGGTTGAAAACTTTATTAACAGATTGCAGAATGGGTAGTTGGGTACGGAATGAGCAACGGAATGGAACTGAGCTATGAACGGAGTAATGCCTTGCTTGCTTGCTTGCTATCTTCGGGTAAATACTATGCTGATGTAATTGAACGTGTAACACTAACTATATAACGTTAATGCCACAAAACGAATGTTTGTGTCATTTTAACAGCAGATACTTTCTTAAATGCCATCCTCCTGACAGAGCGGTGTTGATGGGGAGCTCTGATGGGTTCCCTTGTGTTATTAGCATTGAACAGCTAACCGAAAGCTAGCGTTAACTAATGTTAAAGGTTTAGCCATAACGTTACGTTGGCTAAAGTTGGGTCAACAAGGCACTTATCGGCCGATACCGATACCCGACCGATACATCGGTGCACCCCTACTACATTTACATTTACATTTACATTTAGTCATTTAGCTGACGCTTTTATCCAAAGCGACTTACAAGTTCTGTGCGACAACTACTAGTTACATAAGGTGCACTGCATCCAATATGATGGAACGAAAATAGAGGAAGGGTGTGTTGGTGACCATGGCCATGGTCTTATAGGCTACGCCTCCATAGAGGCGGGACCCGGTCAGGTGTACAAGTTGTTTTCGTGGTGGAGTACAGTAGGTACAGGAGATAAGGGGTATCTCAATAGGCTTAAGAGCGGGACGCGATAAGCCAGATACGAAATATAACCATAATTTTTCAGCCTCCGGAATTCAGGCTGTTATGGCTCCGCCCATAAGCACTTTGAGTGACAGTCAGTCCACACAGTCTGCGAGAGAGAGAGAGAGAGAGAGAGAGAGAGAGAGAGAGAGAGAGAGAGAGAGAGAGAGAGAGAGAGAGAGAGAAAAAAGGAACTGTGTAAACACTCTGCGTGTCCCGGGAGAGGGAGCCGGGAGACACGCAGAGTGTTTACAGTTCTCTCTCTCTCTCTCGGTTCGGGAGCATGGGCTGTGGCGCAGCGCGGTGGTGGACTTCCTCGAACGGGAGAGGGAGACACGCAGAGTGTTTACAGTTCTCTCTCTCTCGGTTCGGGAGCATGGGCTGTGGCGCCGCGCGGTGGTGGACTTCCTCGAACGGGAGAGGGAGACACGCAGAGTGTTTACAGTTCTCTCTCTCTCGGTTCGGGAGCATGGGCTGTGGTGCAGCGCGGTGGTGGACTTCCTCGAACGGGAGAGGGAGAAATTACCCCCACTCTGCCCCGGACAGCATGTGACTGTGATGAACAAGGATAGAGGAACATGGCATCCAGCTATCGTTGTACAAAAATGCAATGAGCCAATAAGCTATGTTGTACAAACACCAAATGGCAACCAGGTCAGGCGGTGCAGGAGCCACCTGCGTGAGCTATACATCCCACAGATGCAGAGAAGTCCAAAACAGACACACTTTGCTGAGCCACAGCTTCAAGAGGACACTCACGAGGGCCCACCGGAAACACCTACAATGCAGAGTGACCCACCGGAAACACCTACAATGTCACACTGTACCACACAGGTGCCCAATAGCCCAGGACCAAGACGCACAAGATGTGGGAGGGTTGTAAACAGACCAGATTATTACAAAGACTATGTGACATGAGCACACAATATTGCACAAAAGATGCCCACTACAGAGGGCCAGAACAACACCAGGAGCACAAGTTTAAGTCATCATGGGGACTCTGTTACTTTGTTATCATTATGGTATTGAAGGGTGAATGTAAAAACAAAAGGGGGGAGGATTTGCACTACTTGGTGATGTGATTTCAGTGGACTATTGACATAGAGTGTTGTTCTACATATATGTTCCGCGAAGGGAGGTTCGGCATTCTGGGAAAGTATATATGGGGCAATACTGCTAAACAGGGGGGATGTAGTGATATGCAGTAGGTACTATATAATGCCGGGGTCACTGGCGTAACTCTCTCTCAATGTGTGCGGGGGACAGATTTGGGGGCGTGGCGAGTGACGGCGATGGGGGGGGGGGGGGGGCGTCTACCTAGTTTTTTTTCTTTTAAATACCAGGGGTGCAATACCGCATTTTCCCAAGCGGTGGCGCCATTTCTCCATGTAAACGACACACTGAGTGAATGAATGAATGAAAACTTTATTTAACAGATTGCAGAATGGGTACAATACAGTACGGCTCAATACATACAATTGTTAAGGGGATGCAGACCTGAGAAAGACGTTTGTCTTGTTTCCATCAGGATCCCCCATTTTCAATTCATATAGACATTTATGAAATACACAACATACATGACATTTATGGCATAGGGACATATAGGTATTTAGTACTGATACATTTGTGACATAAACGTTTTAAGCGCCTTTGAGGTGCTTTGGTACCATGAGGTAAGCATAGTCATAGTACCCTTGAATGAGTGCTCCTGCCAGAGTCTTCAGGGTATTCTTGTTTACCAGAGAGGAGATCCGGTACAAGAATCTAGTTCGTTGGTTGACTTTTTTTGAGCTCATACAGAAACAAGTATTGTTGTGACAAATAATAAACAAATTTGAAAGGTTTATGGTGAAAGAACATTTATTATATGGTGCTTCAATTAGCAATTATGAACACAGTAATACAAGATATGCATGATAAAAAAAAAATACATGCTAGGTTCCTGAGAAACACTACTATACAATATACAATTTTAGCTCTTAATGTATCTATCACCTTTATCTATCACCAATCACTTTTAATCAAATTTAATTACAGGTACAAAACATTAACATAAATCACTCTTATGCACTGGTACATAAGTTATATAACAAACCTGTTTCTATGTAGACTACTATACAATTTTAACTTTGTCATTATTATACTTAATGTATCTAAACTATATTATACAAGAGCCACATCTGTTCTTTCCTTAAAGTGACGTTATATACCTCATTCCTTTAAAGTGACTTCTCCATTATTTAAATTGACATTTTCACATTTAAACTCATCCAATGCTTCCAAAGACATGTTGTCTCCGATCATGGGCAGAGATGAATTCCTCACAGAGTTCTCTAATGTCAAAGGCATCAACTCTTTCTTGATGTATATGACAAACTGCCACACTGTTCAACCTTTTCTGCTTCATGGAGTTGCGAAGCCAGGTCTTCAACCTCCGGAGTCCGCTGAAACTCCTCTCAGCTTCAGCAGAGGATGAGGGAACAACCAGCAACAGCCTCACAAGGACCTCCACCTGATCAAAAAGACCTCTGACTTCAGGCAACATGCCTCTCAGGATGTCTGCAGCTTCTGTGCTTGATGCATAGGTGTTAGTTGCTTTGAACATGGCTAGCTGAACATCCAGCATCCTCCTGTTCATCTCTGGATACTTGTCCACAATGTCATCACTTTCTCCCCTAATAAGCACACCCTCCAACTTCTGAAGCACTTCAAAGCTTCTTTGATTAAACCGCTCTCGGAATTGCAGATCTGCTGTGTCCAGTATTTTGAAGAACTCCCCTCTGAAGAAGTCCACAGAAGTTGCTGGGACATGTGCTGCAGCGTCACCAGTTAGACGTTTTGGAGGGTTGCGGATACGAGGCATTTCCATCGGATCGATGTTTAGTGAGGTGACCAGCTTTGCGGTGTTGTCAAATATCTGTGAATGAATGAAAACTTTATTTAACAGATTGCAGAATGGGTACAATACAGTACAGCTCAATACACACAATTGTTAAGGGGATGCAGACCAGAGAAATAATTTAGTCTTGTTTACATTAGGGTCCCCCATTTTCAATTCATCATTATTAGTCAGGATTTTCAATTCTTAATGACATTTATGACATAGGATAGGGACATACATATATAGTACCGTTATATTTGTGACATATACCTGTTGGAATCTTTCCTCTGTTCGTTTCTTGTGGAGAGCTGTCTTGACACACTCTACTGCAGCCTGCATCCCTGTGATTGTGGTGGTTCGCCTTTGCAAGGATTTGTTGAAATGGGGGACCCTGATGGAAACAAGACGAAAGTCTTTCTCTGGTCTGCATCCTCTTAACAATTTATGTATTGAGCTGTACTGTACTGTACCCATTCTGCAATCTGTTAATAAACTTTTCAATCAATCAATCAATCATGGACTTATGAACCACGATTATTTTCAAGAGAAACAAACAGGCAAATAGCTATAGCTATATAGTCAATCTGGACAAATACATTAGGCCTATATTAAAAAAAGAAAATCTGCTAAAATGCTGTTACTTGCCTTCCTGTTTCGTGGTGGTGTCGTCACTGCTGCTGGTTTAGCTCCGGGCGACAGCGTAGCAAAACTTAGTTTGCTTTGAAGAAGTAGCTTTCTCCTCTTGGGCGACGGTGCCATCTCGTTGTTGCATGCACGCAGGTAGGAGTCGGACATAGCACTGAATGTCTTATCTTATCTCTCTTTATACCGTATGTGATGACGTATTTTAACACACACCTCGGCTGAGGGGACGACCCGAGCTATTATTATGCAAAGACGAGTACTTTAGCGAGTGGGTACTTGGCCCGTGCAAATGCGACCCCCATCTACTACTCTTTGCATACAGGTAGTCAGACGGGGGGGGACATAACTGCATTCTGAAAAAATGGGGGGGACCCATTCCAATGTCCCCCGTGCCAAATACGCCCCTGGCCGGGGTGCGACCCGGACGATATATATGGGTGCACCAGTATGTATGAGCGTCTATGTCAAACTAAGTAAACTTGAGTCCAGTCTAGTGTTGTCACGATACTGGAATTTCGACTTCGATACGATACCTTGAAAAGTATCGATACTTCGATACCATTTCGATACCAAAAAAAAAAAAAATATATATATATATATATATATATATATATATATATATATTTTTTTTAACAAATTTAGCTTTTGTTGCTGGTTGATTCTCCTCAGCTTCGAGTCTGGTACTAAGAGAAGATAAATATAACACTTTTAAAACCCTTTGTTTATCTTTAGATCACACATTTAAAAATAACTGTTCATCTCACTTCAATCATTTTTATTGCAAATGCAGAACATGGTATTTTCTCAAGCAGACAGATGTAAACACTGTAATCTGTGTTGCATGTACCTCACAAACTGAACAGTTTTTATTTAAAGATAACGAGAGCAAGCGAGAGAGAGAGAGAGAGGTATCGGTAGATAGAGAGAGAGAGAGAGAGAGGTAGCGGTAGATAGAGAGAGAGAGAGAGAGAGAGAGAGCGAGAGAGAGAGAGAGAGAGGTAGCGGTAGATAGAGAGAGAGAGAGAGAGAGAGAGAGAGAGAGCGAGAGAGAGAGAGGTAGCGGTAGATAGAGAGAGAGAGAGAGAGAGAGCGAGAGCGAGAGGTAGCGATAGATGGAGAGAGACAGAGAGAGAGGCTATGCTCGGAGAATTTTAGTAATGTTACATTTTCAACAAGATTGCTGCTATTTAAACACTTGGTGGAAACGGGGTAACGTTAACCTTATGTCGACTGTAGTATTGTATGACCTCGACATAACGTTTACACGTTAACGTTACTCCGTTTCCAAGCAGTATTTATAACGGTGGCAAGCTAAGCTAAGGGGGCTAACTTTAGCTGGTAGCTGTAACGTTACAACGAAGCAGCTGTTGATATTATGCGCCATCAGTAGACAACGTATCATGTATTAAACTAGAGTTAATGGTTTAATGCTTCAGTCACAGTGACGTTGAAAGAGCAGCTGTCACGAACCTCTTTCATTTCTTTATGGAGATCGGCGCTGGCACTGCTATTAACACCGCTTGCAAATAGCATTGGGGCATTTGTAGCTTGTCCTTCGCTGTTTACTTGAAACCCGAAGTACCTCCAAACAGCACTTCTGCTGCTTTCTTTATCCACAAGCACAAGTTGCGGAGGCTCTGCATTTACCATCTTCAGCTAAAATGTTTGTTTACTAACTGAAGAAGACGGCTCTCTGTGAGGGGGAGGGCTGGACTCGGAGGAGCCGGGGGGCAAGCGCGCTGAGCGCTCTGAACAGCGCGTCAACAACTTGCGGTAGAACACTCGCCAGCAGTGGTACCGATACTGCAGAAAGTATCGGTACTTCGGGAAATGAGTATCGAAGCCTTTTTAAATATTCAGTATCGATATGTATCGATACTTCGATATTTTTGACAACACTAGTCCAGTCTGCAACTAAGTGTCTTCATTGTCTCGATAACACTTCATGGTGACAGCGGTAACAGTAGTGGATTGCCTACAAGCAGGACGGGAGATTGTCTGAGGATAATTCTGCATCTGCACGTAGGAAACCTGTCAGCGCTAATGAAGCAATCTGACAGCTGACAACCGACAGTAGCAGTTCACAAGCTGGAAACGCAACCCGAACGAGAAGACGGCATGGCATCACACTTGCCAACAACTGTGGCAGGAGCCATAAACCCCGTCAATGTCCTGCATTCAACGACGAATGCTCTGCCTGTGGTACCATAGGCCACTGGGCGAAGTGCTGCAGGAAAAGCAGGCGGCAGGGACAACAGCGCTTCGGTCGAGGCCAAAGAAGCAAGTCTCCCCCACCACCACAAAGACAGGACAGACAACAGGCCTTCAGGAGTTACCCACATCAATGCTATAGACAGTACAGAGGCTGATGAAGAAGGGGAGTACCAAACAAAATTCTACTCAATCACCATCAGTGAGAAATGCATGCACAGCATTGAGAGCAAGCCACCCAGAGAAGAGGCATACACAACACTGAACGTGAGACCACCTGACCTACCAGGCCACAGACATACACTCCGTCTAAAAATAGACAGGGGCATCAGGCAATACTCTTCCACTACGCACCTTCAGACAGATGTATGGCAAGAATGCGTGTGCGCAGGAAAAGCTGAGGGAAAATTACAGGAGGCAATCTACAGATGCCAAGTCGGGCAGAGCCAGGCAGGGAGGGGCATAGAGCATCAAGAGCATCATGGCCGCAGCTGCCGCAGAGAATTATCCCCACTCTGCCCCGGGGCGCGTCTATGCCAAATACAACGCAGTTCCGTTTCTGGGTTCCTCCGATTGGCCACGACGCCCACGTGACCCCGCGCTAGCACGCCCCCTTATCCACGCCTGCCGCTACGCCGCGCCAAGCTCCTCTGTGTGTTTCAGCGTGCGGCAGAGCGGCAGAGGTCCCTGTGTGTTCTCGCCTGCCAATTTATACGCATGGAAGTATTGACTACGCCGTAACGAATCATTAAAAAAATATACCGTTAACTGGAATATGTTGTTTCTTTACACATATAAACCAATAAAATCGCTACTTTACATCAGGGTGAACGCTGTTGGTAACACCACCCACTTCAATGACAGAGCTCTTGACTCAGAGTGGCGTTGCGCGTGATGCGCGACAATATTATAAAATACAATATTATAAAGCACTTAGCAGCACTTAGCACTTTAAACTTACCAGAACTTTAGCACACGGAGGCGGAAACAGGCTTCGACAGCGACTTTAGAAGCGGCTGATTAAACAAGACGAAAGCGAAATACGAAAGTGAAAGTCAAGTCGTCGCCACTCATAGCAAATATGAGAGCTCTGTAGCGATTTTATTGGTTTGTCATGACAAACCAATTACATAATCCAACATATGTGTAAAGAAACAACATATTCCAGTTAACGGTATATTTTTTTAATGATTTGTTACGGCGTAGTCAATACTTCCATGCGTATAAATTGAGGAAGGCGAGAACACACAGGGACCTCTGCCGCTCTGCCGCGCGCTGCAACACACAGAGGAGCTTGGCGCAACGTAGCGGCAGGCGTGGATATGGGGGCGTGCTAGCGCGGGGTCAGGTGGGCGTCGTGGCCAATCAGAGGAACCCGGAAACCGAACTGCGTTGTATTTGGCATAGACGCGCCCCGGACAGCATGTGACTGTGATGAACAAGGATAGAGGAACATGGCATCCAGCTATCGTTGTACAAAAATGCAATGAGCCAAGAAGCTATGTTGTACAAACACCAAATGGCAACCAGGTCAGGCGGTGCAGGAGCCACCTGCGTGAGCTATACTGTACATCCCACAGATGCAGAGAAGTCCAAAACAGACACATTTTGCTGAGCCACAGCTTCAAGAGGGCCCACCGGAAACACCTACAATGCAGAGTGACCCACCGGTAGGGATGCCCCCCAAAACCCGGTTCTAAACGGGAACCGGTACTAAATTAGAAAAAAACAGAGTATTGATATTGATAAGCTCCGACGTTTTCGGTTCTGCTATTGATACTCGAGACATTGAGTTTTTTTTTCAAGGAATTTAAATGTTGCGAACTATCTCTCCTCTCTCTGTCTGCAGGAGAAGCAGGGCTGTTAGTTAACACACTCGTGAGCGACACTCACACAAATGCACATACGGGTACTTCGCTCCGTGCTGAAGCGTGCAGCACACAGACCGAGCTCTGCGCTCATCATGGCGGAGAGAACAAAACGAAAGTCTGGGTACACTTTACGAAAGTCGATGCAGACAACGCACGTTGCCACAAGTGCAATAAAACATTTGCAAGTAAGGGTGGCAATACAAGCAATTTGTCAAAACATCTGTTGTCAAAACATAACATTAGTCTGCAGAAATGCGCCGTTTTCAACTGCTTTGCTTGCATTGTTCCATCTCCATCCACGTCCACTGCAGGTAAGCCAAGATACGGAGTTAGCTAGGCTAATAACAAATTATTACGAATAGGCTAATAAATAAAATATAATTGCTTAGCTAATTGTTTAGCTACAAATATATTTGAAAGATGACAACTTTTTATAGATCGTCAATCGTCATCAGGCTGAGGCTGCTTGATTGATTGAAAACTTTATTAACAGATTGCACAATGGGTACAGTACAGTACAGCTCAATACACACAATTGTTAAGGGGATGCAGAGCAGAGAAAGACTTTCGTCTTGTTTACATCAGGGTCCCCCATTTTCAATTCATCGTAACATATATGACATACATGACATACAGATAGACAGTACTGCTACATCTATACATTTATGACATACCAGATTTGCAAATACAGTACTGTTTGTGATACAAAAAGAGTCCAGAAAAAAAGTATATACATTTGACGTAGAAACTGTACATTGGATTGGGTAGGTGGGGGGGGGACTGTACATTGGAGGTGGTTGGGTGGGGGGGTTGGGTAGGAGTGGGGGGGGGAGGTTGGGTAGGAGGGGTGGGGGGGGGACACTGTACAACTGTACAAACAAAACTGTGCATTGGAATATTGACAAGACCATACTTGGTAATTCACTGTACATTGGAGGGGGTTGTGTTCGGACATTTACAGGGGCCAGTTTCGAATTGCAGTCTCCCTTAGGTGTTTTTTGAGAGTGTTTTTGAAAGTGGGTAGTGATTCACATTCCTTTACAGCTTTGGGTAGGGCGTTCCACATTGATGTGGCATAATTGCGAAATGTGTTTAGTCCCTTGTTTGAGCCGAATCTGGGTTTAACATGATTTGTGGAGCTCCCTCTGGTGTTGTGATCGTGGTATTCACTGACCTTTGGGAAGTATTTTGACATGTACATGGGTACCTTGGTCGTGTAGTGTATCTTGTAGACCAGGCCCATTGCAAGTTGCTGTACTCTGTCGTCTACTCTAAGCCATCCTAGGTTGTCAAAGTGGGCAGGGGTGAGGTGGGTTCTAGGAGTAAGGTCAAGCAGTAGTCTGACCAGTTTGTTTTGAGATGTTTGTAATTTTGTTTTTAGCGCCTTTGAGGTGCTTTGGTACCATGAGGTGCAAGCATAGTCGTAGTACCCTTGAATGAGTGCTCCTGCCAGAGTCTTCAGGGTATTCTTGTTTACCAGTGAGGAGATCCGGTACAAGAATCGAGTTCGTTGGTTGACTTTTTTTATTACATTGGATGCCATTTTGTCACAGGAAAGATTTGCCTCTAGGATGGAACCCAGGTAGGTAATATCTTCTTTCCTTGTGACAATATTGTCACCCACTGTAACTGAGAAGCCGTCGGTCTTGCTGAGTTTGTTATTTGAACCGAAGAGAATGGACTCTGTTTTTCCCATGTGTAATGATAGTTTGTTATCAGCGAGCCATATGCAGATTTTGCCTAGTTCTGAGCTGAGGGTTTTTTCAACCTGTAACTTGTTCTTGTCAGAGACCAGCAGGGCTGAGTCGTCCGCAAACAGGAACAAGTTGCAGTCAATCAATCCCTCCTGAATGTAGAAGGTAAGATTTTCTTTACTGTACTGGCACAGAGGCTAGCAAACTACCCAGAAAGGAATATTTTTTTTATAATTTTTCTTTATTATCTTTTTTCCCCCTCCTTTTTCCGATTTTTCTCCCATCCCACTGTTAGTCGTTATGCCAATTCCCAACCCCCTTCCTGGTTGTTGCGCACTCCCCCCTACTGTTGGTCCGGGAGGCCGGAGACTGTCACATGGTTTCCTCCGACGCATGTGCAGCCAGCCGGCAGCCAGCCTGGCAGCGCAGATTCTCACCGGGAGAGTGTAACGTGTGGAAGGTCACACTACCTCCCTCCAGATCCTACCCTCGCTGTGCAGGCGCCCCGACCGAACTGTAGGGGTCGCTGTCCATAACGCCCAGGACCCACCTATCAGTTTTCCCACCCCTAACACTGCCAATTGTGTTAGTATGAACGACCAGCCAAGCTGATAGAAACGCCGAGAGTTGGATTCGAACCCAGCGTCTCCAGCGTTGATGGCGAGCGCCTTGCCCACTACACCACCTAGCCGCCCCCAGAAAGGAATTGTTAAATAGACACAGCAGTAGGCCTGTCACGATAACACATTTTGCTGGGCGATTAATTGTCCCAGAAAATATTGCGATAAGCGATATTATTGCGGTTTTGAGAGATTTCTTTTTTTTGAGAAATGTTTTTCCCAACGGTTTTCAATTAACCTTTTTATTTTTTTTACCAATATAATAATAGCATAATAATGCAAGGAAACCGTTTCAAAGTGCAATAAACCTATATTTAACATTGGAAGACATTTTAAATATCCTAAATTAAAAAAATGCTCAGTTTGATTGTTTATTATAAAACAAACTGAAACTGGAAACAAGCCCTCTGTCTGGCTTTTTGTGTCATCCTTTTAACATGTACATGTATTATTAATGTACCTTGCGGTACCATGTACAACATTTTAATAAAGTATGAGGAAAAAACTGTGGAAACGTAATAAATAAAAAGGCAGTGAAACAATAATCAAATAAACATCAAAATATATACCATCTCTATTGGAATGGAGACTTCAGCACAGGATAAACTAGGGATGGGCAAAAATAATCCAGATCGATTGATCACATGATGTACTCGAGTACTCGTGGAGGAAAACGCTGTACAAAATAAACATCTTTTCCGGTGTTTTAGACTTTTATTTTGAAACCCACCCACCGGTCCGGAGCGGAAGTATTGTTGTTATTATCTTAGCAGAACGTATTTAGCGGACAACTTGTCTTGTCCGGTTCTGTGTTTTTGAGCTAATGATAAAACAAATGTTGAGATTGTTGGTGAACAACTAACTTTAGGTTAGTTTTAACGTTAGCTACTAACGTTAGATGCAGCTACTACAGGCAATCAACGATGAGGAGGAAGCGTCAAAGCCGTATATAATAGAATAGTAGCCCTGTGGTGTGTAGGCACGACTCGAAACTACCTGTTATAATAAATTAATTCATGTTTAACTTGTCCCTGTGTCCAGTCCTTTGACTAGGCCCACCCGTTCATTGTAAACAATGATGCATATAATTGTATTAACGTTATTCTGTGTTGTAGCTATGCTATACGTTGTATTTCGTTTGTTAGCTATTTAGCTAATGTTGATAACATCAACGCTTTAATCTTTATTTAGCAGTCCAGTTTCTCCGGGCAGTAGCGAGTAACTACTTGGGTCTAAAAATAGCTACACTACAAAGAACACTACTTGGTTAAAAGGAGCAACACTATTGAGAAATGTAGTTAAGCTATGTGGCGTTGCTAGTGCCCCACGGAGCTCCCGTGCTGTACTCTGTAGTAAGGCCAGCGGCCCCCCACACGGAGTGACTGACAAGGGGTACTGGTTCCGCCTCATTAAAACAAACGCGCAAATAGCAATTAATCGCGCCCGTCAAAATCATTGCATTCATTTTAATTATTGCGCCGATTTATTGCTCATCGCGGCAGGCCTACACAGCAGTGCAGAAAACAGGGATCCCAGGGTTTGCCGGATGTATAGAACACACAAGCATTATATGGCACCAGATTCAATCAGCCAAGATAGAGGAAAGAGATTTACAGGTGGTATTTTTAGACCTGGCAAATGCATTTGGCTCTGTACCGCATAGCCTTATTTGGTGCCTGCTGTGATTGTAAACTTGGTAAAAGCATACTTCCAAGATATTAGAATGTGCTTTAGTACTACAGAGTTTACAAAGGTACCCATGTACATGTCAAAATACTTCCCAAAGGTCAGTGAATACCACGATCACAACACCAGAGGGAGCTCCACAAATCATGTAAAACCCAGATTCGGATCAAACAAGGGACTAAACACGTTTCGCAATTATGCCACATCAATGTGGAACGCCCTGCCTAAAGCTGTAAAGGAATGTGAATCACTACCCACCTTCAAAAACACTCTCAAAAAACACCTACGTGAGACTGCAATTCGAAACTGGCCCCTACAAATGTCCTAACCTAGTTGTACAGTAAATGACCAAGTAAGGCTTTGTCAATATTCCAATGTACAGTGTAAAATGTGTGTGTGTCCCCTTCCCAACCCCCCCCCCCCCCCCCCCCCCCACCTCCAATGTACAGCCCTCACCCAACCCACCCAACCCCACCCCACCCAACCAACCTCCTCCAATGTACAGTTTCTATGCCAAATGTATATACACTCCTTTTCTGGACACTTTTGTATCACAAACAGTACTGTATTTGCAAATCTGATATGTCATAAATGTATAGATGTAGCAGTACTGTCTATCTGTATGTCATGTATGTCATATATGTTATGATGAATTGAAAATGGGGGACCCTGATGTAAACAAGTCGAAAGTCTTTCTCTGGTCTGCATCCCCTTAACAATTGTATGTATTGAGCTGTACTGTACTGTACCCATTCTGCAATCTGTTAATAAACTTTTCAATCAATCAATCAAACACAACAGCATGGCAGAGACTAGAGATAGGTGCACAATTTCACCACTAGCATTCATAATTAGGGATGGGTACCGAATTCGGTACTTTTGAGGTACCGAACCGAAACACGTCGGTACTACCGAGTATCGAATCAAGTGAGAAACCGAAAAAAAAATAAAAAAAAAATAAAAAAAAATATTTTGTATTAATTTTTTTTTTTTTTTTAACTTTTTTCTTTTCATGTCAACGTTCACACGCACAATATATGCTTACCTAGGATTTGACTTGATTCAACAACAAAGCAGTCGGAGCAATGACAAGCCGAAAACTGTCGAAATTGTAGTTATTTGAAGTTTGGATTTTTTTTTTACGACTGAGGTAGGTAAATTAAATTTCTTGAGACTAAAGTACCGAAAAAAGGTACCGTTGGGTACCGGTATCGATTCACAGGTACCGGTACCAGTTCAAATGTGAAAGGTACCCATCCCTATTCATAATGGCAATAGAAGTAATAATTAGAGCCTCAAAATGGGCGGTAGGTGGGGAGAAACGGCAGGGCAGGCTGCGCCTCCCACCTATTAGGGCTTACATTGGATGACATGACACTAGTGACCAGTGCCTTGTACAAAAAGGTTACTAGAGAAGTTAAATGATCATCTCAAGTGGGCTAGGATGAAGATTAAACCTAGTAAATCGACTACATGCCAGCTGGACCGGCTACCCTCCCCACTCCTCCAGACCATAGCACCGGACATCCTCCCATTCCTAACTGCAACCATCAACTCCTCACTCAACTCGGGGGTGGTCCCCACCTCCCTAAAACAAGCCAGAGTCACGCCCCTCATAAAAAAACCAACCCTGAACCCCACCGTCATAGCCAACTATCGTCCTGTCTCTCTTCTCTCCTTTCTTTCTAAAACACTTGAACGTGCTGTATCCAACCAACTTACTGCTTATCTCTTACAGAATGACCTCCTAGACCCCAATCAGTCTGGCTTCCGGACTGGCCACTCCACAGAAACGGCCCTCATTGCGGTCACAGAGGCACTTCACTTAGCAAAAGCGAAAGGCCTCTCCTCTGTCCTGATTCTCCTAGATCTATCTGCAGCCTTCGACACAGTCAACCATCAGATCCTCCTCGCGGCCCTCGCAGGAATGGGAGTGGCTGGATCTGCGCTGACATGGCTGACATCATACCTCAACGACCGCTCCTACCAAGTGTCATGGAGAGGGACTCTGTCGGCCACCCGCCCCCTCCGGACGGGTGTCCCCCAGGGCTCGGTCCTAGGACCCCTTCTCTTCTCCCTCTACACTAAATCACTGGGTAACATTATCACGTCTCATGGCTTCTCATATCATTGTTATGCCGATGATACTCAACTCTTCCTCTCCTTCCCTCCCTCAGATATCCACGTCTCTGAGCGGATCTCGGCCTGTCTGTCCGACATCTCCGCCTGGATGACGACCAACCACCTCAAACTGAACCTAAGCAAAACAGAATTGCTCCACCTGCCGGCCAAATCCTCCCCCCTGACCGACCTCTCCATCACAGTCGAGAATGCAGCTGTGACCGCGTCCCCGACCGCCAAGAACCTTGGTGTTGTCCTCGACGACCAGTTGAACTTCTCTGCTCACATCGCAGCGACAACCAGAACCTGCAGATTCCTCCTGAGCAACGTCAGAAGGATACGCCCCTTCCTGACAAAAGAAGCCACCCAACTCCTCATCCAATCAACAGTCATCTCCCGCCTCGACTACTGCAACGCACTGCTAGCTGGCCTCCCGGCCACTGCCACCAAGCCTCTTCAACTCATTCAAAACGCAGCGGCCCGCCTGATATCAAACCTACTGAAGTCGGCCCATGTCACCCCACTTCTTAGGGACCTGCACTGGCTCCCCATTGCTGCACGTATCCGCTTCAAGGCCCTCGACCTAGCATACCGTGCAGCAAAGGGAACCGCTCCCGCCTACCTCCGGTCAATGGTCTCTAACTACACACCCTCAAGACCCCTACGCTCTGCATCTTCTGGCCGCCTCAGACCTACTCCTATCCAAGCTCCCGGAGGGTCATCAAAGAGAAGCCGCCTATTCTCAGTCCTTGCCCCACAATGGTGGAATGAACTACCCATCCCAGTTAGGACAGCCGAATCCCGTCCAATCTTTCGCCGTCGACTAAAGACTCACTTCTTCAACCATTATCTGAAATGATAAAAAAAAAAAAAAAAAAAAAAAAAAAAAAATCTAACCCTGACTAACCTTACTGTCATGCACTTGTCCTAATAAACTAACCTACACTGTAACACGCAACACTTGATGAACATTGTTACTCAGCTGATAGAGTTGTACCCTTCTTGCTGTCTTGTCGTACAGAACTTGTAAGTCGCTTTGGATAAAAGCGTCAGCTAAATGACTAAATGTAAAATGTAATGTAAATGTAAGAAGCATTTCATTGACCAGAGGGAAGGTAGTAGAGCATGAGGATGAAATTCCATCTATAAGGGACAAGCCAGTGAAGAGTTTTGGTATAATGAGGAGTTGAATGATGGTGAACAGATAGAGCAACTTAGAGGATAGGAAGGATAGAGAAGTCATGGCTTACAGGCAAGTTAAAGTTGTGGTGTTTCAAAGGTAGAGATTGGTTCATTTGTACATTAGGAAATGGCTAGGAGTTCCTCAGTGTATCAGTAGTGTGTAGGGGGGTAACGGTACACAGAAGCCACGGTTCGGTACGTACTTCGGTATTGGGGTCACGGTTCGGTACGAGTTCGGTACAACAGAAAAAAATTATTTATAATAATTTTAAAAAAATGTATATATTATATTTATGATAATAATAATAATTATTATTAAATAGAATAATTTTCTATAGGCTTGCCATGGTAGTCAGTGATACTGATGTCATTCTGTGTTCAGGCATCCACTTGCCTACTGCCCATAGGCGGCGCGTATATTAAGGCTAGCCTATGCCTACCCAGAATATTATGCTCGGAATCTTGAAATGCAGTGGCGGCTCTGCCACTAGGGGCGCAAGGGCGCCGACCCACCTGCTGTTTAATCAGAGAAGAAGAAAATAAAACTTTTTCGTTTTTTGTTTTATAGCCCTATAAATAATATAAACATGTTTAAAATGAATAATATTTACTCATTTTAAGTATGTTTGTATTTCCAATGCACAATATAACGTTATTATCTAAAATAAAAAAACACTTGTTTTCCTGAGCAGGAAGTGACGTTTTTTTTATTTTTTCGTATTTCTCGGCCCGGGCTAGACGCGATAGCGCTCTGAGTGCGCGTCACAGTTTGATCGCTGTATCCGTCACAGCCAATCAGTGCATAACGCGTTGTGCGTTGAAATATGACTATTATGTTGGAATCCTGGCGCGATTTGAAGCGGTCTAGCCAGTAGCGTCAAGAATTTCTGTAGCCGCATTTCGCGGAGACGCTCTCTGATTGGCCGACGCCAGTATTTTTTTCCGTAGCAGAATTTCACAGAGACGATCTCTGATTGGCCGAATCCAATTTCTAATGTTCCAATTCTAGCTTCCTAGGTTGGTCCGTTGGTGAGAGATAGTTCATGTTGTTGTGTTGTTGTGAGATGCAGGCAGCAGAGCGTGCCGTGACTGCAAGTTCTTTAGACGGTTAAGCTTAGGCACTCTTTCAAAGTTGGTTAAGGTTAGAGTTTGTCTTAGAGCATGGCGATAGAACGCCAGGTAGTTTGCAGTCTGTTCGACGCGGAAAAATGGACAAAGAAATGTACTTGTGTTGTGCTAACAAGCTAACACTTGGCTAACAAGCTATATGGCGGATGCAGTCTGGAGACAGTGGACAGTGGTCTGGAATACATCAACAGTGGATTATACACGTTTATCAAGCTCTCCTGCCCTGGACGTTTCAACTAAACAGTGAGTCTCTCTCTCTCTCTCTCTCTCGCTCTCTCTCTCTCGCTATACACAGCTGTCTCCGCGAAATGCGGCTACGGAAAAAAGTATTGACTGTGCTTGCTGAGACGATAATTAATAGGCTAGCGATTCAAAACGCGCTGCTGTGTTGTGAACTATAACATTAATTTAGCTGCTGCTGATGCATAATGAATGAATGGTGAGTTGTTTAAAATGACAACATACATGTGTTAATTATTTGATTTGATTGATCCGAGAGACAGAGAGAGATTGCTCCAGAGCATCTCAGAGCATTACATTTTCAACTCGACCTATTAACGTGAACTGCGAACCACAAGGCACCAGCGCCAGCGGCCGCCACTGTTGAAATGTATATAATATATATGCGCAGGCTGCTGGCTAGTGTGTGTCTTGTGCTGCAGCCGGCTCGCTGGCCGAGGTGTCAACGACGAAGGTGTCAATCTGTGGCAGCGTTTAACATTCCAGGTATACAGGCAGTAACCAATCACGCATAGGCTCAGGTTAAATAATGTGGCCAATCACATCATTCACATGATCATCCTGAATCTGATCCCGCAGGCAGAGTAAAGCAAACATCTGTGTTCTGAATTTCAGCCCGCCGATCGCTTTGTAGAGAAGCGAGGAGGCATAACTAGCGATCACCTGAGGCTGTATGTTGTTTTATCTTGGCAAACAAGGGCTTGCTCTAAGAGGACATGATGAGAGTCCGAGTTCATCAAATCGTGGAAACTTTTTAGAGCTACTGTATGTACATTGTTTTCAAAGCATGATGAGATCTAAATTACGAAAAACTTTCACTTCATTGCAACTTGTGATTCAATTCTCACCAAGACGAAACGTCGCATTTATCTGCATTAAGGTAAGACAATGGTTCATATATTATTGGATGCCTTCATTTGAACACTTAATTTGCACTATATATAAATGAGTGGGGCTCGCTGTAGTATAGCCTAGTAGTGTGTGTGTATATGAAATCAGAACCTGGACAGTTTGCGTGAAACCAAAAATAAAAGGTCAAATGCGAGGGGCGTCCCCAATACAGCCTACCTAGACCATAAGCCCATCCGCCGCCTATGCTACTGCCCCTTTAATAACTTATCCTTGCGCATCCTTAAGTTTCAGTTTCACTTCCAGAGAGAATTAACTTCACGACGAGACTGAATAATACAGAACAGAGATGAGATGACATGTTACTTACAACAATGGCAGAGGATTATTTGGATTTAAACACAGTGGAGCTCAGATGATCTGTCCGGAAAAGTATGTTTTTTTTTATTTGATTGTGGGGAGAATGTTGATGTGTTTGTTGGCGTGTGTGTGTGTGTCTTTCCCTTGGTTTCATTTAGTTAACGTTATTGAGCGAACAAGAAAACGACCCTGCAGCTGTTCCATTGTAAACAACGGTGCAGTGCTGGTATAACGCGGTATAACGGCGTTTTACCTCGGTCACTGAGGCTGAAGTACGCGCAATCGTGCACGGATATGTTCGTGTGTATGTGCAGTCACGCACACAAAAATCCGCTGTTCCCATTCGTTGTAACTAAGTATCGGCCCGCGGCCACCGTTTTTACATAACAAAAGCACAGGTAGAGTAGGCTGACCAAACGTCCTCTTTTGCCCGGACATGTCCTCTTTTCACGCCCTGTCCGGGGCGTCCGGGGGGGGTTTATTAATTCATCAAAATGTCCGGGGTTTCACTGTTTTTCAGTTTCAGTTTCACGGCCCTTTGCGAGCATCTGAAGGCTCGGGGCTGCATTTTTCGCCGAACATATAAATTACCGAATAAAGCGCTATTCGTTGCCGTTCGAATGCCATCTGGATCGCCAAAATCCGTGCCTCGGTTCTCGAGTTACATGCCGATATGTCAGGCATGCGACTTTTTACATGGCATTATCCAACCGGACTCCCGGAGAAGCATGCAGCTGCAGAGCCGCAGAGCCAGCGGCGCTCTCTGGGCCGCGCGCTGACGGCCGCGCTGTGAGGCAATAGTATCCAGCTGCAGGACGAGAGCACCAACACTCTCAGGACCGCAACACTTTAAGGACCCACACTTTAAGGACCCTCGCTTCCATTGGCTGATTTGGGTCACATGACCGTCCCACCCAATGGCTGAATTGGAGTATTGCACTGCGGGATTGATTGATTGATTGATTGATTGAAAACTTTATTAACAGATTGCAGAATGGGTACAATACAGCTAAATACATACAATTGTTAAGGGGATGCAGACCAGAGAAAGACTTTCGTCTTGTTTACATCAGGGTCCCCCATTTTCAATTCATCATAACATATATGACATACACGACATACAGATAGACAGTACTGCTACATCTATACATTTATGACATATACCAGATTTGCAAATACAGTACTGTTTGTGATACAAAAGTTTCATACGCTGCTACCTTTTTCAGCTTCTCTATTTCAAGGCAAAAAAAAATAAAAATCTGTGCCAAAAAAAACTGTGCGCGCGCACGCGCGTGGAGCGTTTGACCTACTGTCAATTTGCCACTGCACCACTGATTGTAAATGTGCCTTTTTCGTGCACTCGCCCGCTCTGAACTGAAGTCGGAGAGGGAGGGATGCTGAGCGTTTTGCGCGCGCTCCCGAATGCGTGTGTGTGTTTCCCCACGCGCGCGGTGTGGGGGGGTGCTCCGTGTCCCTCTCTGTCCCTGTCCCTCTCCGTCTCTCGCCCCGAGCACACTGCTCACGAATGAACACGGACGGACGGACGGGCGGCTGCCTCTTCACTTCCGCTCCCATGTTAACGGACGATAGTAGGCACACTGGCCGCGAGCGGGAGCGCGCCTCCCGAGTGGCTGGCGAGCGGCAAGCTATTTTTTCGCCTCGATCCTATTTGAGGCGGCGCGCCACGCGCATTGTCACAGAAATACAATTGAATATCTGCATTATTACCACAGATATAGATGTTGTTCAACCAGCTGTGTCTGTATCTGCAAATAAACGCCTTGAATGTTTGTCTGTATGTTTGTTTATACCTATAACTATTACAATGTTGCATAATAATAATAATAATAATAATAATAATAAGCTCTTGCTGCTGCTGGGGCTACACGCTGCTCTTTCAGGAGTACAGTCACACTGATCATCATTCTAAAATGACTGACTTCGCATATAGACTAGGCATTTACAGCTGTCCCAATGTAAATATGCCTTCCTCGGTGCGCTTCCGCACGCTCAAGTCGTAGGTCCAGTGTGCCTGACCAGGCGCGCGATCTCACGAGGGAGCCGCACGTGAAATTCGTTCGTGAGCAGTGAGTTCGGGGCGTCTCTCTCCCTCTCCCTCTCGCTCGTCACAGTCTGTATCCCGACTGTGACGGTGTGCCGCGCGCTGTTCTCGCATGTGCGACTGGTGTGTTTGTGCTAGGGCTGGGCGATATGGCCAAAAACGTTATTGCGATAAAATTATAAAAATATTTTCATATAACTCAATATCGATAATTATCGTCGATATAATTTCTATCAAGTTTAATTAACTTCTTATGCCCGGCGCCGATGGACGGGCTATTAATACTTAGACTTGTTTTGCTGCTGCGAATGTCTCGAGTTGATGTCGTCATCAGTCCGCGCACTAACAGTTAAGGCCTCTACATGCTACAGCAACTTCAAAGCAACTGCAACACAACATCAGCGCGATTTCAACGCGGTTGTTGCAGAGGGTCTTGTAGACTGTGTTGCGAGGATGTTGCGTACATCTCCCCAAAATCTAATCTAAACAACCGTTGCGTTGATATTGCGTAACAGTGATTGGTTGGTAGTGAATGGGGGCTGTCATAGAATAATATTGGTCCCGCAGCGAGGAATACCATCCTCCATTGTTGTAGCCAGCCAGCTAGCGTTGATGATGCTATTCAATGCTCTATCATACCCAACTAACGTCAATGCCATTCAGAATTTATTAACATAGCTACAACAACACACAGTAACGTTAATATAATTACATGCATCATTGTTTACAATGAACGGTGGGGCAGTTCGAAAGGATTGGACACGGACAAGTTGTTAAACAGCAATCAATTAATTTAATATAATGGGTAGTTCGAGCTGCATTTTCGTGCCTACAACCACAGCCACAGGGATATATCCAGCTTTGACGAGCTCTCTCTCCTCCTGCCGATTAAATTCAGCAGCTCTTCCTTGACCTCGAGTGCCTGTAGCTGCCTGCATTTGCACAAAGGCGACCATCCCTGCTGCTAGCTAACGTTAAAACTAACCTAAAGTTACACAAGCAGAATACATCACCAATACTTCCGGTCAGGGGATTTCAAAATAAAAGAGCGACGTCTAAAAGCACCGTAAATATGTTTATTTTGTACATTATCTAACGTTAACACGAACCTAAACTAACTTTAGATTAGTTTAGGTTCGTGTTAACGTTAGATAATGTACAAAATAAACGTTTAGATTAGTTTAGGTTCGTGTTAACGTTAGATAATGTACAAAATAAACGTATTTACGGTGCTTTTAGACGTCGCTCTTTTATTTTGAAATCCCCCGACCGGAAGTAAAAATAATGCTTCTTTTTCTGCTTGTTATCAATGGGTTGGTTGAGAAGGGAAATTTCATCTATCTAAGCCTAGGGAACCTAGCTACATCCGGGTTACAATGTTGCATGCTCGTCGATGTTGCAGAAGCATAAAGGCAGAGTGTCTGCAACACCGTTGCTTTGTCGATGTTGTGTTGCAGTTGCTTTGAAGTTGCTGTAGCATGTAGAGGCCTTTAGCCAGAGCAAGCGGTGTATCCCATGAGGATTTCGGTTTGCCTCGACTAGTAGACGAGAGTAGCCGAGTGAAGCCGGGGGAGGAGTTAAGAGGGCGGACACCATAGATATCATTCTATATATATATATATGGCGGACACTTCCTGCACGAGAGTCGAGACCATTCTGCTCGCCTAGTCGTAATGACACAACAACACGTCGCACGCATGTTTTTTGTTGCTGACGAGTTCGATGCCATTGAAGTCCGACAACTCTTGGAGGACCATGGACACGATGGGTATGATGATGTACATGATGGACGTCGTCCGTGGAGGTAATCCATTATTATGAATGGAAAATGGGGAACCCTGATGTCAACAAGACGAAAGTCTTTCTCTGGTCTGCACCCCCTTAACAATTGTGTGTATTGAGCCGTACTGTATTGTACCCATCCTGCAATCAATAAGGGTTTCATTCATTAATTTGCTGTAGCAGTACAAGTGTTATTTCAGTGATTTTGCAATTGAATAAAAGCGTTTAATCTAGTGTTGTGGTTGTACAAAGCATTTCCAGTAATAGGTTTTGATTGATTGATTGAAAAGTTTATTAACAGATTGCAGAATGGGTACAGTACAGTACATAGAGCCATATGAAATCCGCGTTCACGGAATCGCGGACGGAATCGCGGAATTAACCAATAAAAATGGAATCAACTGCAAAACGTGGAATATTGCAGAATTTGGCCTAATCTGGACTGAAATTTCGTTTTTAGGTGGAACGTTTGGTGCACACACGACCGGGGAGGCGGGGACTCTACAGCGTGTTACACACAACACAGCCGCGGTGCTCAAGCGTCTGGCTGCTTCAGTGTTAACATCGTCAAGAAGCTAAACTATTCCACAATAAGCCCTCAATTCAGAGCAGAACAGTATCCTAATGACTTTTTCTTTTTTTTTTTTAATTTTTTTTATTATTGCAAAACAAAACTTATTAAAAGTCAGTACTCAACACACAATGTATAATGAAACTTTCAGTAAAGGTGGTTAAAATATATGCAAGTACAGAAACAGGATAAAACAAAAATAGTCAATAATAACATTTTAACCGTATACAGTGTATATCCAGCGAAGTTACAATTATATAAATGTTAGTATATAATATACCCCTAATACCTATTTTCTAAAACCCTACACACATATGCTCCAGCTCAAACCCCCCCCTCCCGGACCCCCTCTTGGATAGTACCTCCATTATCCCTCACTCCTAACCAGACACCACCATTATAGGCTAGCTTTTATTCTCTCCACCACTTCTAACCACATTGACATTTTGGATTCATTGAGCCCCAGAATTCTTGCTGTAGATATTTCTTGATATATCACATCGAGATATGTAAGAAACCACACTTTCCGGCACATTTTTTCCGGTTGAAACCAACGTGATGCGATCAGTTTTTTAGCTACTGTGATACCCGATAAAACCAATCTTTTTAGTTGTGGATTCACTGCAAACTCAAAAACATCATTCAATAGCAATACCGCGGGGTGTACAGGTATATTCCAAAATACGAGTATTGATAATTGTTGGGACACATCTTTCCAGAATGCCTTAACTGGTGGGCAGTCCCAATACATGTGCATAAATGTTCCTTCGTCCCCATTTGTACATTGGGAGCATTTGGAGTCTTGTATAAGCCCCATTTTGCACAGCCTTATAGGAGTCAAGTATGTCCTGTGAATATAGTTCAGATTGATTTGTTGATGATCCGGGTTCCTTGATGTAAGTCGGACATTTGCCCAGGCTCCTTGCCAATCAAAGTCATTTTCCAGGTCTGGTATATCCCTCCTCCTAATGACTTTTATGCCTCCGGTGATAAGGTGTTTTGCTAATTCTGTCAACGTTCCGTGGACTAGACCCGCAAAAACACTTGCGACACTATTGTGATTAAATAGCTATATAACGTTAGGACGTTTAGCTTCTAGCTAAATCTAGTGCACCCATCCATTTGTTTAATGCAAACGATTGTCATTATACACTGCCCTTTATAAACTAAATACACTTAAATAGCTATGTAACGTTATAGGACTATCTATGGAAATGATAGCTTCTAGAAGTTCTAGCTAAATCTGGTGCACCCATCCATTTGTTTAATGCAAACGATTGTCATTATACACTGCCCTTTATAATCTAAATAAACTTAAATAGCTATGAAACGTTACAGTACATAGGACTATAGATGGAAATGATAGCTTCTTGCTAAATCTAGTGCACCCATCCATTTGTTTAATGCAAACGATTGCCATTATACACTGTCCTTTATAAACTAAACTAAAGGTGCCTAAATTATGCATTACTATATTTCATCACAATATAATAGATATAGCTAGGTTACTGACATTGTCATTGTGATAATGTCAGTAGTAGCTAGCTGTATCTATTGTTTACACTTGAAATATGTATTTTTATTTTGTCACAATATTAATTGAAAAATATTGTGTAAAATTGAACTGTATTTCTGAGTTGCAGCACTTAAAAACATTAAATGGACTGTTATATCTTATTCAATTGTGGACATTTATTCATTCCCACTTATTAGACACTATTTCTGATGGTAAAATGAGCATAAAAGGCAAAATACAGAATTCTGAAATATTAAAACGGAAAAAATGGAATTTGGGAAAAAATAAAATGGAATTTGGAAAATAATAAAACGGATTTACAGCTCAATACATACAATTGTTAAGGGGATGCAGACCAGAGAAAGACTTTCGTCTTGTTTACATCAGGGTCCCCCATTTTCAATTCATCATAACATATGACATACCTGACATACAGATAGACAGTACTGCTACATCTATACATTTATGACATATCAAATTTGCAAATACAGTACTGTTTGTGATACAAAAGTGTCCAGAAAAGGAGTGTATACATTTGGCATAGAAACTGTACATTGGAGGAGGTTGGCTGGGTGGGTTGGGTGAGGGCTGTACATTGGAGGTGGGGGGGGGGGACACATACACATTTTACACTGTACATTGGAATACTGACAAAGCCTTACTTGGTCATTTACTGTACAACTAGGTTAGGACATTTGTAGGGGCCAGTTTCGAATTGCAGTCTCACGTAGGTGTTTTTTGAGAGTGTTTTTGAAAGTGGGTAGTGATTCACATTCCTTTACAGCTTTAGGTAGGGCGTTCCACATTGATGTGGCATAATTGCGAAACGTGTTTAGTCCCTTGTTTGAGCCGAATCTGGGTTTTACATGATTTGTGGAGCTCCCTCTGGTGTTGTGATCGTGGTATTCACTGACCTTTGGGAAGTATTTTGACATGTACATGGGTACCTTGGTCGCATAGTGTATCTTGTAGACCAGGCCCATTGCAAGTTGCTGTACTCTGTCGTCTACTCTAAGCCATCCTAGGTTGTCAAAGTGGGCAGGGGTGAGGTGGGTTCTAGGAGTCAGGTCAAGTAGTAGTCTGACTAGCTTGTTTTGAGATGTTTTGAGAGGTAGATTCTACATCATGTAATACCACACCCCTCTTAAGAAATGGGGGCCAATCTTGCTCCACTTGATCAAGTGTAATACATATTAACTCCTACACATTTGCCCCCCTCATAATATTGTTTTCCCTATCGACAAGTACAATCACGATTCACGACACATTTCCTAAATGCACTTCACAGATCAATCAAATGGTGCATGCCATATATTTGTAAATACATTTCCAACAAGGTCCAAGCAAGGCTACTTAAAATGTCGCCAATGCACGTCCAGTACACTGTTGCCATTTGTATTAGCAGTTAAAGTAAACATTATGCTGAAGTTGCCTTCTGTTCTAGATCGGTTCCCAAGATCAACTATTTCGTCGAAGAGGTGGTCCCACGCTATACCCCTTCAGACTTCAGAAGTCACTTCAGACTCTCCCGTGGGCACGTGGAGGTATGTATACAATCAGCAGACATTCTATGTTGGCTATTACAGTATTAAAGCCCATGCTGCTACACCATTGAATGGAAATCACTCCCCTTTGCTCTTTCCTCAACCATTCAGGAGCTGATGACTGCCATTGGCCCTGTGTACAACAACACACTTCACACAAAGTTGCCACTGAATCGCAGTGTGCTGGCATGTCTGTGGACTCTGTCGAATCAAGAGTCCTATAGGGGTGTTGCAGATCGGTTCAACACCACAAAATCCACAGTGTGCAAACACCTGCACGACTTCTGTGCACTAGTGAATGCACACATGTTCCATCACATTTCCTGGCCCACAGGGGAAGCGCTACATTCCTCAGAGCTAGGATTCAGGGCAGCAGGATTCCCCAACACGGTCTGTGCCGTGGATGGCTGCCACATCCCCACGGTGAGGCCACACTGCGAGAACCCAGTGGCGTATCTGAATAGGAAAGGGTTCTATTCAGTCATACTCACTGGGTACTGTGACAGCCAGCGGCGGTTCTGTCACGTTAGTGTGGGCGACCCTGGTAGCTGGCACGATGCGAGAGCATTTCGGGTGTCGGAGGTTGGCCAGCTGCTAGAAGCAGATCCCCAGTCCCTGGTGCCGGAGGGGATGCACATCATTGGGGACTCTGCGTACCCACTAATGCCCCAGCTCATGAAGCCCTACAGGGACAACGGGCATTTGACTGCTAGGCAGAGGCGGTATAACAAGAGGTTGAATACTGCTCGTGTGGTGATCGAGCATTCCTTCGGCATCCTCAAGAACAAGTTCAGGAGGCTTAGATGCTTGCATATGAGGGATATAGGAAACGTCAGCGCAGCAGTCTTTGCCTGTTGCATCCTGCACAATATATGCAGAGCCCACTGACCAAGTTGAAGAGGATGTTGAGGTAGAAGCCGATCACGAGCCACCAGCAGTAGACCAGGACAGAGGTGCAAATCATCGTAGGGATCTAATCTGTCTCAGTTTGTAAACATCACCTCTGCCAATGACACACACTTGATTGTTCTTTTAGCCCCCCCACCCTCCCCTTTTCTTTTTAGCCCCCCACCCTCCCCTTTTTTGTGAACTGGTGGGCCATATCCCACAGGGTGATGTGATGCACATATTGAGTTATTTGTCAACAGGCATGGATTACATGCATTGACTCTGTACAGTGTATTTCATCATCAAGAAGAGGTCAAGGTCCTGGCGGGATGGTGCCAGGAAAACAGCCTCTCCCTGAACGTCAGCAAAACAAAGGAGATGATTGTGGACTTCAGGAGGTCGGGGGTCAAGGACTACAGCCCCCTCAGCATCGACGGGGCACCGGTTGAGAGAGTCAACAGCTTCAAGTACCTCGGAGCCTACATATCCGAGGACTTGACATGGACCACACACATTAACAGTGTGGTGAAGAAGGCACGACAACGCCTCTACTTCCTCAGGCGCCTAAGGAAGTTCCAAGTCAGCCAGAAGATCCTTAAGAACTTCTACTCATGTACAATAGAGAGCATCTTGACCGGCAACATCACCTCCTGGTTTGGGAATAGCACTGCAAAAGACCAAAGCAGACTACAAAGAGTGACACGTTCAGCCGAACGCACAATTGGAGGGGGGCTCCCCACCCTCCAGAACATTTACTACAAGCGTTGCAAGGGCAAGGCTAAGAGAATCATTAAAGACTCCAGTCACCCGAACAACTGCCTCTTCGAACTGCTGCGGTCAGGCAAGCGATACAGGAGTCTCAAGGCGAGCACAGAAAGACTCAGAAGTAGCTTCTACCCCCAGGCCATCAGGCTGCTAAACGAACAATGAATGAACACTACACAACAACAACCACCAAACGCACATAGCACACACATCCACACGCACACACCCACTTTAAACAAACACACTGTAGCACCCACTCCACACACTTTATAGCACACACCCACTTTAAACAAACACACTGTAGCACCCACTCCCCACACTTTATATTTATGGATGAAGGATTGCACTACAACTCGTACACCTTACTGTAAATTGTACCTAAAATTGTACCTCATCCCATTTCTGCTTTGCACTAGATAGTACTGTACATTAGTACACTGCATAGTATTGTGTATTGTATATTATATGGTAACTCAGAACATTGTACATATGTCTATACCGAACACTGTGACCTCATTTTCTTCTTCTAAATTCATGCTATATTATGTTATTATGTTATTTGATACTATCTTGTCTAGCACAGTCTCTGGAGCGTAACAGTAAGAAGCATTTTGTATGAAAGTATTCTGTACTTCTGTATGACAACTATTAAAGAACTTGAACTTGAACTTGAAGACTCCTGCTGTGCCTCCGTGTGGCAGCTCATGTAAACTGGGAGATTTAAAAGCCAGGCTAAACCAGCAGGGGATCTCGGAGCATCAGTGGTCCCCAGAGGTACCGAGTCACGTCAAGGGGACGAATATGGCCAACCAACCACTGCCCCATTTGTTGTGAGACAACATTGTTAGTGCTAGAAACCTTGAATACATTTTGTTTAGAATTCCCTGGCTAGCAGGGAATAAAAGAAATGCTTTGACACAGACACTACAACTATAACGGTTTGTACTGAACCCAATATGCAGACATTTGATACAATCTGCTTTTTCAGATAGCAAGCCAGAGGTATGGGAAATCATTTAAAAGCAAATAAATGACTCATTAAAATGTTTATGTTAATAACACCTTTATTGTGTTCCTCCATTCATGTAATTTGCAGCTACAACCCCACGAGCGCTCACTCCATGCCCCCCAGTGGCCATTCCACCTTCAGCCAACACTCCATGCCCCCCAGTGGCCATTCCACCTTCAGCCAACACTCTATGCCCTCTAGTAGCCAGGCCACCTTCAGTGCTCACCCAGTACCCTCCAGTGGCCCTGCAGGGGAAGGACAAGAGAGAGAGAGAGCACATCCAGGCAGGAACTGTGACAACCAAAACATTGCAAAAAAAGAAAAGGAAACTCAAAAGTGGCATGCATGCATGAAATGTTAGTTACCTGGTGACTGTGATTGAAAAAAGAAACTCAAGTGGCATGCATGGATGAAATGTTAGTTATCTGGTGACTGTGATTGAAAAAAGAAACTCAAAAGTGGCATGTATGCATGAAATGTTAGTTACCTGGTGACTGTGGTGCCCGTGACAACAAGAGTGTTATAAGTGTTTTCTGCTGGCTACTGATTTCTTGGTGTATTAGTGAGTTGGGTGACACCGTGGTTGAGACTAGTTAAAAGTGTGTTATTGTTTTGGGCGAGAAGTAAATGTTGTGTCTCAAATGCTCTCCTCCTTCTCTCCTTTGTCCTTCTCCGTCGGTCCTGATCGGGCATCGCCATGGACTCCAACGCCACCGTCAGTCTCTCCGCATGAGACTCATACGTCTCGGCGAAACGCGGACGATTGATGCGCAGGACTTCCCTCCGACTTGTCGATCTGGGCAGGGCCGTGGTGCTGGGCAGGGCCGTGGTTCTGGGCAGGGCCGTGGAGGGACCAGGCTGCTCCTCAGGGACCTCTAGAGCACCAGGACCGGGCTGCTCCTCAGGGACCTCTGGAGCACTAGGACCAGGCTGCTCCTCAGGGAAGCTGGGTAGTTGCTCAGAGGATGTAGCAGTGGCACTGGCACTCGAACCCCTCCTCATGGGGAATAGAGGGCTTGACACGATGGTGCCCGGTGGTGCCTTCCCGACCCCACAGGACCCAAATAAGTCATCCATTATCTGTGGAAGAGCACAGTTGTTAAGAAAAAGCTCCAACTGGAAAAGAAGCTACAACTGGAAATGCATTAACAAACTGCACATACTGTATAGTATTCCCATGTTATGCTCCCCCCTCCTGTAGAGTGACTCCGGTCCTTAGCCCTCTTGTACGTGATTAGCATGTTGCCCAGTTTCTTCCGCAGCTTCTCTATTGTGAAGTTGTAGCCACGGCCCTTGAATTCCTCCTCCAGCTTCTTGTAAAATGCTATTTTATTGCGGTAGTAGAGGTGTTGGTGGGTCCTAGTCAGCTCCAGGAGCAGCATTATTCTGTTGTGTGTGAAGTCTGTAAAGACACAAGTGTTGACAAACAGATTTCCTTTGCTCTATTTAGGTTGTAATTTTGGTTAATGTACCTGGTTTGTACAGACCTGACTGTCGTGGAGATGCAGGTGTGAGGTGTGGAATGGCCACTGGAGGGCACTGGGTGGGGGCTGTGTGGGGAATAGCCACTGGAGGGTACTGGGTGGGGGCTGAGGGTGGCCTGGCCACTGGAGGGTACTGGGTGGGGGCTGAGGGTGGCCTGGCCACTGGAGGGTACTGGGTGGGGGCTGAAGGTGGCCTGGCCACTGGAGGGTACTGGGTGGGGGCTGAAGGTGGCCTGGCCACTGGAGGGTACTGGGTGGGGGCTGAAGGTGGCCTGGCCACTGGAGGGTACTGGGTGGGGGCTGAGGGTGGCCTGGCCACTGGAGGGTACTGGGTGGGGGCTGAAGGTGGCCTGGCCACTGGAGGGTACTGGGTGGGGGCTGAAGGTGGCCTGGCTACTGGGGGGGTGTGGAGTGAGCACTGAAGGTGGCCTGGCTACTGGGGGGTGTGGAGTGAGCGCTCGTGGGGTTGCAGCTGCCAATGAAGCTGATTACATGAATGGAGAAACACAATAAAAGTTATTGATATAAACATTTGAATGAGTCATTTATTTGCTTTTGAATGATTTCCCCATACCTCTGACTTCCCCCATCGTCTGAGCTGCATATCTTTGATCTGAAAAAGCAGATGTATCAAATAACAAAGTCCCTTCCTACAGTAATAATTGTTACATGACATTTGATTTACACTTTACTTGTTTACTCACCATTCACTAGTCTTTCTGCTATGGCTGGGGTAACCATGAGGGTTAGCGATCCAAGAGCGTCTTTGAGTATCACAGCCTGAGTTGCCATTTTTGTCCAAGAGGAAAGTTATCTCATTTGGTAGCTTTATATAGGTAAGCCCTAATGAGGAACCACACCTGCTTGATTGGATGATTCTGAGTGGCACATGTGTATTAAATGATTGGGATTGAGTGGTTCTAAGGAGCCGGCACACATGTTGAGGTAACTATTCCGAATGGCCAATGTACATGTGGTCTGTCTATATCCATGCACCACTAATCCCACTTTAATGATCAGTTCAGTTAAATTCAGATATTTATTGTGGCACAATGGGAAACTTAGCTTGCAGCAAGGCACAATAAAGGTCAATACAGTGGACAGGAATGAGTCAGTTCATGTAATAATAATAAGAAAATAATGAATAATTCTATTTATAAAGCACTTTTCATTGTGAAACAATCTCGGAGTGCTAATACAGAATGTAATGCATACAGAGGTAGATGTAAGATAATAATATGTATAATACTATGTCTCTGATTCATTTATTTATTACTGTGGACATGGAATGTGTAATGTGTTATGTTTAGACCGGAACTGTACTGTAGTGTACCCATTCTGCAATCGGTTAATGAAGCTTTCAATCAATCAATCAATCAAACGTCTCATAACTCCCTGGCTGTCACGTGGCTTTTTCTTTGGCTTTTCTGAGCCAATAGGCGCTTTGCGCGACCGTAGCAAGTCGCTTCCCAGCCGGGAGCAGCCGAGTGAGAGGTACTGTGGCGCCTCGCTCTGAAGGCTGCGCATGGCTCGCTCGCGCGGGAGTTCCGCGCCTCGCCTCGTCAGATTTTCAGAGCAAGTCGGACAACATTCTAACCGTCATGCAACGCGCTTGGCGAGGCAGTAGTGAAACCTGCGCAGATCTGCGTCCGCCTATCCCATCTCGAACAAGCCTAATGTAATAACTATCACCCTAAAATACTCCGTTCCGCCCCAATACATTGCAACGACGTCCACCGCATACCCCACACTACTCTAACCGTGGCCTCAGAATTCACGCCACACACCCACTCGGCACGTAAACTATAAAATAGCGGCGTGCAAGCTAATTATCCTAGCCAGCCTTGTTTCTAATGTACTAACTATCACCCTAAAATACTCCGTTCCTCCCAATTACATTGCAACGACGTCCACCGCATACCCCACACTACTCTAACCGTGGCCTCAGAATTCATGCCACACACCCACTCCGCACGTAAACTATAAAATAGCGGCGTGCAAGCTAATTATCCTAGCCAGCCTTGTTTACTACTAGAGTCCTACCTCACTACCCAGAGGTGCACCGCGGGTCTCCTTCGCTGTCGGCCATCTCCTTCACCGATTTGTTGTTAGTGCGTGTGCTCATATCCAAGCTTCCCCCCTAGTAGTGTGGCATTGTATGGTAAAGGCATTCTCCAGCTACCTGTAACAAGTCTAACAGAGGAGTTTATGTGTGAAGGCGAGAACAATATTGTTATCAGGGAGCAAACATACAGTAGTTAGTAAGTTGGTCCCAAATCCAACTAGAGGGAGGAAATGGAAACCAAGACAGGCAGTACAGGAAGTAGAGGCAGCACTTAGGCATACAGATGTAGTTAAGGTGCAACAAGGCCGGGGGGGGGGGGGGGGGCTCAGCTCAGGGAAACCAACATGGAGTAAAGCAGGTCCCACAGAAAGAAGGAAGCTGGTAGTGGAGCAGGTACAGCGACAAGAGGAAGTAGTGAGGTGTACAAAGGCTGTGGCCTATAAGCAGGGACAGTGGATGAACTGGGAAAGTGTAGAGAAGTTTACTTTATAGAATTGACCGTGCCTTTGGAGGATTCAGTTGGAGGAGGTTTATGAGAGGAAAAAGCTTATTTAACTGCCACAAACATTGTATGGCATTTTTTCATGCATTTTCTTGATAATTTACTTCATTTAATATTAATTTTGTTTGTGCGGAACGTTTATTTTAGTTTGTCACAGGGACAACTGGAGCTGAAGAAGTATGGTCTTCTTTTCACCTGTATGTGCTCTAGAGACATAGATATTCTTAATGATCTTACCAGACGCTTTCATCAATGCATGGTGTGCATTCATTGCAATACGTGGAAATGTAAGACAGCTGATAGAAGTCAGACTAAAGTCATAATGTTTACAGATTAAAGTCAACACTTATAAAGTCATAATGTTTACAGATTAAAGTTAACATTTCCATACTTGTTTCCATGCAGTCCAAAGAGCTCTTCTCCTGGTCCAGCTGTGACGGTTTCATGCAGTCCACCAAACAGACAGACAATTTTCTCAAACCAAGGTGTGAGAGGCTATGAGGGGTGGTCATATTAAGACCTAATTTGGGGGAAGATAAGGAAAGAAATATCAGTACATTTTACATTCATCCTAACAAACAACATCCTAACTTTTCAGTTGAAATTCATCAGGAACACAGAAATCCAAGCAAGAACCACCAGTCCTTAACCAGCTATACAGGTAGCACTCTTTTCCAAGGCTAACAGGATGATTTTCATAAGAACTGAAAAATACATGGGTGTATATAGACAGATTGATTTGATTGATTGAAAACTGTATTAACAGATTGCAGAATGGGTACAGTACAGTACAGCTCAATACATACAATTGTTAAGGGGATGCAGACCAGAGAAAGACTTTCATCTTGTTTACATCAGGGTCCCCCATTTTCAATTAATCATAACATAATATGACATACAGATAGACAGTACTGCTACATCTATACATTTATGACATACCGGATTTGCAAATACAGTACTGTTTGTGATACAAAAAGAGATATACATTTGACGTAGAAACTGTACATTGGAGGAGGTTGGGTAAAGGTGGGGGGGTTGGGCAGGAGGGGTGGGTGGGTGGGGGGCACTGTACAACTGTACAAGCAAAACAGAGGCACTGCTATAGTTCTGATCTATGAATATAAGCTTATGATATTGCATTTAATTTGATGCAAAACTTCTGATTGGTTATTGATGCAGGCAGCTGTTGTTTTTGGCCAATCAGATGTTTTTGTCTTCCAAGACAGTGTTTCCAGGGTCGCATTGAACAAATTAAGACCACGTCCTCGTCAGAAAGTACACTACATTAAATGAAAATACAACTAAATGCAATATCGTGGACATCTACAGAAGATAGAAAAATAATTGTTTGGTAAACTGTAGGGGTGTAAAGGTACACGTATCCGTACCGAACCGTTTCACTTCAGTATGGCTGTGTACCGAACGAATACAACGGTACATTAACCACTAACGAACACACGTGCATAAATGTTTTTTTACGTGCAGAATTTAATTCAAAACTCCAAGTTCACCCCTTCCCAAAATATAATTTGCGCAAAGGGCCGGTTGTTCATTGAAATTAACAAGTCAATTATTAATTTCAATATAGAATATTCGTTGACAGCCCTGGATACTGGACTTTCTGAGTGAAAGGCCCCAGGCGGTCAGGGTGGGGGGTCAGACCTCCAACACCATCACCCTGAGCATCGGGTCCCCCCAGGGCTGTGTTCTGAGCCCCCTGCTGTACTCACTATACACACACGACTGTGTGGCCAAGTTCAGCTCCAACTCCATAGTGAAGTTTGCGGACGACACAGTGGTGGTGGGGCTGATCTCGGACAACGACGAGAAGGCCTACCGGGAGGAGGTTGAGCAGGGAACAAACGTAACTTTTTGACTTACCAGCCATTTGGCTGGTAGATTTTTAAAAGTACCAGCCGGGCAGATTTTTTACTAGCCAAAAATTATAAATAGCTTTTTAGTATATCGCCATGTGTTATTATTACATATAATACTCTCATATGCTATTTTCAATTAATATCATAAACAACATAAGGAATATTAGCATAATTTTGAGTGGACTGAAGGAATGAGTCAGCGTTAATAGTTTTAAATGCAAATAATTTATTGAAACATAGAAGTGGGGTCGGGACACACACACACACACACTGTGTTTCAACTCACCACCCCCGCATCATATTGTAGTCTGTCTTCAAACTTCCACTCCTCTCAAATTTTATATTTGAATATCAACATTATCTGTCCATCCTCAGTAATCCTCAGTTTACTATAATATACTCCTGTCCTGAGTCCTGACTAGTGACTCCGTCGTCTTTCCAAACGCACGCACACACACACACACAGGGAAGGGGAGAGTGCCCCCCCCCCCCCCATTTCCCTTTCCTCAGTGCTGTTCACTGTGGCTCTGCCTCATCTGATCATCAGGATTAGCTTGTTAGCTGACGTTAACGTTGTAGTGATTGGTACATAAACGTTAATTTCGGGCGATGTGGGCATAAAGGAATGGCGATGGTGCAAAGCATGTAGCTGCATTGGACTCGCTGTGAGAAGAAAAAAAACATCACAGACTTATTTCGCGTCTGTAGGTGCACTGCTGTGTTAACGCTGCTCTGTTTACAAGTTCAACGCTGCTCTGTTTTCAAGAAACAACACTGAGTGGGCGGATATCATACGACTCGCAGAGTTGCTAAGGGTTTTTCAAAATAAGAGTATCATATGAACCTGAACGTTGCTAGCTGCCGGAGCCCAGATATTATGACTGGAGCTGCGCTTGGGGCGGCAATGAGACCCGCACAGGATTTTCAAAATAAGAGTATCGATATGAACTACACGCCAGCTGGCGGGCAGACTATTATTGTTAGACGCCAGACGGTAAATCTACACGCATTTGGCGATGGGCGCCCAGTTATTTTGTTCCCCGAGGTTGAGGTACTGGAATGCTGGTGCCAGGACAACAGCCTGCTCCTGAACATTGGTAAAACCAAGGAGCCGATTGTGGATTTTAGGAGGAGACAGCAGGAGACACACACACCACTGAGGATAAACGGGGCTACCGTGGACAGGGTGAGCAGCTTCAAGTACCTGGGGGTCCACATCTCAGAGGACCTGACATGGACAACACACATAGACTTAGTCGTAAAAAAGGCGAAGCAGCGCCTCTACCACCTGAGACAGTTAAGGAAGTTCAGAGTATCTGGGAAGATACTCCAGTCCTTCTACTCCGGAGCTGTAGAGAGCATCTTGACTGGAAACATCACTGCCTGGTATGGCAACAGCACGGCACAGGACAAGAAGGCCCTACAGAGAGTGGTGCACTCAGCCGAGCGTACCACGGGCATTGCACTACCACCAACCCTGCAGCTGCAGGTCCTATACAACAAGAGGTGCAAATCCAGAGCCTGCAGGATAATGAAAGACCCTCACCACCCCAACAACAGCCTGTTCATGCTGCTGCGGTCAGGCAAACGCCTGCGAGCACCAGTAACGAGGACAGAGAGTCGAGACTTAGGCTCAGCTTCTTCCCCCAGGCCATCAGAGCCTTGAACACTGAACTCTCCACGCACAAGCACACACACAAACTGTACACGCTCACACACTAGCAGCCACTTTAACATGAGCACACACACACTCATGCTGCACACGCTCACACTATGGACACTTTACAGAAGGAAAGATCACTTTAAGAATAGTATAGCTTGAGATCGTATAATAGCATTGTATAGCAGTGTACATAAAGACCCAATGCCTCATCCGTAGCTAACAGTGTCCTGCACTGCCACAAGACCTAGCATCTCCTACCATGCTCTGTAAATAGCTCATGTACAGATACCGATATGCCTACTTTGTTTACTTGTCGCTCTATTGGTTGGACTCTTATTATTATTACTTGTATTATGTACATCGTTGCGGGCGAGACCCCCCGCATTTCACTGTATACCTGTATGCCGTGAATAAAACTCTTGTATCCATCTTGTACAAGTACAATTAGTTACTAGTGCACACTACATCACCCCTGAGTGGAACATGGAAAGGCAAACTTTCCCCCACTGTACCGAAAACCCCTACCGAACCGTGACTTCAAAACAGAGGTATGTACCGAACAGTGGTTTTTGTGGAAACTGTAAATAATACAACTTTACCATGGACTCCGTCTCCTAAGCCAAGCTAAGCTAGGATAATGTACATCAGATAAACAGATGAGAAACACTGCTAAGATAACATTAGTTCTGGATTTAGCTAATAATAATATAAAAGAACAGCTGGATAACAGATTTCTACCACTACTGAACAAGCCCGGATCACTGTCAGATCCTCCTCACCTCCACACCGCTCGGTAAGGACTGGAGCGCTTTCAAAACACCAGGCCACAGCAACAGCAAGCAAGCTGGCACTAACGTTACAACAGACGTGTGTGTCTGTGTGCCTGTGTGCCCGTCTGCCAGTTCTTCATGCCAGTGGCCATCAGGCTCCACAACCGGGGGCACGGACTGCTGCCAGCAGCTGGAGAACTAACGGCTGCAGAACTTGAGAACTATTAGGAATGTCTGACTCTTAACCACTAAACCCTGCATGGACTATAACGCATATTATGACCGATAGGTACAGACCATCATCTGCACCTTTGTGTATACTGTTTACTATTAGTAATGTTTTATATCGCCTATATTTATTGTAATTTATATTATGACCAATAGGGTATACAGACTCATATGCAACTCCGTGTATACGGTTTATTTGATAAAACAATTTATAGTTAGATCAAATTAGTTGTATTGCCTAGTATATTTATTGCTCTCCTATTACCCTGACCATACCTGTACCCCCCCTCTGCTGCTATGACGACTGAATCTCCCCAAGAAGATCACTAAAGGAATCTCCTGTCCAGTCCAGAGGATATAATGTTTTCTCCTCTGCGTGGGCGAGACCTGTTTGCTGCCATCTCCTCCATCCCAACCTCGTCCTAGAAGCATTAGCATAGCATAGCGTCTCAAGTAGTCGAAACAGTGGCTGGAACGCTCAACAGTTGAGATGTTCGGTCATTATTAGTAACGAGCTGAATAAACGCACATTTCTCTCTATACATAGAGTCGCACCAGTTTCTGACCTAACGTCACAAGGTCACATATTCTCCCAAACTCATAACGTAGCATTAGCATTAGCATAGCAGCTTAGCTGTGTTAGCTGGTCCAGCTACCTCTGGTCAAGGCCCAGTCTGTATGGAAAAGTGGCAGAAACGCCCAACAGATCAGATGTGCGGTCAGTAGATGAATAAAAGCAGATTTTACTGTAACAAAACGGAAAGGTCGATATTAACCTAATGTACCTTTGTTTACCTGAACGACGAGACGAGACTCCAGAAAGTACGTGTGGTGTATTCGCGTGATTTTTAAACGTAGCCTATGTGTGCGAAGACGCTCTCTGATTGGCTAACCGCGTACAGCGAAGACCCTCTCTGATTGGTTTAGCGCCGAAGTGTCTCTTCCGCCTTGTATTGATTGATTGATTGAAAAGTTTATTAACAGATTGCAGAATGGGTACAGTACAGTACAGCTCAATACATACAATTGTTAAGAGGATGCAGACCTGAGAAAGACTTTCGTCTTGTTTCCATCAGGGTCCCCCATTTTCAATTCATCATATGACACACACGACATACAGATAGACAGTACTGCTACATCTATACATTTATGACATACCAGATTTTCAAATACAGTACTGTTTGTGATACTAAAAAAAATCCAGAAAAAGAGTGTATATACATTTGACATAGAAACTGTGCATTGGGGGAGGTTGGGTAGGTGGGGTGGGGCTGTACATTGGAGGTGGGGGGGGGGGACACACACTGTACATTGGAATACTGACATACATTTGACATAGAAACTGTACATTGGAGGAGGTTGGGTAGGTGGGGTGGGGTGGGGTTGGGTGGGGCTGTACATTGGAATACTGACAAAGCCATGCTTGGTCTTTATTGTACAACTGGGTTAGGACATTGTACATATATTCTCTGCTTCAAAGTGGTTATGCTTTGGCCCTCTTTCGAAGTGGGTTATGCCTAGGCTAGAGGGTTAATGTCAGGTCTGGACTTGCCATCTGGCATACCGGGCATTTGCCCGGTGGACCGACGCATATTTGGGCCGTTATGATTTGAAAAAAATATATATATGTATACATTTTTTTTTACTTTTTTTTGTCAACGACCAGACCCACTACTAGGCTGGGACAGCGGCCCATTGATACTGACTGACACTGGGCTGGCCCAATCACATATCTTACTAAGCACCCCCTACCAGTCGTGCAGGTACATGACTGAGAGGGGGGCTGGTACATGACTGAGATGGGGCTGTGGTACATGACTGAGAGGGGGCTGGTATACATGACTGAGAGGGGGCTGTGGTACATGACTGAGAAGGGGCTGTGGTACATGACTGAGAGGGGGCTGGTACATGACTGAGAGGGGGCTGTGGTACATGACTGAGAGGGGGCTGGTATACATGACTGAGAGGGGGCTGGTACATGACTGAGAGGGGGCTGGTATACAGGACTGAGAGGGGGCTGGCTGGTACATGATTGAGAGGGGGCTGGTACATGACTGAGAGGGGGCTGGCTGGGTACATGACTGAGAGGCGGCTGGCTGGGTACATGACTGAGAGGGGGCTGGTACCATGTATTGTGCATCATTGTAGGTCAAACCATTAAAAAGTTAATTTCCACAGCAGCCATTTTGGATTTCGGCCTCTCACAAATTTCCCCTGCCTTTTTTTAAAATACACCCTGGCTAAATTTGTTCCTAGATGACAAATCCATTGAGAAACGAAGTGCCACAGATTACCCAACTACTAGGTCCATATCGTATAATATTATTTTATAGGATAAGGGTTCCCTTGATAAAGATGCATGAAAAACTGCTTTTTTGATTTGATTAGATTTGTATTTGGAAATTAAAAACACATCATAAAAACAAATTATCTTGACCAATTTGTATTCCTGCGGATATCACATAAAAGCATTCATTAAAACATTTATTTCCAAGGGGGTCCTCGATGGAAGACATAAAAACACAGCACATATAGCCTACTCAACTGCTAATTTTTTCTCAACTGCAAAAATGCATGCCTACTTATGTATTCGCCTACAGGGAAAAACACATTCACAACAGGCAGCAAGGTTTATTTTCAGCCAAGTATGGTAATAAGGTAACTATTAGGATATATATGGACCATCAACAAATAAATCAGAACCGTTTAAGAACTGGGGTCGGCGCTTTAACCTCTTAACCTGCGTCCCCAAAATTGGCCATTTTAGTTTAAATGGACTGCATACTTATTTTGCGAACCAAAACAACCTACTTTATACTTATGGCACATGCATGAGCCTGGTCTCTTTTGAAAGATGACACTCTGAAGTTTCTGATTCCAGAAGGAAAATGAAATAGAGTAATATAGGTCTGAACTTGAGTTGTAAAAAAACATGTTACTTTGTGAAACACAAAAAAAATATCCTAACCCACATAAATGGCACAATCATACTCCCTTATTCAATAACAATACACTCTTGATTGGAAAACGACCTATAAGATTCCCTATATGGGAAAAGCAAGGCATACACTCATTAGGGGATGTTTTTAACAAACAGGGTTTTTGTAGTTATGAAGAAATACGCAAAAAATGTAATCTCACCAAGTCCACACATCTTTTTTACATACAGTTATTGTTATGTTTGAAGACTCAAGGTGTTCCATTAAAAAAAACAATTGAACACCACAGATACCACAAATTCTTCTATGAAAGAGAGACATCGAGAGGTTTTGTTTCAGATTTTTATCATCAACTACTAACGTCCTCGTATGAAACCCTCCACCTAGACTCTGTCTGGAGGAGGGATATACCAGACCTGGAAAGTGATTTTGATTGGCAAGAAGCCTGGGCAAATGTTCGACTCACATCAAGGAACCCGGACCATCAACAAATCAATCTTAACTATATTCACAGGACATACTTGACTCCTATAAGACTGAAAAAAATGGGTCTTAAACAAGACTCCAAATGCTCCTTATGTTCAAATGGGGACGAGGGGACATTTATGCACATGTACTGGGACTGCCCACCAGTTAAGATATTCTGGAAAGAGGTGACCCAGCAATTATCAAATCTCTTAACTCTGAATATACCTGTACACCCCTCTGTATTACTGCTGAATGATGTTTTTGAGTGTGCAGTACATCCACAGCTAAAGAGATTGGTTTTATCGGGTATCACAGTGGCTAAAAAGCTGATAGCATCACGATGGTTCCAACCGGAAAAAAATTGCCGAAGGGTCTGGATTATTACATATCTCGATGTGATATATCAAGAAATATCTACAGCAAGAATTTTGGGTCTCAATGAATCCAAAATGACAATGTGGTTAGAAGTGGTGGAGAAAATAAAAGCTAGCATATAATGGTTAGGAACGAGGGATAATGGATGGATTATCCAATGGGGGGGGGGGGGAGGTACGAGCTAGAGCATGTGTGTAGGGTATTAGTTAGCAGGTATTGGGGGTATATCCTGTATAATACATTTAACTATATGGTGATTTCATTGGATGTGCACTGTTAATAATGCTTGTATATCTTATCGTGTGTTGTCATGTTTGTTTATATGTTTGTTTAAAAAATAATAAAAAAATAAAATACAAAAAAAAGGATATATATGGTATGGATTACTTACTCTTATAACTTATTACTATCTGTGGTAGCTCTAGTCTCCACCTACACAAATTGTTTTTGTGCTGTCTATTGATCATGCACCTTCACATGGTAGGCACATTAACTGTATAGTCAAACTCCCCAAACAAACAAGCACACCATTGATTTAATTGCCATATAAATCACATACAAAGATCTAACTATTACTCTTCTCTGAACATGAATATAAAACAAGAAGGTGATCTATTAACTGTGTAAACCTTATGCAATATTCATCATTGATATTTGAATACTTGAAATCTGTATGAACTGAGTAGTTAGTATCAAATGAAATAAGATGGAACAGCTCCATGCATTCATTGAATAAACAACTATTTGCTCATTACAGCTTTTTGTACATCTTTGTCAGGGAATTCCAACAATTCTGGACCTGAATGTACCAGTTCATTGTAATCATCTCTCTATCCTTATGTCTAGTCAAGCCAGGATGAGGAGAGAGACAGGGATGAACAGGCTATAGACTACTTTGCCCATCCTGAGCCTGCTATGATCAGCTGGAACTTTATTAATAATAATAATACATCCGACTTATATATCACTTATCTTGGTACCCAAAGACGCTTAAAACACATTTGCATTCAGTACCAGTTTAACATTAATACATAATCTTACTCAGCACTAAAGTGGCAGATTCTCAACAGCTAATTCTACAGAGTCTGTAAACAATACAGTACAGCAATATCTGCATGAAAATGAGATGAGACAATATCAATAATGGAAATAGTGAACAGGACAGGACCCAACATTGATCCCCCTGGAACACATTTAGTTGATTGATTGATTGAAAAGTTTATTAACAGATTGCAGAATGGGTACAGTACAGTACAGCTCAATACATACAATTGTTAAGAGGATGCAGACCTGAGAAAGACTTTCGTCTTGTTTCCATCAGGGTCCTCCATTTTCAATTCATCATATGACACACACGACATACAGATAGACAGTACTGCTACATCTATACATTTATGACATACCAGATTTGCAAATACAGTACTGTTTGTGATACTAAAAAAAATCCAGAAAAAGAGTGTATATACATTTGACATAGAAACTGTGCATTGGAGGAGGTTGGGTAGGTGGGGTGGGGCTGTACATTGGAGGTGGGGGGGGGGGGGGGGGGGGTTGGGTAGGGGGGGGGGACACTGTACATTGGAATACTGACATACATTTGACATAGAAACTGTACATTGGAGGAGGTTGGGTAGGTGGGGTGGGGTTGGGTGGGGCTGTACATTGGAGGTGGGGGGGGGGGTTGGGTAGGGGGGGGCACTGTACATTGGAATACTGACAAAGCCATGCTTGGTCTTTATTGTACAACTGGGTTAGGACATTTGTAGGGGCCAGTTTCGAATTGCAGTCTCCCGTAGGTGTTCTTTGAGAGTGTTTTTGAAGGTGGGTAGTGATTCACATTCCTTTACAGCTTTGGGTAGGGCGTTCCACATTGATGTGGCATAATTGCGAAACGTGTTTAGTCCCTTGTTTGAGCCGAATCTGGGTTTTACATGATTTACCGGTAAGAACTCGGATTGGGTTAAATGGATCCCTGTTGAATCAAAACCAATCCTACGTAATCTCTCTTAAAGCAGTGAATTGTATCAAATGCAATCCAGATTGATGAAAAGAACAGCACAATGTTTTCTGTTGCCCATAGCAGATACACTATTTAAGACTAAATAACAACAGAGATGGTGCTTAACTCTGCTCAATACAGACTACATTGGGTTGATTATTCATCACAGGATTATTGTTAGACAGTATAGTTTGGAAATTGGTCTGTAATTATTGAGATAACTTCTATCTTCACCATTATGTAAAGGAATGAGTCATGACTTTCAAAAACCTACAAACTATGCCAGATTAAATGATTAAATAGGTGTTATTTACTCTGTAATCAATGGAGCTGATAGCTTTAGAAAAATGATCAAAGTTCTCCTCTTATAAATGGCTTGCACTGCCTCAATAACAGTAGGAGAGAAAGGCTGTACAGCTTACAGAGAAAAATGACTTATTGGGTGCACACTATCATTAATAAGAAGGGACCCTGTGTTTTCATGTTCAAATACATGACCAGCAGACAAGAAGCAAAATGTGTATTAAAGGCTAATCTCTCTCAGATATTAAACAGTCAACCCCACACCAGCAATAACAACCATCTATGACTGAAATTATTTCAATACTCTGGCTAGTGGCTACTGACTGTAGATCTGAAATAAAGGATCAACCACAAGGGGGAGCCAGTTTACCTGACATATTCTGCTCACATTCAGAATGATGTTACTGCATCAAGTCATGGACTTTTAACCCAATACTTCTGTTATAAACTAGAAGACTGAGAAATTAGTAATTGGTGTGACAAATAACTGTGCTGTCTGAAAGAGGATTGCAGTGTAACTTTGGTTCAAAATCAGATAGATTTTATTTATATTTTTTATGAAATTATAGCGTAACATGAATTGATGTTGTGAGCTCCCCTCCATCCAGGATATATACAACATAATATATAATGGGTTAACCCTAACATCTGTGGTTGTCCCCTCCATCCAGGATATATACAACATAATATATAATGGGTTAACCCTAACATCTGTGGTTGTTCCCTCCATCCAGAATATATACAACATAATATATAATGGGTTAACCCTAACATCTGTGGTTGTTCCCTCCATCCAGGATATATATAACGGACGGTGTGTCAGCAAAGCCAGCAGGATTATTAAGGACCCCAGGCATCCCAACCACAAACTGTTTCAGCTGTTGTCGTAAGGCCCGGACCAGCAGACTCAGGAACAGTTATTTTCCCCAGTGGTCATCTACCTGCCTGTGACTGAGGAAGAATCTGTGCTATTCTATCGCTGAGAGAAAGGCTGTAGTTTACAGGGAAATATGACTTATTGGGTGCACACTATCATTAATAAGAAGGGACCCTGTGTTTACATGTTCAAATACATGACCAGCAGACCAGCAACATGCTTATTAAAGGCTAATCTCTTTCATGTCAGATATTAAACAGTCAACCTCACACCAGCAATAACGATAACATCTATGACTGGAATTGTTTCAATACTCTGGCTAGTGGCTACTGACTGTAGATATGAGATAAAGGATCAACCACAAGGGGGAGCCAGTTTACCTGACATATTCTGCTCTTATGTAGGAGAATGATGTTACTGCATCAAGTCATGGGATTTTAACCAAAGACTTCTGTTATAAACTAGAAGACTAAGAAAATTGTAATTGGTGTGACCAATGTGAAAATAGTTACCACAAGCAGGGTTTATCACTCAAAAAGTAATTTTATAGGTACCTTTCTGATTAAATATTTTGCCACAAACTGGACATTTAAATGGTCTACAATATGACTTCTTGTGCATTTTCACATTCCCTTTATCTCTGAACCCGTTCCAACTAATTAAACAACTACAGAGTTTCTCTCCAGTATGACTTCCCATGTGTCTTTTCAGAACCCCTTTATCACTGAACCATTTCCACAAACTTAAACGTCAGGGTTTATCTCCTGTATGACTTCTCATGTGAGTCTTCAAATGTCCTTTCCGTCTGAACCCTTTTCCACAAACTGAACAACTAAATGGTTTCTCCCCTGTATGAGTCATCATGTGTCCCTCTAGATTTATTTTCTCACTGAACCCTTTTGCGCAAACTGAACAAATAAATGGTTTTTCTCCTGTATGAGTCTTCATGTGTCGCTCAAGATTTCTTTTCTCACTGAACCCTTTTGCGCAAACTGAACAACTAAATGGTTTCTCTCCTGTATGAGTTATCATGTGTTTCTTCAAATTTCCTTTATCACAGAACCCTTTTCCACAAACTGAACAACTAAATTGTTTCTCTTCTGTATGAGTCTTCATGTGTCTGTTCAGAATTCTTTTCTGATTGAACCCTTTTGCGCAAACTGAACAACTAAATGGTTTCTCTCCCGTATGAGTCATCATGTGTCTCTCTAGATCTCTTTTCTCACTGAACCCTTTTGCACAAACTGAACAACTAAATGGTTTCTCTTCTGTATGAGTCTTCATGTGTCCCTCTAGATGTCTTTTCTCACTGAACCCTTTTGCGCAAACTGAACAACTAAATGGTTTCTCTCCTGTATGAGTCTTCATGTGTCCCTCTAGACTTCTTTTCTCACTGAACCCCTTTGCGCAAACTGAACAAATAAATGGTTTATCTCCTGTATGAGTTCTCATGTGGGTCTTCAAATGTTCTTTCCGTCTGAACCCTTTTCCACAAACTGAACAACTAAATGGTTTCTCTCCTGTATGAGTTATCATGTGTTTCTTCAAATTTCCTTTATCACCGAACCCTTTTCCACAAACTGAACAACTAAATGGTTTCTCTTCTGTATGAGTCTTCATGTGTCTGTTCAGATTTCTTTTCTGATTGAACCCTTTTGCGCAAACTGAACAACTAAATGGTTTCTCTCCCGTATGAGTCATCATGTGTCTCTCTAGATCTCTTTTCTCACTGAACCCTTTTGCGCAAACTGAACAAATAAATGGTTTCTCTCCTGTATGAGTCTTCATGTGTCCCTCTAGATTTCTTTTCTCACTGAACCCTTTTGCGCAAAATGAACAACTAAATGGTTTCTCTCCTGTATGAGTCTTCATGTGTCGCTCTAGATTTATTTTCTCACTGAACCCTTTTGCGCAAACTGAACAACTAAATGGTTTCTCTCCTGTATGAGTCTTCATGTGTCCCTCTAGATTCCTTTTCTCACTGAACCCTTTTGCGCAAACTGAACAAATAAATGGTTTATCTCCTGTATGAGTCCTCATGTGGGTCTTCAAATTTTCTTTCCGTCTGAACCCTTTTCCACAAACTGAACAACTAAATGGTTTCTCTCCTGTATGAGTTATCATGTGTTTCTTCAAATTTCCTTTATCACCGAACCCTTTTCCACAAACTGAACAACTAAATGGTTTCTCTCCTGTATGAGTCTTCATGTGTCTGTTCAGATCTATTTTCTGACTGAACCCTTTTGCGCAAACTGAACAACTAAATGGTTTCTCTGCTGTATGAGTCATCATGTGGATCTTCAAATGTCCTTTCTGTCTGAACCCTTTTCCACAAACTGAACAACTAAATAGTTTCTCTCCTGTATGATTTGTCATGTGTCTCTTCAAATTACTTTTGTGAGTGAACCCTTTTCCACAAACTGAACCAAATAGTTTCTGTCCTGTATGAGACAAACTTAATGTTTTTTGTTTCTTGTTTGATATTAGCATCTTTAAACCTGACTGAGGTTCCCCACTCTCCTTCCAATCATCACTGTCATCAGTCTCAGAACAGTCTGAAGAGAGAATCTGGCCGTCTCTAGTTGGTTCTAAATCACCATCTGGATCTAAGTTACTGGCTGGTTCTGATACTCCACAGTTCTCTCCATCAGGTTCTGTTTTCATCTGTTCAGTTGAGGTGCTGGGTAAAGAGTAAGCTTCTCTGTTTTTCTCCATCTGGGTTTGAAGAGGCTGGAAGGACAGAGCGTTCTCTTGACCATCTTCACATTTCACTGGGTCTAGTAGTTCCTCTTTAATCTGTAGGAGCTCTGGGTCCTGGGTTTGGCTGAGCAGTGAGGACAGAGTATTCTCTCCGTCATGTTCATATTTCACAGGGTGTAAGGTCATCTTGGAGCCATCAGCCTCCTCTAGATCTTGAAATAGTTCCTCCTGTTTCTCTTTAATCTGTAGGGACTCTGGGTCCTGGGTTTGGTTAAACCATGAGGACTGAGGTTTCTCATCATCATGTTCTCTCTTCACAGGGACAGGATTGTACGTCAACTTCATATCAGCCTCCTCCAGACCTTGAAGCTGCTCTCCCTCCTGACTGCTCCAGAGTTCCTCCTGTTCCTCTTTCATCTGTAGGGGCTCTGGCTCCTCCTGGCTCAGACTGGGGCTCCTCTCCTGCTGCTCAGGGGGAACCTCCTCTTCACAGACAGAGAGCTGTGGGGGGTCTGCAGGGAGGAATAATAATAATAATAATATGAATAACAAACATTAAGATGCAGTAGATAACTTTTCACTATTTAAGTAAAACCCTGCAACTGAGAGTAGAAACACAAGTGTTTTCAATCAATTACTACTTGGCTACAAAATGTGCCTATTTAATACAGTGAGGACATGTCCTCATCACGCTGTCAATCACAACTTGGAGGTTGATCAGATGTTGTCAGTAGGTGAGAATGTAAACCATGTAAACCCTGTGGAATGTAAACCACAGGGTAACTGTGGATAGCTGAAATACTTTGGATTGTTAGCTTGACCAATAACCTTTTACTTGAGTTGGGGCACTCCTACACTGTAGGACTCAAATTAAAGCTGAAATTCTGCACTTGAAGCACACCTTGATTTCATTTGAAGTCCATTGTGGTGGTGTACAGAGCCAGAATTGTGAAAATTGTGTCAATATCAAGCGGGCAGAAAAGTGGCAATTTTTTAACTAGAACTTGAGGACTGCATACTTCTTTTTTCTGAAGTTTCTGATTCCAGAAAAATAATTAACTTTTAGTGCTAATGTAATAGAGTAACATAGGTCTGAACTTGAGTTGTAGAAAAACTTGTTACTCAAGTTTTTCTGTAGTAGTTAGTAGTCCAGAGGTAGTATTTCCCCAGAAGGTGGTAGGGCTTACAAATCCAGACGGGGCCATAGCCTGAAGCCTTATGTAGTACATATACAAATTTCATAAAGTGTTTCCTTACCTTCGCATGGGGTATGTCTGGGAGTGTTGCATTCATTTATAAAAAAAGAAAAAAAAGTTAAAAAAAGTGTTTTTGTTTTGTTCTTGATTTATTGTGATGTTTCTTATTGACTTGTTTAACTCATTCAACGCCAGTCACAAGTATAGTCGGGTTAACTCGCCAACCGTTCAGCGCCAATCACGAGTATAGTCAGGTTTTAATCGTTATTTATTTTATTAGCTATATCCATTCATTTTCATCCATCCAGCCTGAGGTTATCATTGGGAATGGGTCTGAGCTCGCAAAAGGGCAAATACCGCCGCCTACGCCTTCCAGCTGGTATTGCACTCCATTATAAATGGTGTAGTTTCTTTTCTGGGACGATCCGAGCCGTGCGGGTGGGGTTTAAATACTCAGACAAGGCAGGCCTTTACAACGATGGCATGGTACACTAACCCCGCCCGCCCGTTCATGTGTAACGCTCGGTAATGTGGGACGGACCTCCACAAGCAGTATTTGGAATAGAGATCAGATAATTGGATTCTTTCTTTTGCATTACATCAGAGACAAGGTAAGAACACTATATATAAAATCTTGCGTTGATCTGATATTTCTTTCTACCGCGATCGACGCTGTCTCTGTGTGTGTGGCTGTGTGCCGTTCTGTGCAGGAGGTGGCGGAGGGAGCCCCGCGGTCCAGGGCCCTTTTCATTCTTGCATGAGGAAGGATAATAATGATAATCTAGTGTTGATTTCCGGAAGATTCGATAATCAGGCGAAAAATGACAACGTGTTTAGTAGGGATGGGAATTGATAAGATTTTATCGATACGATTCCATTATCGATTCTGCTTATCGATTCGATTCTTTATCGATTCCCTTATCGATCCCTGATAAATTTATAATTTAAATAAATAAATTGGAAATGCAACAGAACTAAGCTGGTTAGAATAACAACATGCAACTTGACATTTCTGATTGTCATTTATTGTTGAGCCCCCATGTCAGAAAAATAATAAAACGATAAAATTAAAAAAAAAAAATTAACTATACACTTCAATAAAATAATGTATTTGAGATTCTCTTAAACTAATTTAATCGAACAGGTCGTATTTGGAATGGAGATCAGATAATTGGATTCTTTCTTTTGCATTACATCAGAGACAAGGTAAGAACACTATATATAAAATCTTGCGTTGATCTGATATTTCTTTCTACCGCGATCGACGCTGTCTCTGTGTGTGTGGCTGTGTGCCGTTCTGTGCAGGAGGTGGCGGAGGGAGCCCCGCGGTCCAGGGCCCTTTTCATTCTTGCATGAGGAAGGATAATAATGATAATCTAGTGTTGACTTCCGGAAGATTCGATAATCAGGCGAAAAATGACAACGTGTTTAGTAGGGATGGGAATTGATAAGATTTTATCGATACGATTCCATTATCGATTCTGCTTATCGATTCGATTCTTTATCGATTCCCTTATCGATCCCTGATAAATTTATAATTTAAATAAATAAATTGGAAATGCAACAGAACTAAGCTGGTTAGAATAACAACATGCAACTTGACATTTCTGATTGTCATTTATTGTTGAGCCCCCATGTCAGAAAAATACAAAAACTATAAAAAAAAATTTAAAAAATTAACTATACACTTCAATAAAATAATGTATTTGAGATTCTCTTAAACTAATTTAATCCAACAGGTCGTTATTCCTCTGACTCCTCTTAGTCCTCTGACTCCTCTCATCTGGTCTTTCAGAAGACCAGCGCGCGATCAGGAATTGGATTAATCTTTTTGCAGAACATCTGATGTGAGGTAAGGACTCTATGTTACCAGTCTTGGGTTAATCAGATGTTTTTTTCATAGCGATCACAACGTGTCTGTGTGTGTGTGTGCCGTTGGCGATGAGCAAGGCACGGATAATCGATTTTTCAGCCCGCTTTTGTATTGTGCATAAGGACACATAATACTATCGATAATCTAGCGTTTATTTGAAAACGATTCATAAATCAGCCGAAAAATGACAACGTGTTTTGTGTATTCGACTAAAGGGCTATTATCGTGTCTTTCTCTGGAATTACTAGAAATCTCCAAAACTATACTCGTATTCAAAACGGTATAAAACGGAAATGTACAGATGAAAAAACAATCCGTTTCGTACATGTTGACTGCAATCAAGTCATTGATAAACGACGGGTGTATTAGACCCATAGCCATAAGTTAAGATATATTTTAAGCACTCGCAAAAATCCCCGTCCTCCCATTGATTAAAGCGCTGGCGTGCTAGCCCTAATTTGGTCATATAGGCCCGGTGCTGAATGTGTTAAGGAATCAAATACTAGCTGCTATGGCTGCATGCGTGGCGCTAACGTTATTGTTTTCAAATGCGCAACTGTCGGAAAAACATGGCAGCGATAAGAGGAATCGATAATCACGGAGGCATGCGATTCCAGGAATCGGACAATTAGGAACCGGCTCCCAACGGGAACCGGTTTTCGATTCCCATCCCTGGTGTTTAGTGTATTCCACTAAAGGGCTATTATCGCGTCTTTTCCTGGAATTACTCAGAAGCACCCAAACTATATTCATATTCAAAACGGTATCAAACGGAAATGTACCGATGAAAAAACAATCTGTTTCGTGGATGTTGACTGGAAGCAACTCACTGACAATCGACGGGTGTATTAGACCCATAGCTATAATATAAGATATATTTTAAGCACTCGCAAGTGAACAAAGCGCCCCATTGACTTACAGCGCTGGCGTAATAGAGCCCTCTGGCGCCCCGACCCGTGGCACAGAATGAGTTAAAGAAGATGTGTCCGGCCCATGGACCCATTAACGTGTGTTGTCGGGCCTTACAAATACATTTGATTTTGATTTGATATCTGTAGTGATATGCAGTAGGTACTATATAATGCCGGGGTGCAACCCGGACGATATATATGGGTGCACCAGTATGTATGAGCGTCTATGTCAAACTAAGTAAACTTGACTCAAGTCTGCAACTAAGTGTCTTCATTGTCTCGATAACACTTCATGGTGACAGCGGTAACAGCAGTGGATTGCCTACAACAGGGCTATTCAACTGGCGGCCCGCGGGCCAGATCCGGCCCGCGGGATGATTCTGACCGGCCCGCCAAAGATTACATGATAATAAAAAAAAATTAAAAAAATTAAAAATAAATATTTTTCTTTTAATATATATATATTTTTTTTATATCTTTTTTTTTTCATGTCAACGTTAACACGCACAATTGAGCCTAAAGTCACTCAATTAATGACAGATTTCATTGATAAATTGAGGGAAAACTTTGCAAGTCGATTTGATGAATTTGACATGTCCAGAGAATTGATGCTCAGCTGATAGAGTTGTGCCCTTCCTGATGGCTTGTCGTACAGAACTTGTAAGTCGCTTTGGATAAAAGCGTCAGCTAAATGACTAAATGTAAATGTGATGCATTTTGTGAGCAACCCATTTGCCAATGTAGCTGCTATTTCCACAAAAGGACAAGAGGTCCTTGCATCACTTCACATTGATGAAGGTCTCCTGCAACTTGAAATAATTGACATGCAAGCATCATCTGCTCTGAAGCAGGCACTTGAGAATGAATCCACCACAACATTTTGGATAAAGTGTATTCATGTCAAGACATTCCCCAAAATAAAAACGCTGGCAATATCTGTGCTAACAATGTTTGGCTCAACATACACCTGTGAATCCAGTTTCTCTCACATGAATGCCATTAAAACAAGCAACGTGCCTCCTTGACAAATGAGCATTTGCATCACTGTTTGTGGGTAGCCCTCACTTCCTATGAACCCTCTTTCTCTGCCATTGCCCAGTCAAAGAAGTGCAATCGCTCTCATTAGATGTGTGTATGTAGGCTAGGCCTGTCTGCCCCCCACCCCCCTGATGTTTGAGAGTTAAGAGTGGACAATAAGTGCTAATAAGATGCTGTGATTTGCTGTTGTTGCACAGTCATGAAGCACTTTTTCATAAGCTCAGCTGCACTATAAATGTGTTTTTTTGTTCAAGTGTTAGAATGTTCAGATGCACATCATGCACTTGTTTGTTTTTTATTTTATTTTTATATTGAAATGTTGAAGAGGAGATGTTGCAGTTGTTGCACAGTCATAAATGAAGCACTTTCTGCAGGAGATGTTGCAGATGTGGCACATAAATGAAGCACTTTTTTTGAAAAGTATACTACGTTTGCAATGTAGTTAAATAAAAGTTGTGAAAATGTGGTTGCGTGTTGTGTCAAGTGTACATATATTCATAGCACGGGGAGGCGCCGTGGCAGTCCGGCCCCTGGCCCCTTGGGTTTCTGACAATGTGGCCCCCTGAACAATTTAGTTGAATAGCCCTGGCCTACAAGCAGGACGGGAGATTGTCAGAGGATAATTCTGCTAGGGCTGGGCGATATATATCGAGTATACTCGATGTATCGCGGCTTGTTCTACGTGAGATGTAGTAAATTACTATATCGTGAACATCAAGTATATGTTGTCACGTCGCGGCTGATATGAGACTTGCTTTAGTGCAGAGCGTTCCTCTCATTTCATTATGACCAGCGCGGACCTTAAATGACATGCAATTGTAATTTCATTACACAGACCAGCGCGGACCTTCAATGACATGCAATGGGCTAACGTTAGCTGCTAAGTTAAACCATAATAGGCTAAGCTAACTAGCGTTAGCTCTTAGCTGCTAGCTCTTAGCTGCTAGCGTTAGCTCAAAGCGGACTCCACGACACTAGTTCCATTAGTGAGAAAAGGGGGTGGGTTATATTGACGACGCTTGACAACAGAGGTTTAATGATAACTTCATATTTATTGGTTATTCGTTTCTTGCATCCAGTTTCAATCTCCGTGTGTTCAACCTCCTGTGTTTACATTCGAGTGTGACATCATTGCCTACGGCAGCTTATATGCTCAAAACGCAAACGTTCTCTCTCTCTCTCTCTCTTCAATGATTTAAAGTGGGATAGTTGATGATATAAACATTTCATTTCATTATCTGAAATATTCTAAAATCATTAAGTCTGCTATAAGCCATTATCCCTTTGTAAGGCTTTGTGTGTGATTATTATTTTCTCACAGTAGTGTGTGTATATATATATATATATATATATGTGTGTGTGTTTGGCTAAAGTGGATAGAAAACACAGTACTGTGCAAAAGTCTTAGGCACCCAATAGTTTTTATATAAATTGTCTTAGATGTAAATAATTTTTTTTATTAGTGTGTCAGTAGACTACTCTTAGTACATTTTCATTTAATTATTTTTTAAAGCATCTTCATGGTTTAATAATGGAAACATATTTTGCAGGGACTTATTATAATCATCATATTGGCGTGACTGTATGCATGATCAAAGGGTTAAATCAAGCATTTTTAAGTGCTTTAGAGGAAATGTCAAAATATTGCGATATATATCGTGTATCGTGATATGGCCAAAAAATATTGCGATATCATTTAGAGGCCATATCGCCCAGCCCTAAATTCTGCATCTGCACGTAGGAAACCCGTCAGCGCTAATGAAGCAATCTGACAGCTGACAACTGACAGCAGCAGTTCACAAGCTGGAAACGCAACCCGAACGAGAAGACGTCATGGCATCACACTTGCCAACAATGAACTGGGCCGACCCGGATCAGGGTGAGGCTATTTCATTGTTTAAACAAAAAAATTCTCTTTACCTAGAAGATGAGGAAATAGTTGGCGATGCCAAACAGGCACGGAAAATATGTCGTGGCATTGGAGATGAAGGACTGAAACGGCTGAATGCTAGTGGACTCAGTGATGCTGACAAGAAAAAGCCAGCCAAACTATGGGAATTCTATGAAGGTCAGTTAAAATTGAATGTTAACTTTAGAATCCATAGGCTCCAACTAATGCAATATAGACAAAAACAGATGAAAGCATTGATGATTTTGTGACCAGAGCCAGAACATTACCTAAAAAATGCCAGTTTATTGATGAAGAGCTCAATGAACGTCTAATGGAGCTGATCATTGCCAGCACACCCCACGATGCTCTGAGGAATGACCTGTACAGCGAACCCAAAGGCCATCCTCTACAAGAGGTACTAAAAGAGGGGCGGAAATATGAAGCCCTATCAGCAGGCAATGAACAGTTACACCAACTGGGTATGTCACATGGTGAGAAAATCCATGCAGTGGACAGAGGGCGAATATGCCACAACTGTGGCAGGAGCCATAAACCCCATCAATGTCCTGCATTCAACGATGAATGCTCTGCCTGTGGTACCAGAGGCCACTGGGCGAAGTGCTGCAGGAAAAGCAGGCGGCAGGGACAACAGCGCTTCGGTCGAAGCCAAAGAAGCAAGTCTCTCCCACCACCACAAAGACAGGACAGACAACAGGCCTTCAGGAGTTACCACAGACAGTGGGGTGAGTCCCACATCAATGCTATAGACAGCACATAGGCTGATGAAGAACGGGAGTACCAAACGAAATTATACTCAATCACCATCAGTGAGAAATGCATGCACAGCATTGAGAGCAAGCCACCCAGAGAAGAGGCATACCCAACACTGAACGTGAGACCACCTGAGCTACCAGGCCACAGACATACACTCCGTCTAAAAATAGACACAGGGGCATCAGGCAATACTCTTCCACTACGCACCTTCAGACAGATGTATGGCAAGGATGCGTGTGCGCAGGAAAAGCTGAGGGAAAATTACAGGAGGCAATCTACAGATGCCATCACCAGCAGAATTGATATTTGGGAGACCTGTCACCACCCTGCTGCCAAGTTGGGCAGAGTCAGGCAGGGAGGAGCATAGGATTCACATGGAACAGAGAACAGCAGACCTAAAAGAGCATCATGACCGCAGCTGCCGCAGATAATTACCCCCACTCTGCCCCAGACACCATGTGACTGTGATGAACAAGGATAGAGGAACATGGCATCCAGCTGTCGTTGTACAAAAATGCAATGAGCCTAGAAGCTATGTTATACAAACACCAAATGTGAGCTATACATCCCACAGATGCAGAGAAGTCCAAAACAGACACACTTTGCTGAGCCACAGCTTCAAGAGGACACTCACAAGGGCCCACCGGAAACACCTAAAATGCAGAGTGACCCACCGGAAACACCTACAATGTCACCCTGTACAACACAGGTGCCCAATAGCCCAGGACCAAGACACACAAGATGTGGGAGGGTTGTAAACAGACCAGATTATTACAAAGACTATGTGACATGAGCACACAATATTGCACAAAAGATGCCCACTACAGAGGGCCAGAACAACACCAGGAGCACAAGTCTAAGTCATCATGGTGACTCTGTTACTTTGTTATAATTATGGTATTGAAGGGTGAATGTAAAAACAAACAAAAAAGGGGGAGGATTTGCACTACTTGGTGATGTGATTTCAGTGGACTATTGACATAGAGTGTTGTTCTACATATATGTTCCGCTAAGGGAGGTTCGGCATTCTGGGAAAGTATATATGGGGCAATACTGCTAAACAGGGGGGATGTAGTGATATGCAGTAGGTACTATATAATGCTGGGGTGCGACCCGGACGATATATATGGGTGCACCAGTATGTATGAGCGTCTATGTCAAACTAAGTAAACTTGAGTCCAGTCTGCAACTAAGTGTCTTCATTGTCTCGATAACACTTCAATATCCCTCCTGAATGTAGAAGGTAAGATTTTCTTTACTGTACTGGCACAGAGGCTAGCAAACTACCCAGAAAGGAATTGTTAAATAGACACAGCAGTGCAGAAAACAGGAATCACAGCGTTTGCCGGATGTATAGAACACACAAGCATGATATGGCACCAGATTCAATCAGCCAAGATAGAGAAAAGAGATTTACAGGTGGTATTTTTTGACCTGGCAAATGCATTTGGCTCGGTAACGCATAGCCTTATTTGGTGCCTGCTGTGATTGTAAACTTGATGAAATCATACTTCCAAGATATTAGAATGTGCTTTAGTACTACAGAGTTTACAACAGCATGGCAGAGACTAGAGATAGGTGCACCATTTCACCACTAGCATTCACAATGGCAATAGAAGTAATAATTAGAGCCTCAAAATAGGCGGTAGGTGGGGAGAAACGGCAGGGCGGGCTGCGCCTCCCACCTATTAGGGCTTACATTGGATGACATGACACTAGTGACCAGTGCCTTGTACAACAAGGTTACTAGAGAAGTTAAATGATCATCTCAAGTGGGCTAGGATGAAGATTAAACCTAGTAAATCAAGAAGCATTTCATTGACCAGAGGGAAGGTAGTAGAGAATTATATAATTAGAGCCTCAAAGTAGAGAGAAAGTTTTACATAGATGAGGATGAAATTCCATCTATAAGGGACAAGCCAGTGAAGAGTTTTGGTATAATGAGGAGTTGAATGATGGTGAACAGATAGAGCAACTTAGGAAAGATGTTGTAGAGGGCATAGGAAGGATAGAGAAGTCATGGCTTACAGGCAAGTTAAAGTTGTGGACGTTTCAAAGGTAGAGATTGGTTCATTTGTACATTAGGAAATGGCTAGGAGTTCCTCAGTGTATCAGTAGTGTGGCATTGTATGGTAAAGGCATTCTCCAGCTACCAGTAACAAGTCTAACAGAGGAGTTTATGTGTGTGAAGGCGAGAACAATATTGATAACAATATTGTTATCAGGGAGCAAACATACAGTAGTTAGTAAGTTGGTCCCAAATCCAACTAGAGGGAGGAAATGGAAACCAAGACACGCAGTACAGGAAGTAGAGGCAGCACTTAGGCATAGAGAAGTAGGTAAGGTGCAACAAGGCCGGGGGGGGGGGGGGGGGGCTCAGCTCAGGGAAACCAACATGGCGTAAAGCAGGTCCCACAGAAAGAAGGAAGCTGGTAGTGGAGCAGGTATGGCGACAAGAGGAAGTAGTGAGGTGTACAAAGGCTGTGGCCCAGGCTAAGCAGGGACAGTGGATGAACTGGGAAAGTTTAGAGAAGTTTACTTGATAGAATTGACCGTGCCCTGGGAGGATTTAGTTAGAGGAGGTTTATGAAAGGAAAAAGCTTATTTAACTGCCACAAACATTGTATGGCATTGTTTCATGCATTTTCTTGATCATTTACTTCATTTAATATTCATTTTGTTTGTGCGGAACGTTTATTTTAGTTTGTAACGGGGACAACTGGAGCTGAAGAAGTACGGTCTTCTTTTCACCTGTATGTGCTCTAGAGACATACACATAGATATTCGTAATGATCTTACCAGACGTTTTCATGTCATAATCACAGCAAGAGCATTCTTCACTCCTCCTCATCCCCCCTTCACATTCACCACACACCTTCCTCACTCCTCTTCATCCTCCCTTCCATCCACCACGGAAGCCTCACGCCCATATATGGCCAGCACTCCTTCACCCCCTGTCACTCAATTCAGCTGCACCTCATCTCCTGATTCACACGCTGCCAGGCACCTCACTCTTCACAGCTGTATCCCATTCCCTGATGACCAAGACCCTACTTCTACCAGAGGATGCTGACCAGAAGTCATCGTGGTGTTATTATCATTACCTCAGCCTCAGTCCGAAGACCTGCTAGACACTCTCGTGTGATTATTCCCTGTTCCAACATTCCTTCTCTTGTGCCCAGGACCTCCGTTGCAGCGAGCCCGTCTGGACCCCTGGAGCTTTACTAAGGAGTTCCTGCTCACTCTCTCGACACGGACCTGTGTCTTCCGTCCGCAGTAGCACTGGAGTGCACCTGCTCTCATTGCCCCAAGAACATTCCCAATTCCTGTCTGTTGTACATTTCTGGATGTAACTCTTGTCTGCTTGGGGAATACTATTAAATATCCTGAAACGCTCCATTCTCTCTTCTCCTGTGTTCAGCGATTGGGCTCTGCTTAAAACCCACTCACATTTCATCAATGCATGGTGTGCATTCATTGCAATACGTGGAAATGTAAGACAGCTGAGATGTGATCAAGGTACAAACAAGTGCAAAAAGAGAGTTCATGGAAGCAATGAAGGATCTGGACCATGAACAGTTGAAAGTTCATAATGAATTTCCCAGCAGGTGTATGGGAAAGACAAATCAGAACGATCAGGATCTTTTTAACTGCAATCCTTCATCAATCTGCCAAACGACTCAACAGCACTTCACTTAGAACCTTCCTCTATGAAGTGATGGATATTATCAATAGCAGACCTCAGACAACAGATCACTTGAATGATCCAACAAGTCTTGAACCTCTCACGCCCAATCACATTCTCATGATGAAGTCAAGTATAATATCTCCCCCTCCAGGTGAATTTGTGAATCAGGATCTATACCTTTGCAAAAGATGGCGCCAGGTAGTTTTTGGCAAATTAATCTTGGACAAGGTGGAAGGAGTAACTCCTGAATCTTCAGCACCGACAAAAATGGCAAAAGGACAAGAGAAACACAAAGATGAATGACATTGTCATCCTTCAAGAGGAGTATATCAAAAAGCAGGGTAGCCGGACCAGCACTCTCAGGTTCAATGTTTTTAATGGCAGCCTGAATAGATAGCAGACATGTTTCGGACAATGTCCTTCTTCAGTGATATGGCTAACCTGTTGCTAAATCTTTTGGCTCAACTCTGGTCCGAGAGGAAGATGCATGAAGATGTGAGACTAATTATGTCATTTGATGATTGTTTTTTATTGTGTTTTTGTGGAGTTTTTGTTTTCCTCAAGTGGACTCATAAGCTCATTCCCTCATGGTTATGTGCAGCCAGTGAGGTCAGTCTTACTTTGATTTGAATCATGTATATAACAGATTGGCATGCCACTGTCTACAGATGTACTTGTAATATGTATGTTACATTGTGTATATACTTTTTCTACAGTTTGACGTGTGGAATGAGGATTATTGAAGAGAAAATAAATCCACCAGTATCTGAAGAACCATGGCGCTGTGTGTTACCTGGAGGGAGTCATAGATTAGATATGCAGACTTGGCAGCAGAAACTGAACAGTGAGGATGTAAAGCTAGGGGTTGTCCGGTGGAAGTAGGATGCAGAGGATTTATAGCACGATCGACTTCATCATTATTGGGAGAGTTGGGGATTCATGGGCGGAACTTGCAAAAAGCGGTAAATGAGATGTCAGAAGAAGCAGTTAGTGGATTTGGTTGAGGAAAAATAATGTCAGCTGGGGACCAACGTAAACAAAGGGTAAGAGTAATAATAATAATGCATTTTATTTATAAGGCGCCTTTCAAGACACTCAAGGTCACCGTACTACAATTTAAAAACAGTTAATTTACAATCACAATCCATTTAAAAAATAAAAAGCAGACATACGCCTGCCTAAACAGGTGGGTTTTGTGGTGGGTTTTAAATTGGATGATGGAGTCAATGTTCCTGATGTCGGGGGGAGGGAGTTCCAGAGGCGGGGGGCAGAGCAGCTGAAGGCTCTTGACCCCATGGTGGACAGACGGGCTGAGTATTCCTTTTCTAATCTGTTGTTGCTGTTTTATGTGTAATATTGTAGGAATTGTATTTTTGACATAGGATAACATAGGGAGGTGAGGCGTGTGAATATCATGGAAAAGTGGGAGCCAGCATGGAGGGGGTGGTTCTGGGACACTGGAACTAACCGCTGAGCCCGAGGTTGTGGGCCTAACTTGAAGAAACACCAGTGAAGGGAGGTGCCCACTTGATAACCCTGGTGATATGCTGGCTCTTGCTGCTTTTGTTGAGCCTTCCTGAGGTGTCGTGGGCCTAACTTGAAGAAACACCAGTGAAGGGGGGTGTCCACTTGATAACCCTGGTGATATGTTGGCTCTTGCTGCTTTAAAATTATTTTGCTGGCTCTTGCTGCCCATCTATCTGCATGCTGGGTTGTGACGGCCATTGGGTTTCTTCATTGAGCGTTTATCCTTATCATTAGGGCACAAGTATCTTGTGTTTTATTATAATATAAATACTGTTTAGAGATTAAAGTCAACATTTATAAAGTCAGAATAAAGTCATAATGTTTAGAGATTAAAGTCAACATTTATGTGGACATTTATGTGGACTGGAAACATCACTGCCTGGTATGGAAACAGCACGGCACAGGACAAGAAGGCCCTACAGAGAGTGGTGCGCTCAGCCGAGCATACCACGGGTATTGCACTACCACCCCTGCAGGTCCTATACAACAAGAGGTGCAAATCCAGAGCCTGCAGAATAATGAAAGACCCTCACCACCCCAACAACAGCCTGTTCATGCTGCTGCGGTCAGGCAAACGCCTGCGAACACCAGCAACTAGGACAGAGAGACTTCGGCTCAGCTTCTTCCCCCAGGCCATCAGAGCCTTGAACACTGAACTCTCCACACACAAGCACACATGAGCACACACACAACATACACACTGTACACGCTCACACACTAGCAGCCACTTTAACATGAGCACACACACACTCATGCTGCACACGCTCACACTTATGGTCACTTTACAAAAGGAAAGGTCACTTTAAGAATAGTATAGTATAACTTGAGATTGTATAATATAGCATTGTATAACAGTGTACATAAAGACCCAGTGCCTCATCCGTAGCTAACAGTGTATTGCACTACCACAGGACCTAGCATGTCCTACCATGCTCTGTAAATAACTCATGTACATATACCGATATGCCCTACTTTGTTTACTTGTTTTATTGCACAATGTCGTTCTATTGGATTCTTATTATATATTACTATTGTATTATGCACACCCCCCCGCATTTCATTGTATACTTGTATGCCGTGACAAATAAAACTCTTGACTTGACTTGACTTATAAAGTCAGAATAAAGTCAGAATGTTTAGAGATTAAAGTCAACATTTATTAAAGTCAGAATAAAATCATAATGTTTACAGATTAAAGTCAACATTTATAAAGTCATAATGTTTACAGATTAAAGTCAACATTTATAAAGTCAGACTAAAGTCATAATGTTTACAGATTAAAGTCAACACTTATAAAGTCATAATGTTTACAGATTAAAGTTAACATTTCCATACTTGTTTCCATGCAGTCCAAAGAGCTCTTCTCCTGGTCCAGCAGTGACGGTTTCATGCAGTCCACCAAACAGACAGACAGTTCTCTCAGACCAAGGTGTGAGAGGCTATGAGGGGTGGTCATATTCAGACCTAACTTGTGGAAAAGTAAGGAAAGAAATATCAGTACATTTTACATTCATCCTAACAAACAACATCCTAACTTTTCAGTTGAAATTCATCAGGAACACATAAATCCAAGCAAGAACCACCATGTTAATGTTCCCTATTACTTTGTAACAGGATTAGAGGTTATCTAACAAACACAATTATGATTTACTTTGGTTTTTCATTTCATTGCATTAAAACAAAAGGGGGAAAAAGGGAAAGGAAGAGGAAAAGGAAAAAAACTGAAATTGTATTCTATAAATCAGTGGTGCCCAGGTAGATCGCGGGCTGATTTCAAGTAGTTTTTTTCTTTTTCTTTTTCAAAATCAACTCTGCCTCTCTTTGTTAACCACAACAAGCAATGCTGTTTGTTATTTAAGATGAGGTCGGACTCTGCACTGACAGATTTGTCTTCATTATGCTGCTTTTATAAAGCCTCAAATGATGGCTTACAATATTTCATGAAAGCAAAGTGTTTTGTTTGTCTAAGATTTAAAAAGGTTTAAACTGTACAGCACTGACAAAGTTGAACAAAGTGCTGTACAAGTCCCACAACATTAAAAAAAAAATATATTAAAAAAAATAAAATAAAAATCTCGAAGCTTCGAATTAAAATCGAATATCGGCCCCAAAGCTTCAAATTCCCCCAAAAAATTAGAAGGTCAGCCCTACTACGGATAGCTCATTATATCAACGGCGTTGTTGTTTGCAGGCTTGCAGCTGTTTGTTAGCTAGCTATCGTTCTCAGTTGGCTAATGTTAGCTACTAGCTAGCTAATACTGGCCTACCTTTTAATTCGCAATGGAATGGCTAGCTAACTAACTGTACAAATCAATGTGATTGGCTGAGACCGTAATTTGTACGGTTGGCTGGATTGGGGGTGGCCAGCTGGCTAGCTTTTCAATCAATCAAGCTGGCAGTTCGTAGTGCAGTAGCTGGCTGGATAGCTGTTGTATTGTGGGTTAAGGTAGCCAGCTGGCTGGCTGGCAGTTCGTGGTGCAGTAGCTGGCTAGATAGCTGGCTAATGTTGGCCAATATAGCTGTAACTGAACAACTTATGTGGTCTTATGAGTTTCAGTTCATATGAAAATACTTTGACTATAATGGTCAGAAGTAAATTAACTGTATATACTCTCTTTTAGAAACTCTGTCTCTTAAACAGTACTGTATATCTTGTATGTCATAAATGGCTGGATGTAACAGTACTGTTTATCTGTATGTCAAATGTTATGATGAATTGAAAATGGGGGACCCTGATGTAAACAAGACGAAAGTCTTTCTCTGGTCTGCCTCCCCTTAACAATTGTGTGTATTGAGCCGTACTGTATTGTACCCATTCTGCAATCTGTTAATAAAATGTTCAATCAATCAATCAATCAATCTGTTATGCTTAACATGCAGTACTATTAACTTTACTTAATTTCTAAGATTAGATCATTTAGTTATTTTTAAATGTCTGATCTAAAGATAAACAAAGGTTTTTAAAAGTGTTATATTTATCTTCTCTTATAGTACCAGAGAGAAGCTGAGGATATATATATTTATCTTTATTTTTTTTTTTTTTTACATTTTAAGATTTAAGATTTATCCCTGTATCGAAAATGGTATCGAATATCGATACTTTTCAAGGTATCGTATCGAAGTTCAAAAGTCCAGTATTGTGACAACATTGCAATGTGACAGCTCTGTTTACACATTAGGCTTGGGCGGTATAATTTTTTTCATACCGTCATACCTTGCTGACCTAATACCCCGGTATACTATATATGACTTTTATTTTCATCAGCGGGGGGGGGGGGGGGCAACCCGTCGGAGCGATGGCCAGTTAGCCCGCAGCATCCTAGTAATGTTAGCTCTAGGGCTGTCTTAAATGCTTCGAAGCTTCGAACGTTCGATTCGATGGCACAGGCTTCGAACATTTAAAAAAAAATCGAAGTTCAAAAAAAAAAAAAAAATTTATTGTGTTTTTGTGGAGTTTTTGTTTTCCTCAATGACTCATAAGCTCATTTCCTCATGTGCGGCCAGTGAGGTCAGTCTTACTTTGATTTGAATCATGTATATAACAGATTGGCATGCCACTGTCTACAGATGTACTTGTAATATGTATGTTACATTGTGTATATACTTTTTGTACAGTTTGACAGCTGAAGGCTCTTGACCCCATGGTGGACAGACGGGCTGAGTATTCCTTTTCTAATCTGTTGTTGCTGTTTCATGTGTAATATTGTAGGAATTGTATTTTTGACATAGGATAACATAGGGAGGTGAGGCGTGTGAATATCATGGAAAAGTGGGAGCCAGCATGGAGGGGGTGGTTCTGGGACGCTGGAACTAACCGCTGAGCCCGAGGTTGTGGGCCTAACTTGAAGAAACACCAGTGAAGGGAGGTGCCTACTTGATAACCCTGGTGATATGCTGACCCTTGCTGCTTTTGTTGAGCCTTCCTGAGGTGTCGTGGGCCTAACTTGAAGAAACACCAGTGAAGGGGGGTGTCCACTTGATAACCCTGGTGATATGTTGGCTCTTGCTGCTTTAAAATTATTTTGCTGGCTCTTGCTGCCCATCTATCTGCATGCTGGGTTGTGACGGCCATTGGGTTTCTTCATTGAGCATTTATCCTTATCATTAGGGCACAAGTATCTTGTGTTTTATTATAATATAAATACTGTTTAGAGATTAAAGTCAACATTTATAAAGTCAGAATAAAGTCATAATGTTTAGAGATTAAAGTCAACATTTATGTGGACATTTATGTGGACTGGAAACATCACTGCCTGGTATGGAAACAGCACGGCACAGGACAAGAAGGCCCTACAGAGAGTGGTGCGCTCAGCCGAGCATACCACGGGTATTGCACTACCACCCCTGCAGGTCCTATACAACAAGAGGTGCAAATCCAGAGCCTGCAGAATAATGAAAGACCCTCACCACCCCAACAACAGCCTGTTCATGCTGCTGCGGTCAGGCAAACGCCTGCGAACACCAGCAACTAGGACAGAGAGACTTCGGCTCAGCTTCTTCCCCCAGGCCATCAGAGCCTTGAACACTGAACTCTCCACACACAAGCACACATGAGCACACACACAACATACACACTGTACACGCTCACACACTAGCAGCCACTTTAACATGAGCACACACACACTCATGCTGCACACGCTCACACTTATGGTCACTTTACAAAAGGAAAGGTCACTTTAAGAATAGTATAGTATAACTTGAGATTGTATAATATAGCATTGTATAACAGTGTACATAAAGACCCAGTGCCTCATCCGTAGCTAACAGTGTATTGCACTACCACAGGACCTAGCATGTCCTACCATGCTCTGTAAATAACTCATGTACATATACCGATATGCCCTACTTTGTTTACTTGTTTTATTGCACAATGTCGTTCTATTGGATTCTTATTATATATTACTATTGTATTATGCACACCCCCCCGCATTTCATTGTATACTTGTATGCCGTGACAAATAAAACTCTTGACTTGACTTGACTTATAAAGTCAGAATAAAGTCAGAATGTTTAGAGATTAAAGTCAACATTTATTAAAGTCAGAATAAAATCATAATGTTTACAGATTAAAGTCAACATTTATAAAGTCATAATGTTTACAGATTAAAGTCAACATTTATAAAGTCAGACTAAAGTCATAATGTTTACAGATTAAAGTCAACACTTATAAAGTCATAATGTTTACAGATTAAAGTTAACATTTCCATACTTGTTTCCATGCAGTCCAAAGAGCTCTTCTCCTGGTCCAGCAGTGACGGTTTCATGCAGTCCACCAAACAGACAGACAGTTCTCTCAGACCAAGGTGTGAGAGGCTATGAGGGGTGGTCATATTCAGACCTAACTTGTGGAAAAGTAAGGAAAGAAATATCAGTACATTTTACATTCATCCTAACAAACAACATCCTAACTTTTCAGTTGAAATTCATCAGGAACACATAAATCCAAGCAAGAACCACCATGTTAATGTTCCCTATTACTTTGTAACAGGATTAGAGGTTATCTAACAAACACAATTATGATTTACTTTGGTTTTTCATTTCATTGCATTAAAACAAAAGGGGGAAAAAGGGAAAGGAAGAGGAAAAGGAAAAAAACTGAAATTGTATTCTATAAATCAGTGGTGCCCAGGTAGATCGCGGGCTGATTTCAAGTAGTTTTTTTCTTTTTCTTTTTCAAAATCAACTCTGCCTCTCTTTGTTAACCACAACAAGCAATGCTGTTTGTTATTTAAGATGAGGTCGGACTCTGCACTGACAGATTTGTCTTCATTATGCTGCTTTTATAAAGCCTCAAATGATGGCTTACAATATTTCATGAAAGCAAAGTGTTTTGTTTGTCTAAGATTTAAAAAGGTTTAAACTGTACAGCACTGACAAAGTTGAACAAAGTGCTGTACAAGTCCCACAACATTAAAAAAAAAATATATTAAAAAAAATAAAATAAAAATCTCGAAGCTTCGAATTAAAATCGAATATCGGCCCCAAAGCTTCAAATTCCCCCAAAAAATTAGAAGGTCAGCCCTACTACGGATAGCTCATTATATCAACGGCGTTGTTGTTTGCAGGCTTGCAGCTGTTTGTTAGCTAGCTATCGTTCTCAGTTGGCTAATGTTAGCTACTAGCTAGCTAATACTGGCCTACCTTTTAATTCGCAATGGAATGGCTAGCTAACTAACTGTACAAATCAATGTGATTGGCTGAGACCGTAATTTGTACGGTTGGCTGGATTGGGGGTGGCCAGCTGGCTAGCTTTTCAATCAATCAAGCTGGCAGTTCGTAGTGCAGTAGCTGGCTGGATAGCTGTTGTATTGTGGGTTAAGGTAGCCAGCTGGCTGGCTGGCAGTTCGTGGTGCAGTAGCTGGCTAGATAGCTGGCTAATGTTGGCCAATATAGCTGTAACTGAACAACTTATGTGGTCTTATGAGTTTCAGTTCATATGAAAATACTTTGACTATAATGGTCAGAAGTAAATTAACTGTATATACTCTCTTTTAGAAACTCTGTCTCTTAAACAGTACTGTATATCTTGTATGTCATAAATGGCTGGATGTAACAGTACTGTTTATCTGTATGTCAAATGTTATGATGAATTGAAAATGGGGGACCCTGATGTAAACAAGACGAAAGTCTTTCTCTGGTCTGCCTCCCCTTAACAATTGTGTGTATTGAGCCGTACTGTATTGTACCCATTCTGCAATCTGTTAATAAAATGTTCAATCAATCAATCAATCAATCTGTTATGCTTAACATGCAGTACTATTAACTTTACTTAATTTCTAAGATTAGATCATTTAGTTATTTTTAAATGTCTGATCTAAAGATAAACAAAGGTTTTTAAAAGTGTTATATTTATCTTCTCTTATAGTACCAGAGAGAAGCTGAGGATATATATATTTATCTTTATTTTTTTTTTTTTTTACATTTTAAGATTTAAGATTTATCCCTGTATCGAAAATGGTATCGAATATCGATACTTTTCAAGGTATCGTATCGAAGTTCAAAAGTCCAGTATTGTGACAACATTGCAATGTGACAGCTCTGTTTACACATTAGGCTTGGGCGGTATAATTTTTTTCATACCGTCATACCTTGCTGACCTAATACCCCGGTATACTATATATGACTTTTATTTTCATCAGCGGGGGGGGGGGGGGGCAACCCGTCGGAGCGATGGCCAGTTAGCCCGCAGCATCCTAGTAATGTTAGCTCTAGGGCTGTCTTAAATGCTTCGAAGCTTCGAACGTTCGATTCGATGGCACAGGCTTCGAACATTTAAAAAAAAATCGAAGTTCAAAAAAAAAAAAAAATTTTATTGTGTTTTTGTGGAGTTTTTGTTTTCCTCAATGACTCATAAGCTCATTTCCTCATGTGCGGCCAGTGAGGTCAGTCTTACTTTGATTTGAATCATGTATATAACAGATTGGCATGCCACTGTCTACAGATGTACTTGTAATATGTATGTTACATTGTGTATATACTTTTTGTACAGTTTGACAGCTGAAGGCTCTTGACCCCATGGTGGACAGACGGGCTGAGTATTCCTTTTCTAATCTGTTGTTGCTGTTTCATGTGTAATATTGTAGGAATTGTATTTTTGACATAGGATAACATAGGGAGGTGAGGCGTGTGAATATCATGGAAAAGTGGGAGCCAGCATGGAGGGGGTGGTTCTGGGACGCTGGAACTAACCGCTGAGCCCGAGGTTGTGGGCCTAACTTGAAGAAACACCAGTGAAGGGAGGTGCCTACTTGATAACCCTGGTGATATGCTGACCCTTGCTGCTTTTGTTGAGCCTTCCTGAGGTGTCGTGGGCCTAACTTGAAGAAACACCAGTGAAGGGGGGTGTCCACTTGATAACCCTGGTGATATGTTGGCTCTTGCTGCTTTAAAATTATTTTGCTGGCTCTTGCTGCCCATCTATCTGCATGCTGGGTTGTGACGGCCATTGGGTTTCTTCATTGAGCATTTATCCTTATCATTAGGGCACAAGTATCTTGTGTTTTATTATAATATAAATACTGTTTAGAGATTAAAGTCAACATTTATAAAGTCAGAATAAAGTCATAATGTTTAGAGATTAAAGTCAACATTTATGTGGACATTTATGTGGACTGGAAACATCACTGCCTGGTATGGAAACAGCACGGCACAGGACAAGAAGGCCCTACAGAGAGTGGTGCGCTCAGCCGAGCATACCACGGGTATTGCACTACCACCCCTGCAGGTCCTATACAACAAGAGGTGCAAATCCAGAGCCTGCAGAATAATGAAAGACCCTCACCACCCCAACAACAGCCTGTTCATGCTGCTGCGGTCAGGCAAACGCCTGCGAACACCAGCAACTAGGACAGAGAGACTTCGGCTCAGCTTCTTCCCCCAGGCCATCAGAGCCTTGAACACTGAACTCTCCACACACAAGCACACATGAGCACACACACAACATACACACTGTACACGCTCACACACTAGCAGCCACTTTAACATGAGCACACACACACTCATGCTGCACACGCTCACACTTATGGTCACTTTACAAAAGGAAAGGTCACTTTAAGAATAGTATAGTATAACTTGAGATTGTATAATATAGCATTGTATAACAGTGTACATAAAGACCCAGTGCCTCATCCGTAGCTAACAGTGTATTGCACTACCACAGGACCTAGCATGTCCTACCATGCTCTGTAAATAACTCATGTACATATACCGATATGCCCTACTTTGTTTACTTGTTTTATTGCACAATGTCGTTCTATTGGATTCTTATTATATATTACTATTGTATTATGCACACCCCCCCGCATTTCATTGTATACTTGTATGCCGTGACAAATAAAACTCTTGACTTGACTTGACTTATAAAGTCAGAATAAAGTCAGAATGTTTAGAGATTAAAGTCAACATTTATTAAAGTCAGAATAAAATCATAATGTTTACAGATTAAAGTCAACATTTATAAAGTCATAATGTTTACAGATTAAAGTCAACATTTATAAAGTCAGACTAAAGTCATAATGTTTACAGATTAAAGTCAACACTTATAAAGTCATAATGTTTACAGATTAAAGTTAACATTTCCATACTTGTTTCCATGCAGTCCAAAGAGCTCTTCTCCTGGTCCAGCAGTGACGGTTTCATGCAGTCCACCAAACAGACAGACAGTTCTCTCAGACCAAGGTGTGAGAGGCTATGAGGGGTGGTCATATTCAGACCTAACTTGTGGAAAAGTAAGGAAAGAAATATCAGTACATTTTACATTCATCCTAACAAACAACATCCTAACTTTTCAGTTGAAATTCATCAGGAACACATAAATCCAAGCAAGAACCACCATGTTAATGTTCCCTATTACTTTGTAACAGGATTAGAGGTTATCTAACAAACACAATTATGATTTACTTTGGTTTTTCATTTCATTGCATTAAAACAAAAGGGGGAAAAAGGGAAAGGAAGAGGAAAAGGAAAAAAACTGAAATTGTATTCTATAAATCAGTGGTGCCCAGGTAGATCGCGGGCTGATTTCAAGTAGTTTTTTTCTTTTTCTTTTTCAAAATCAACTCTGCCTCTCTTTGTTAACCACAACAAGCAATGCTGTTTGTTATTTAAGATGAGGTCGGACTCTGCACTGACAGATTTGTCTTCATTATGCTGCTTTTATAAAGCCTCAAATGATGGCTTACAATATTTCATGAAAGCAAAGTGTTTTGTTTGTCTAAGATTTAAAAAGGTTTAAACTGTACAGCACTGACAAAGTTGAACAAAGTGCTGTACAAGTCCCACAACATTAAAAAAAAAATATATTAAAAAAAATAAAATAAAAATCTCGAAGCTTCGAATTAAAATCGAATATCGGCCCCAAAGCTTCAAATTCCCCCAAAAAATTAGAAGGTCAGCCCTACTACGGATAGCTCATTATATCAACGGCGTTGTTGTTTGCAGGCTTGCAGCTGTTTGTTAGCTAGCTATCGTTCTCAGTTGGCTAATGTTAGCTACTAGCTAGCTAATACTGGCCTACCTTTTAATTCGCAATGGAATGGCTAGCTAACTAACTGTACAAATCAATGTGATTGGCTGAGACCGTAATTTGTACGGTTGGCTGGATTGGGGGTGGCCAGCTGGCTAGCTTTTCAATCAATCAAGCTGGCAGTTCGTAGTGCAGTAGCTGGCTGGATAGCTGTTGTATTGTGGGTTAAGGTAGCCAGCTGGCTGGCTGGCAGTTCGTGGTGCAGTAGCTGGCTAGATAGCTGGCTAATGTTGGCCAATATAGCTGTAACTGAACAACTTATGTGGTCTTATGAGTTTCAGTTCATATGAAAATACTTTGACTATAATGGTCAGAAGTAAATTAACTGTATATACTCTCTTTTAGAAACTCTGTCTCTTAAACAGTACTGTATATCTTGTATGTCATAAATGGCTGGATGTAACAGTACTGTTTATCTGTATGTCAAATGTTATGATGAATTGAAAATGGGGGACCCTGATGTAAACAAGACGAAAGTCTTTCTCTGGTCTGCCTCCCCTTAACAATTGTGTGTATTGAGCCGTACTGTATTGTACCCATTCTGCAATCTGTTAATAAAATGTTCAATCAATCAATCAATCAATCTGTTATGCTTAACATGCAGTACTATTAACTTTACTTAATTTCTAAGATTAGATCATTTAGTTATTTTTAAATGTCTGATCTAAAGATAAACAAAGGTTTTTAAAAGTGTTATATTTATCTTCTCTTATAGTACCAGAGAGAAGCTGAGGATATATATATTTATCTTTATTTTTTTTTTTTTTTACATTTTAAGATTTAACATTTATCCCTGTATCGAAAATGGTATCGAATATCGATACTTTTCAAGGTATCGTATCGAAGTTCAAAAGTCCAGTATTGTGACAACATTGCAATGTGACAGCTCTGTTTACACATTAGGCTTGGGCGGTATAATTTTTTTCATACCGTCATACCTTGCTGACCTAATACCCCGGTATACTATATATGACTTTTATTTTCATCAGCGGGGGGGGGGGGGCAACCCGTCGGAGCGATGGCCAGTTAGCCCGCAGCATCCTAGTAATGTTAGCTCTAGGGCTGTCTTAAATGCTTCGAAGCTTCGAACGTTCGATTCGATGGCACAGGCTTCGAACATTTAAAAAAAAATCGAAGTTCAAAAAAAATTTTTTTTTTTTTTTTTTTTCTTCGATTTGTGTGTGTGTGTAGGTGTGTGTGTGTGTGTGTGTGTGTGTGTGTGTGTGTGTGTGTGTGTGTGTGAACTACCCATCCCAGTTAGGACAGCCGAATCCCGTCCACTCTTACGCCGTCGACTAAAGACTCACTTCTTCAACCATTATCTGAAATGATAAAAAAAAAAAAAAAAAATCTAACCGTGACTAACCTTACTGTCATGCACTTGTCCTAATAAACTAACCGACACTGTAACACGCAACACTTTGATGAACATTGTTACTCAGCTGATAGAGTTGTACCCTTCTTGCTGTCTTGTCGTACAGAACTTGTAAGTCGCTTTGGATAAAATGACTAAATAAATGACTAAATGACTAAATGTAAGTGTGTGTGTGTGTGTGTGTGTGTGTGTGTGTGTGTAGGTGTGTGTGTGTGTGTGTGTGAGTGTGCGCGCACCTTGTAGAATTCCACACATAAGAAAGAAAGATACTGGGATGAATAAACAAAATAGGAAATAAAATGTAGAAATGCATGCAATACATAAATAAATATGAATCTCCATATATGAAATATAACATTTAGATAAGGTGCTACTGAGATGTTTTGGTGAGTTCTTTGTTTTTTTGTGGAAGTTGCCCTTCTTAAAAATGCATGAACATTCACTGATAATTGGTCTGTAGTGGAGTCTACAAGGTCTACATTGCCGGACCATGTAGAATCCGGACCTTGTAGACTGACATAATTCTGTGCATAGTTTAGTCTACACAGGCCATATTTCAAATAATCAAAATCTTACTTCATTCATCTTAAACATTCTTGATTTGGGGGATTGGTAGTTCCCATGAAATCTGAAGTTGTTCAAACGACAACAGCGATCCACCTTGAATTAAATTACACAGCCGAGTGAAACCTTGTTGGATGCGTCAGTCACGAAAGGGGCTACTTAATTAATTAATCCAACCCACTTTAATTATAGAGCACATTTAAAAACAACAACGTTTACGAAAGTGCTGTACAAGTCCCACAACATAAGATAAAAAAAAAAAAAAAAAAAAAAAAAAAAAAAACTTTTTTCGAAGCTTCGAATTAAAATCGAAGCTCGGCCCCGAAGCTTCGATTGCCAAAAAAAGCTTCGAAGGTCAGCCCTTAGCTCCCAGAACGGTAGCTGGTTAAGCCGCAGCACCCTAGTACTACTAATGTTAGCTCTCAGAATGGTAGCCGTTTGCCCGCAGCACCCTAGTGCTAGTAACGTTAGCTCTCAGAATGGTAGCCGTTAGCCAGCATCAGTGCTAGTAACGTTAGCTCTCAGAACGGTAGCCGTTAGCCCGCAGCAGTGCTAGTAACGTTAGCTCTCAGAACGGTAGCCGTTAGCCTGCAGCACCCTAGTGCTAGTAACGTTAGCTCTCAGAATGGTAGCCGTTAGCCCGCAGCACCCTAGTGCTAGTAACGTTAGCTTTCAGAACGGTAGCCGTTAGCCCGCAGCACCCTAGTGCTAGTAACGTTAGCTCTCAGAACGGTAGCCAGTTAGCCCGCAGCACCAGCAACGGTAAGCGTGTCTCATTTAATTTCCACCACTGAAGCGGGTTTTCCCCTATCGATTGCGTCCTCCTGTGTGTAGACAACAAGCTCTGCGTGTGCTCGCTCCACTACAGACAGTGAGGACTGGTCTCGACCTCTGCTGGCGCGTGCTGTGTGTGCACTACAACCAATGCCGTCCCTGTCAAAACTCCATTTCAGTGTAATAGAAACTGAAACGCATCTGTGATTTTGACGGTATTGATTTTCAATACCGTCGGGATTTCTAAATACCCTGGTATACCGTAATACAGTCATACCGCCCAAGCCTATTACACATCATTCCTATTCCCTTTTAATTGTACATATATCATTTTTGTTTTGATTGTATTGTTCCACTTTTGCTTTGGCAATGTAAACTCATGTTTTCTCATGCCCATTGAATTGAGTGTGTAGGTTGTCTGTGTATGCAGAGTGTGAAATAAATGGGTCATGCTGCCTGCATGCCCAACGTGAGAAGTTAGTCTCGTCATTCTTGTAATTGCTACACTACACCGTTACAATGATATATAAAATATCATATTATATTATATACCCATTCAATATGCACATGACAGAAAATATTATATGCCATATAATATGTTCTGTCATGTGCATATTGAATGGGTATTACTAATACTATTAATACTAATACTAGCCGAGAGTAGGTCAAATTTTGGCTGGTAGCTCTCGGCTAGGTGGTAAATTAAAAAGTAGATCTTGGTTCAAAAAAGGTTGGGCACCCCTGCTATACATCATGGTTTCCTCCTTCCCAAAAAATTTCTATGCGAACCCGGGGGGCTGGGAGGGGGGATTAAGAAGCGACCTGGGCTGTCTTGCAGCCACAGGACCGCCAGAACAGAGGAAAAGACTGTCACAACTGCAAGCAGGCAGGCTACACAGTATATGACTATACTGACAGACAATCTATATACTGAAAAGACACTTTTTATGCCACTGTGGGAATTAATACGAAATGCTGATGTGAATGTCTCTTTCCTCTGAACTTGTTAAAAAAAAAAAAAGAGAAAATAAAAAGTTGGTCATAAAAAAAAGACCACATCCTCATCAGAAAGTACACTACATTAAATGAAAATACAACTAAATGCAATATCGTGGACATCTACAGAAGATTGAAAAATAATTGTTTGGTAAACTGTAGGGGTGTAAAGGTACATGTATCCGTACCGAACCGTTTCAGTTCAGTGCCCTGTGTACCGAACGAATACAATGGTACGATAACCACTAACGAACGCACGTGCAGACATTTTTCAGAAGTTCATCCCTTCCCAAAATATAATTTGCGCAAAGGGCCAGTTGTTCATTGAAATTAACAAGTCGGTTATTAATTTCAATATAGAATATTTGTTGACAAGGGCAGCTGAGTGGTGCAGTGGGCAAGGCGCTCGCCACTAACGCAGGATATACTGGTATCGAGCCCAGCTCTCTGCGTTGCTACCGGCTTGGCCGGTCGTCATACTAACACAATTGTCAGTGTTAGAGGGTGGGAAAGCCGGTGGGTGGGGATTGGACGTTGTGGACAGCGACTCCTACAGGTCGTTGGGTGACGCCTGTACAGCAAAAACAGGAAGTATCGGGGGCAGCGTGAGCCTCCCACGCGTTACTCCTCGCCACTGAGAGTTCAAGCTGCCTGGTGAAAAGATGCGACAGGCTGCCTCCTCGTGTACCGGAGGGGACACATGATGCAAGGCTTCTATCCTCACTACAGCCGACCAGTGGGAGGCATAGTCTAGCAACGTTCAAGACAGGGGAGGGAAGAATTGGAATTACGAAATTGGGATGGGAGAAAAATAGAAAAATAAGGAGAAAAAGTGGATAAAAAATATATATATTTGTTGACAGCCCTACAAGTACAATTAGTTACTGCACACACTACATCACCCCTGAGTGGAACATGGAAAGGCAAACTTTCCCCCACTGTACCGAAAACATGTACCGAACCGTGACTTCAAAACCGAGGTACGTACCGAACCGTGGTTTTTGTGGAAACTGTAAATAATACAACTTTACCATGGACTCCTAAGCCAAGCTAAGCTAGGATAATGTACATCAGATAAACAGATGAGAAACACTGCTAAGATAACGTTAGTTCTGGATTTTGCTAATAATAATATAAAAGAACAGCTGGATAACAGATTTCTACCACTACTGAACAAGCCCGGATCACTGTCAGATCCTCCTCACCTCCACACCGCTTGGTAAGGACTGGGGCGCTTTCAAAACACCAGGCCACAGCAACAGCTGGCACGTTACTAGGTCAACAATGTGTGTGTCTGTGTGCCCGTCTGCCAGTTCTTCATGCCAGTGGCCATCAGGCTCCACAACCGGGGGCACGGACTGCTGCCAGCAGCTGGAGAACTAACGGCTGCAGAACTTGAGAACTATTAGGAATGTCTGACTCTTAACCACTAAACCCTGCATGGACTATAACGCATATTATGACCGATAGGTACAGACCATCATCTGCACCTTTGTGTATACTGTTTACTTTTAGTAATGTTTTATATTGCCTATATTTATTGTAATTTATATTATGACCAATAGGGTATACAGACTCATATGCAACTCTGTGTATACGGTTTATTTGATAACAATTTTATAATCAGATTAAATTAGTTTATTGCCTAGTATATTTATTGTTCTCCTATTACCCCTGACCATACCGCGTGTATGCCTTCTGCACCGCTGTTCGGTTTCCGCGTAGCCGGTTTGCGCTCTGATTGGCCGAGCGCGCGCATGAGCCGCGACAAGCCTCTGCTATACTAAGCTCCATACTAAGCTCCAGTTAAGCTAATTTATACCGTAACGCTATACCGTTAACTGGAATATGTTGTTTCTTTACACATATGTTGGATAAAGAATATGTCTTTATATTTACAAATGAATGACTAATTCGGTCAGAAATAGCATAACTAATAACGTTAGTAAGCACTGCTTATATGCTTATTATGTCCGCGGGGTACAGTAAACATTTCTCCCGGTACATTCTGAAGAGCACACCGCTGTATGTTGGAGAACCAGCGGTCTTCCGCTCCAAATAGCATAACTAATAACGTTAGTAAGCACTGCTTATATGCTTATTATGTCCGCAGGGTACAGTAAACGTTTCTCCCGGTACATTCTGAAGAGCACACCGCTGTATGTTGGAGAACCAGCGGTCTTCCGCTCCAAATAGCGTAACTAATAACGTTAGTAAGCACTGCTTATATGCTTATTATGTCCGCAGGGTACAGTAAACGTTTCTCCCGGTACATTCTGAAGAGCACACCGCTGTATGTTGGAGAACCAGCGGTCTTCCGCTCCTCCTCACTCGAGTGTGAGAGCAAAGCCGCGCGAGGGGGCGGCACCTCGGCACAGCTCAGCCCTGTGTGACACGAGCAGGAAGGAGGAGATGGGAGTCCTTCCAATCGGAATATGTAGTTTCTTTACACATATGTTGGATTATGAATATGTCTTTATATTTACAAATGAATGACTAATTCGGTCAGAAAGCAGTAACACAACAGTGAACACATAGTTGCAATGTTGTGTTACTGCTTCTCGGCATAAGCCCCATAATAAGACCGTCTCTCTCCCCGCTGAGCTCTCCCCGCTGGCGATCGCAGCACGGAGGGTCAGATTGCTGCCTGGCAGCAGAGGCAGAGAGGCTTTTCGCGGCTCATGCGCATGCACACGCTCGGCCAATCAGAGCGCAAAACAGCAACGCGGAAACCGAACAGCCTTGCAGAAGGCATACACGCGACCATACCTGTACCCCCCCCCCCCCCCCTGCTGCTATGACGACTGAATCTCCCCAAGAGGATCACTAAAGGAATCTCCTGTCCAGTCCAGAGGATAGAATGTTTTCTCCTCTGCGTGGGCGAGACCTGTTTGCTGCTATCTCCTCCAACTGGTTAAGCTTAGGCCCTCTTTCGAAGTTGGTTACGGTTAGAGTTTGGAATCAGGGCTGGTGGTCCGACTATCTATCGCTACCGGGGAACATATCTATGCTCCTAGAACCCACCTCACCCCTGCCCACTTTGACAACCTAGGATGGCTTAGAGTAGACGACAGAGTACAACAACTTGCAATGGGCCTGGTCTACAAGATACACTACACGACCAAGGTACCCATGTACATGTCAAAATACTTCCCAAAGGTCAGTGAATACCACGATCACAACACCAGAGGGAGCTCCACAAATCATGTTAAACCCAGATTCGGCTCAAATAAGGGACTAAACACGTTTCGCAATTATGCCACATCAATGTGGAACGCCCTACCCAAAGCTGTAAAGGAATGTGGATCACTACCCACTTTCAAAACCTCTCTCAAGGGACACCTACGGGAGACTGCAATTCAACACTGGCCCCTGTAAATATCCTAACCCAACCCCCTCCAATGTACAGTAATTTACCTAGTATGGTTGTCAATAGTTCAATGTACAATTGTGTTTGTTTGTACAGTGTCTCCTCCCCCCCCCCCCTCAATGTACAGTGTTACTTGTTTATACAGTGTGCCCCCCGCCCCCCCCCAACCACCTCCAATGTAAATTACCCAGTATGGTTGTCAATATCCCAATGTACCCAACCCCCCCCACCCAACCTCCTCCAATGTACAGTTTCTACGTCAAATGTATATACTCCCTTTTCTTGACTCCTTCTGTATCACAAAAAGTACTGTATTTGCAAATCTGGTATGTCATAAATGTATAGATGTAGCAGTACTGACTATCTGTATGTCATGTATGTCATATATGTCTATATGAATTGAAAATGGGGGACCCTGATGGAAACAAGACAAACGTCTTTCTCAGGTCTGCATCCCCTTAACAATTGTATGTATTGAGCCGTACTGTATTGTACCCATTCTGCAATCTGTTAAATAAAGTTTTCATTCATTCATTCATTCACATAGGACCCGGGGAACAAGGGCATGCTCCCCTCCATCCCAACCTCGTCCTAGAAGCATTAGCATAGCATAGCGTCTCAAGTATAGTCGAAACAGTGGCTGAAACGCACAGTTGAGATGTTCGGTCATTATTAGTAACAAGCTGAATAAACGCACATTTCTCTCTAGAGTCGCACCAGTTTCTGACCTAACGTCACATATTCTCCCAAACTCATAACGTAGCATTAGCATTAGCATAGCAGCTTAGCTGTGTTAGCTGGTGCAGCTACCTCTGGTCAAGGCCCAGTCTGTATGGAAAAGTGGCAGAAACGCCCAACAGATCAGATGTGCGGTCAGTAGATGAATAAAATCAGATTTACTGTAACAAAACGGAGAGGTCGATATTAACCTAATGTACCTTTGTTTACCTGAACGACGAGACTCCAGAAATGACGCGGGTGACGTCAGAGAGGAGGAGGAGCTAGCAACCACTTCCGTCACCAGAAGTGTGCCCTCTTCCTATTATTACCCATAGATATAGAACACTAGATAGCTTATGGCGGAGTCACCAGCGTCGCTGAACCGCCGCCATCTTGCCCCAGTCAGCTTTCTGTTACGTTCTATAGTAGCTGTTGGAGGGTGAGTGATCTGCACAGACAAAAATACTCATAACTCGCTGAAATATTGACGGATTTACAAACGGTTTGGTTTATTACAAGCATTATTAACGTGGCATTGATAAGTGAACATTGAAATGTTTAAAAAAAGTAACTGTTATTAATTCTTACTATTATTTATGTATTGTAGCGCTGAGAAGAAGGAGTCGGAGGCGGTGTCTCGAAGCTAAACTCAATTTCTTTATTCATCAGCGTAACAACAAATCGACGTAGTCGTATCGACAGTAAAATAAGAATGCCGGTGGCCGGAAGTGCCACCCTATAAATCGTCCGGGGGGAACTACCATTCCCAACGAGTTCCGTGTGAATTATGTACAGTCACTACACAAGCCCCCCCAGAATTCACCCATAGTCAAAATCCCCCCGGCGTGGGGGAACAATTGCCCGGCCCCTGCGTGTGCGGAAAGCCGGGGGCGGGGAGGGCGGAGTGGCATAAGCGCCCGCGCCGTCCACGACACCCGGGGGCACGAAACGGCCTCGGCGAGCGTGGAAAACCGGGGGCGGAGAGGGGAAAGCGTCGCAAGCGCCCGTACCCTCACCGACACCCGGGGGCGCTGGCATCGGTGAGGCCGCCGGAGGCTCTGTGGGCGGTGGCACCCGGGGCAACGGCGGACGACCCCTGCGGGGGGGAAGGGCCAACTCCAAAGGCTGTGAAACGTCTATGTGAGCGGGCTTGATCCTGTCTATCGACACGGTCTCCGTCCTACCGCCCATGTCGACCATGAGGTCCTTGTTACCGTGTCGCAGGACCCTAAACGGGCCATCGTAAGGGGGGCGTAGGGGCCCCCGGTGCGCATCGTGGCGAACAAAAACATACTCCGCCGTGTGCAGGCTGCGCGGCACCCGGGAAACGGGGGTACCATGCTGCGACGTGGGAATCGGGGCGAAGGTCTGAGCCGCTTCTCGCAGGGTGGAACGCTGGCTGGCCGCGGACCAAGGGGTTGTCGCGTCCGGAATGAAATCCCCCGGGACGCGCAATGTCTGGCCGTACAACAGTTCCGCGGACGAGGCCTGCAGGTCCTCCTTGGGGGCGCTCCTAAGTCCGAGCATGACCCACGGCAGCTTATCCACCCAGTTGCCGTCCGTCAGGCCTGCGCGCAGCGCCGCCTTCATGGACCGGTGGAAACGTTCGCATAGCCCGTTGGCCTGCGGGTGGTACGCGGTTGTACGGTGCAGCTTAACCCCCAGGCCGCTGGCGACCGCGTTCCAGAGCTCTGAGGTGAACTGCGAGCCCCGGTCGGAGGAGAGGTCAGACGGGGTCCCGAAACGTGCGACCCACGTGCTGATAAAGGCGCGGGCCACGTCGGAAGAAGACGTCGAGGCGAGGGGAACGGCTTCCGGCCATCGGGTGGTCCTGTCCACCATAGTGAACAGGTAGGTAAACCCGTGAGAGGAAGGAAGCGGGCCCACGAGGTCAACATTGACGTGGTCGAACCTCCTCTCGGGAACCACGAATGTCACAAGCGGGGCCTTGGTATGTCGGTGCACTTTAGCCCGTTGGCAGGACACACACGCGTCGACCCAGGCCCTCACGTCTTTCTTGAGCCCCCGCCACACAAACTTCTGTGACACCAACCTGCTCGAAGGCTTCCTACCGGGGTGAGACAGGTCGTGCACAGCCTCGAAAGCCCGCCTGCGCCAGCCTATAGGGACCAGCGGCCGGGGTTGCCCGGTGGAGAGGTCACAGAGCAGGGACGCGCCCGAGCCGCCAATCGCGACGTCTCTGAGGCGCAGACTGGTATCCGCTGTCCTGAGGGCCTGGATGTCGTGGTCGGAGGCCTGTTCCGAGCCCATGGCGACGTAGTCGAGGCCCAGTTGCACAGCTCCGATGACGACCCTGGATAGGCAGTCTGCGACCACGTTGGCTTTCCCGGCGATATGCCGTATGTCTGTCGTGTACTCGGAAATGTACGAGAGTTGGCGCTGTTGTCGCGCGGACCACGGTTCAGCCACCTTGGACATGGAGAACGTGAGGGGTCTGTGGTCGACGAAGGCCGTAAACCCCCGGCCCTCCAGCATGAAACGAAAATGGCGCACCGCCAACCAGAGACCTAGGAGCTCTCTGTCAAATGCGCTGTACTTGCGCTCCCTGGGGGTCAGTTGACGGCTGAAAAACGCCAGCGGTTGCCAGGCGCCGTCAACGTATTGCTCATGCACTGCGCCCACCGCGTAGTCTGACGCGTCGGTGGTAATGGCGACCGGGGCCCCCGGTGACGGGTGAGCCAACATGGCTGCACCCGCCAGGGCCGCCTTGGTGGCCGCGAAGGCTGTCGTCCTCTCGGCCGTCCAGTCGACCGGCTGGTTGGGGGACTTGCCCTTCAGCGCCTCGTAAAGCGGCCGCATGGTGTGGGCCGCCCGGGGGATGAACCGGTGATAAAACGTCACCATCCCGAGAAATTCCCTGAGCGCCCGGGCCGTCGGGGGTCGTGGGAAAGCGGAAACGGCCTCCACTTTCGACGGGAGGGGGGCGGCCCCCCTCCTGTCGATGAGGTGTCCGAGGAACCGTATGGAGGTCAACCCGAACTGACACTTAGCCGGGTTGATGATTAGGCCGTTTTGGCCCAGCCTCGTAAAGAGGCATCGTAGGTGCTCAAGGTGCTCCTCGGGCGAGGAGCTGGCGACGAGGATGTCGTCCAGGTAGACAAAAATAAACGGCATGTCTCTGAGCGTCGAGTCCATTAGCCTCTGGAAAGACTGTGCCGCGTTCTTCAGTCCGAACGGCATCCGTAGGAACTCAAATAGACCGAAGGGTGTTACCACCGCCGTCTTCGGGACGTCCAAGGGGTGTACCGGCACTTGGTGGTAACCGCGTACCAGGTCTACCTTCGAAAAGAACAGCTTACCCGCCAGGTGCCCCGAGAAGTCCTGGATGTGGGGGACCGGGTAGCGGTCTGGCGTGGTAGCGTCGTTGAGGCGTCTGTAGTCCCCGCACGGTCTCCATCCCCCGTCCGGTTTGGGCACGATGTGCAGCGGCGAGGCCCAGGGGCTGTCCGAGCGTCGGACAATCCCCAACTTCTCCATGTTGGCGAACTCTGACCTAGCGACTGCTAGTCTGTCAGGGTTGAGCCGGCGGGCCCTAGCGTACACGGGAGCTCCTTGAGTCTCTATGTGATGCTCGACCCCGTGTTTGGTGGTCGCGGCCGAGAACGTAGGCTGTGTCAAGCCGGGAAACTCCCGCAGTAGGCGTTGGTACACGTCACCTTCTGCGAGCGAGCTGGCCAGCCCGCTGTATACCACTTCATTGCGCACACAAGTCAAGGAAGCGTACGTCTGGGCGTCTACCAGGCGGCCGTGCCTCACGTCCACGAGGAGCCCATGTGCGCAGAGGAAATCCGCCCCGAGTAGTGGGAACGAGACGTCGGCCGTGACAAACTCCCACGTGAACCGCTGTCCCCCGAAACACAACTCCACGGTCCTCGTGCCGTAGGTGCGGATCGGGTTACCGTTGGCGGTCGTCAGCCGCGGACCCCCCCCCCCGCCGGCGGTGTCTACCACCGTCGCCGGTAGGACGCTCCTCTGTGCCCCGGTGTCGCAGAGGAATTCTCGACCAGAGAGTGTGTCCTTAATGAAGAGTAGCCTGTTCGACGTACCTGCGCTCACGGCCGCTACTGGGCGCAGGTGTTGGCGTTTCCCGCCCTGACAAAAGTACAAGGCGGGCGGCACTTCGTTGCTTTCGCGCCGAAGCGTGCATGGAAATAACACAGGCCTGTGTCATTATTGCCGTCGGCCGCGGCGCCCCTCTCCATCTTCGCCCCTCCCCCTCTGGGCATGTGCGCCCGTGTCGGGGCCAGCACCTCTGGGGCCAAGTGCTGCGTGGCCAGGTAGAACCGATCTGCCTCCTCCGCCAGAGCACGGGGATCTACAATGTTTGTATTGGCCAGCGCCGTCTGTACCCGTGGCGGCATGTGTCTGAGGAACAGCTCTTTAAATAAAAAGTTCGGCTGCTCGGCGCCCAGTAGATTCAGCATCCTTTCCATATGCGCCGACGGCTTACTGTCCCCCAAGCCACGTATATCCAACAAACGTCGGGCCCGCTCAGACGGCGACAACTCAAAAATCCTGAGCAGGTGCGTCTTAAACGCCTCATATCTATCCCGGGCCGGCGGAGCGGTAATGAAGCCTACCGTCCTCGCCGCCGTAGTGTTGTTCAGACTCGAGACGACGTGGAAGTATCGAGCGGCGTCCTCCACGATTCCCCGTAGGGCGAATTGCGCCTCCGCCTGGGCGAACCACGCGGCCGCCGACTGCTCCCAAAACTCAGGCAGTCTGAGAAAACCAGCGTTGTTTGCCATGTTCGCCGTATTCTCCGTCTCGGAAACTTCCTCGAGACTAATGTCAGGGTCACCAGTGTAGCGCTGAGAAGAAGGAGTCGGAGGCGGTGTCTCGAAGCTAAACTCAATTTCTTTATTCATCAGCGTAACAACAAATCGACGTAGTCGTATCGACAGTAAAATAAGAATGCCGGTGGCCGGAAGTGCCACCCTATAAATCGTCCGGGGGGAACTACCATTCCCAACGAGTTCCGTGTGAATTATGTACAGTCACTACAGTATTCATATATTTTGCCAAAGGAACAGGGAACCACTGGAGAGAGGGGAAAGAGCCGCAAGCGGCAGGCCACTGACCACCCTTACTCATTGCCTGCCTGCCCCAAGGCTATAAAGGCCAAACTTGATGAAGCCTCAGCGAGAGTGAGGAAACTGGAGCGGGAGACGTCAAATGCTTTGGCGAGAGAAAGGAGGGCCAAGAAAAACATGCAGGCTCTTCTGGGGGAACTGAAGGAGAAAAACCTGATAAGTGAAGAGCTGAAAGACAAGCTTGAATGCTATTCAGGTAATATACAAATTGAATATATTTTATGTTCTTTGTTAAACTTCTTGGTTACTATTTAAAGGAGACATACTAAATCACTTTTGCTAATTGAATTTCAGATCTTCCGGTTCACCTCCTGTCGAAGCAGGGTGTAGAGTACACCAAGGCCCAGAGAGATTTCGCCCTCACACTCCATCTGCATGGTCCTAAGGCATATCACTACCTAAGGGATACTCTGCATATCCACCTCCCACATCCCAGTTCATTGCAGAGGTTGGAACTTTGGAAATTACTCAATAATCAACTAGGCTGCAGTAAAAAACTTAAAACCAGATTCTCAAACATAAACATAAAGACGGACAACACGCTCATCACAGACAAGCTGGATGTAGCCAATTACTTAAACATCTTCTTCACAAACATAGCCACAACACTGGTAAACAAACTACCCTCCCACTCATGGCATTATGGGGTAGAACACATAGTAGCATACTACAAAAACCTAGGGGTCCACAAAGACGACTTCAAACTTGAAATGGTAACAACCGATGAGGTACTCAAAAAAATTGAGCGCCCTCCAACCTAACCTGGATGCAATCCTTCCTGGAGGGGAGAGAACAGATGGTAGAGGTAAACGGTACTCTACCCCCCCCCCCCCCTCACAGTGAGCTGTGGTGTTCCACAAGGAAGCATACTAGGACCGCTACTCTTCCTAATTTATGCAAATGACATGTCATCAGCCTGTGACTGCAACTTGTTCCTGTTTGCGGACGACTCAGCCCTGCTGGTCTCTGACAAGAACAAGTTGCAGGTTGAAAAAACCCTCAGCTCGGAACTAGGCAGAATCTGCATATGGCTCGCTGATAACAAACTATCATTACACATGGGCAAAACAGAGTCCATTCTCTTCGGTTCAAATAACAAACTCAGCAAGACCGACGGCTTCTCAGTTACAGTGGGTGACAATATTGTCACAAGGAAAGACGAAATTACCTACCTGGGTTCCATCCTAGAGGCAAACCTTTTCTGTGACAAAATGGCATCCAATGTAATAAAAAAAGTCAACCAACGAACTAGATTCTTGTACCGGATCTCCTCTCTGGTAAACAAGAATACCCTGAAGACTCTGGCAGGAGCACTCATTCAAGGGTACTACGACTATGCGTGCACCTCATGGTACCAAAGCACCTCAAAGGCGCTTAAAACAAAATTACAAACATCACAAAACAAACTGGTCAGACTACTACTTGACCTGAACCCCAGAACCCACCTCACCCCTGCCCACTTTGACAACCTAGGATGGCTTAGAGTAGACGACAGAGTACAGCAACTTGCAATGGGCCTGGTCTACAAGATACACTATACGACTAAGGTACCCATGTACATGTCAAAATACTTCCCAAAGGTCAGTGAATACCACAACCACTACACCAGAGGAAGCTCAACAAATCATGTTAAACCCAGATTCGGCTCAAACAAGGGACTAAACACGTTTCGCAATTATGCCACAGCAATGTGGAATGCCCTACCCAAAGCTGTAAAGGAATGTGAATCCATACCCACATTCAAAACCGCTCTTAAAGAGCAACTACGGGAGGCTGCAATTCGAAACTGGCCACCGCAAATGCCCAAAACCCCCACCCCCACCCAATAGACAGTCTCCTCCCCACCGCATGTATATATTCCCTCCCCGCCTTATGTATATTTCTCTCCCACCCACCCACCCCCTCCTAATGTACAGTCCCCTCCCCATCATATGTATATACTCTGTCAGGATCTAGGGGTAACAGTACTGTATATTTGAATACCGTTTATGTCACAAATGTATCAGTACTAAATACCTATATGTCCCTATGCCATAAATGTCATGTATGTTGTGTATGTCATAAATGTCTATATGAATTGAAAATGGGGGACCCTGATGGAAACAAGACAAACGTCTTTCTCAGGTCTGCATCCCCTTAACAATTGTGTGTATTGAGCCGTACTGTATTGTACCCATTCTGCAATCTGTTAAATAAAGTTTTCATTCATTCATTCATTCAGGTATTCTTCATGATGTCTAATTGTAAACTACATCACTACTTAAGCACTACTTAAGCACTACACACTGTATTATCATGAATGGTTAAACTTCCTGATCTAACAGCTCATGTAGCTATTCTTAGTATGTCCAGTGTCCACAGTAGCTGCTTGGGCTAGTGGTTAAATGGTTAATTGTGTACTTTTACATTTTTACGAAGGTGGCTGAGCTCTCTTGATGCCAAACCTGGTCTCAATAAGATGATGCTGGACATGCTGGAAAGACGGTGTCAGGAAGACGAGGCCAAGTATGGACGTGTCTGTCTGATGCTGGATGCAATGGCCATCAAAAAGCATGTCCAGTATGTTCCACAGACACAAACAATGTCTGGATATGTGGACATGGGGGATCGATCGAACGAGACTGACGTCGCTGCCGAGGCTCTTGTATTTATGGTGGTTGGGCTTCAAGGTTATTGGAAAGCTCCAATTGCCTACTTTTTAACCAAGACACTCACATCAGAAACACAAAAAGTCTTGGTAGACCATGCATTAGAAGAGCTGCATCGGCGGCGTCAAAATGGTACAGTACTGTAAGTATTGCATGGTCTGCACGTTCTGTTGTGAATTGATTCAAGCAAGTTTAGTGTCCTAAAAGTAATTGTAAGGATCTTAGGATCCTTAAAATTACTTTTAGCACACTTGCACTGATTATACATTCAAGATAAGGGATGCAAACTAGTCAGCTTTAGGTTACCCTTTTTTCCCAAAATGTGGCAATGAAGTGAATTGTGTAAAATGTGGATTTGTCTCTGCCGTGGTAGCTCCCTGAGGAGTGCTGCTCTGGGAGCATTCACTATTTTCACCCTATAGCGTGTTTGCATCCCTGATTTCTTGTGTACTGTTTTGGCAGGATCATCATAGTAATACAATATTTGCGTTTGAAGGTTCCTCTCTATCCTGGGCTTCATCATCAACATTGACACGTTGATGTTGATGGTTCCTGGTCTGCTTGAGGGACAGCGATATGTCCTGACGTACAGGTTCAGCCAGGACCACTTGGAACTTCTCTTTAACTCCATCAGAGCATCCGGTAGGGTACATATTTACCAGCCACAATACCAAGTGACACGAAGTGTCAGCATATGTTTGTATTCTTTTCAGTTTGTCTGTCCATATGTTTTTTTTTCTTAAGAAATGCGGTTCTGAAGACCATTTTGAGTATTTAGAAAAATTTGTTTGTCTATCTGTTTGCAGAATTTGTCACCACTGTGATACAGACTGAACTCTATGATAATGTCATTCAACTTCAACTTTACGTGTAAGAATGTCATTCAGGGGTGGCAAATTTGTTTTTGTTGCATAAAGATAGATTGAATATCTGTGCAATAAACTCGTATATCTTGTGTTTTTTGTTTCAGGTGGCTGGAATAACAACCCCAATGCCAGCCAATTCAAGTACATTTTTAGAAAGCTAATGGCCCGGTGTGGGGTTGTTAAACCAAGCTCCAAAGGGAACGTGACGGCACAGGATGACACCGAGTCCCTGCCAGCTTTTGCATTGTCCTCTGCTGCCCAGTCCTACCAAATCGACATATCTACAAACCTGTCAGCTGTAGATATGTCCTCTGCTGAAGGAGGAGAAGATCTTCCATCCCCGTTTTCTGACATTCCTGCCATTGTACATGACCACAGCTACCTCCCCACCCGCTTCGATGGTCTTGTGGACAACGCCCTTGTGTACATTTCAGGTAAAGGTTTACTGATTGACCTATAGCCGATTGTGCCAATAGTCAAAACCTAGGGTGAAAATGATTGCTGATTAATTGGATGATAGTCCAAAAAAAGAAATGTTCACAGTTGGAAATTCTAATTTCCCCATACTTATTAATTATTATTATTATAAGTTATTATATTATTAATCAGTCTACCTCTAATTTTAGGATTTGTTGTGCGACGGACATTGAAGAAGCTGTCCTGTGATGTCTGTCGTGCCAGCCTGGTGACGGATGCTGCATCTGCTTGTCAGGACAAGAGTTACCACCTGCTCTCTCTAAGAAACAATGGAGGCCTAGTGATTCCATCTGAAGGCACGGTGAGGGTTGTCAGGGCAGCAGAGTGGGTCATTCGCCAGTCATCAGCTGATTCCAAAGGGCATTAGGAGAGTAAGAGCGTTGACTTGGTGTTTCTCTCCTCAGTCGTACTCCGTTTCTACTACTTTCTACTGGTGGAAGAGGGGTACACAAGAGAGGTACACAAATGTGATGTGTTATACATTCAGGTTAACATGCTGGTCAGAAAATTCCACTCCTGTTCTGATGAGGTTAAGATCACACTCTTTCTGGCTTACTGTACCCCCATCTATACAGCCCCCTTGTGGGTAAAGTTTAAGAAAGCGAGCATGCATAAAATTCAGGTTGCTTATAATGACTGCGTGCGCATCTTGCTGAAAAAGCCCAGATGGACAAGTGCAAGTGAACTGTTCTGTAAGGCGGGGGTGGCCACTTTCCAGGCACTCCTGAGAAAACTGAGGTACAGGTTCATCTGTAGAATAAATGTGTCTCAGAATGCCATTATCAAGCTGCTCACTGATCCTGGGCTAAGCACTGTGAGATACCAGTCACAAATGTGGAAATTCTGGTATGACTCTCTTTTATAAACGTGTTTTTTGTGTATGTGACATCTATGTGTATGTGACATCTATGGACCAAGTGTCTGACAATAAAGGTTTGATGATTGATGATGATGCTGTGTGGCAATACAATTATTTTAACTTGGAGTGCTGGCCTTATCCTTTTTCTTTAACTATTGACAATGTAATAAAATAAGTGGGATGGATATATATATTGTATATGTCACAAATGTAACAGTACTAAATACCTGTATGTCATGTACTGTATGTCCCTATGCCATAAATGTCATATATGTTGTGTATGTCCCTATGCCATAAATGTCATGTATGTCGTGTATGTCATAAATGTCACTATGAATTGAAAATGGGGGACCCTGATGTAAACAAGACAAACGACTTTCTCTGGTCTGCATTCCCTTACAAAATTGTGTGTATTGAGCCGTACTGTATTGTACCCATTCTGCAATCTGTTAAATAACGTTTTTATTCATTCATTCATTCATTGTTTACATCAGGGTCCCCCATTTTCAATTCATAGTGACAAAGCAGCCAGCAATCACAGCACGTAAGTTTCACCACGGACATATGGACAGGTTTGTTTGGTTTATTTAATTCTTTTTGAGGCGTGCTGTCCTATAAATGCCAAGTAATAGTTGTTTCATGGACCAAGACCACAACAGTCTCCTCTCCTATAGCATCAAATGTTTTATCTGCTGACAAAGCACAATACCTGTTGGTTTTTTAGTTCACTCATTGTTCAGGGAAACACATTGTTAATGACATTGACGGATTGTGAATTTTGTGATTGACTCAAATTATATTTATTTGGAAAAATAAATATAGTCACTTTATTTCAAGAGTCAAAACTGTTCTCTTGGCTTTGTTTTGTTCATAGTAGTAACGCTCATGTCATGATAAATCTGGTTAGGTCAAAACTACAGGAATATACATACAAAAAAAAGGGTAGTAGTTGTTATGATTACAGTGCATCGCAGTCACGAAAGGGGCTAGGTGACTGCTTGGTTTGACTGGCCGCCGAGCCATACTGTACATGTTGACTGCTTGGTTTGACTGGCCGCCGAGCCATACTGTACATGTTGACTGCTTGGTTTGACTGGCCACCGAGCCATACTGTTGTGAAGGATCAGATTAAACCGAATATATATATTTATTTATGGATATATATTGAATAGTATTTGTATATCGTTTGATATCCCTTGTATATTCCTTGTACATATACACGGAATATCCCTTTAGTCTACTACAGCCCATAATAGTTCATTCTCTTATTGGACAAGGAACTGGCGCCAGGAGACAAGCCCCTTGAGTCAAGTTCAATGGTACCGACGAAACATGTCCCTACTAGCCCCGGCTCTGCGCAGGAATACGGCTACCGAAAAGAGAGTGGCACTATTTGTTCACCGTGCATATAAATATGGCGCAAGTAAATGTAGACGACCCTTAGTCCTTTACCCTTCTACCCAACTAAGTAACAGAACGTGAAGCCTCACCCCACGATACCGCGTGCGGTGTAGTATGGCCTGTTTGGCCTTAGAATAGCATTGAGACCTCGTGCGAATTAATAGCTGAATTGCCAGAGTTTGGCACCGTATTTCTATTAAGTAATAATAGTCCATTATGTATGGTGCATCGTGCGGTTAGAGTTCTAAAGTGAGCAGCACCCCCATCGCTTCCTCGTGTTATCTAGAGTCTTAACCAGGTTGGGCAGACCACACGTGGTGCTTTCATCCGAGGAGTTCTAGGCGAGGACCGAGTGGACCTGTACATTGGATTACCTACCCGACGACTGCTGAGCCCTATGCGGCATGGAATATATATTTGCTTTGGTACTTTGATTTGTGGAGCGGATAATCGCCAACACCGGTGAGTGTTGGATTTACCCCGAGAGGAGTCAAGGTGAGACGGCGCTCAGTCCAGACTGAGGTCGCCTCGCTTCTTCTTCACTGTGGAGCTACAGCTACAGCTACAGCTACAGCTACAGCCTACAAGAGAGCCAAGGTGTATTCATCTGTGGATCAAGATTATACTACACTGTCTTCTGTACGTGAAGTCTCCCTAGACATCGTTGACCAGACGGGATACTGCCGACGGCTCTACTACCCCCCCTACCGGCTTACAACCGGGAGGACCCCTACAGTATATCCAGCTATAATCATTAAGTGTGCCATCGGTATAATTCCCTAAGAGCCAGGTTGTATACTTGCTTCCTGCGTAACCAGAGATTGGACATTCAGTGTTGATTTGCCTACGAGTACTCATTTGCCTTACAAGTGCATTCAAATCATAAATGTAATGGTGAATATTATATGTACCTTTTGCTATATATTAAATATTTGATTATTACCTTTGTGTGGACCCGATTTCATTGTGGGAAAGTGTTCATCATATTTAGATATTGTGTACTGTATGGCCAGTAGTTAAAGTACATAAAGCGGTAGTGGTTTAATGATACCATACTTATCAATACAGTCAGGGAATTGTACCCCTCAGTTACACATACTGTACATGGTGACTGCTTGGTTTGACTGGCCGCCGAGCCATACTGTACATGGTGACTGCTTGGTTTAACTGGCCGCCAAGCCATACTGTACATGGTGACTGGACTGGAGTATCTTCCCAGATACTCTGAACTTCCTTAACTGTCTCAGGTGGTAGAGGCGCTGCTTCGCCTTTTTTATGACTGAGTCTATGTGTGTTGTCCATGTCAGATCCTCTGAGATGTGGACCCCCAGGTACTTAAAGCTGCTCACCCTGTCCACGGTAGCCCTGTTTATCCTCAGTGGTGTGTGTGTCTCCTGCTCTCCTCTCCTATAATCAACGATCAGCTCCTTGGTTTTACCAATGTTCAGGAGCAGGCTGTTGTCCTGGCACCAGCATTCCAGTACCTCAACCTCCTCCCGGTAGGCCTTCTCGTCGTTGTCCGAGATCAGCCCCACCACCACTGTGTCGTCCGCAAACTTCACTATGGAGTTGGAGCTGAACTTGGCCACACAGTCGTGTGTGTATAGTGAGTACAGCAGGGGCTCAGAACACAGCCCTGGGGGGACCCGATGCTCAGGGTGATGGTGTTGGAGGTCTGACCCCCCACCCTGACCGCCTGGGGCCTTTCGCTCAGAAAGTCCAGTATCCAGGCGCTCAGAGTGGAGCTCAGACCCAGCTCGATCAGCTTGTCCACCAGTCTGGTGGGGACTATGGTGTTGAACGCTGAGCTGTAGTCAATGAACAACAGTCTCACATAGCCCCCCTTCTGGCGGTCAAGGTGAGAGAGGGTGCTGTGCAGTACTTGGGAGACTGCATCATCAGTGGACCTGTTTGGCCTGTATGCAAATTGCATAGGGTCCATATCACTGGGGAGGGAGGCACAAATGTGATCCTTGACCAGCCTCTCAAAACATTTCATGGCCACAGAGGTGAGTGCCACCGGTCTGTAGTCATTGAGACATGTTGTGGAGGTTTTCTTTGGTACAGGGATGATGGTAGACATCTTGAAGCAGGCAGGGACCACTGACTCCGCCAGGGATCGATTAAATATGGCGGTGAACACAGGGGCTAGCTGGTTAGCACAGGACTTAAGTATGCATCCTGTTATTCCATCTGGGCCAGCAGCTTCTCTGGTGTTCACCTGCATAAATGCTCTTCTCACACTGTGTACCGACAATGAGAGAGCGTCCCCGCCCCCCCCCGCGGATGCCCCTAGCCGTTGAGCTAGCGGCGCCACTGTCTGCACCAAACCGAGCGTAGAAAGAGTTGAGTTTGTCCGCGAGAGAGGCGTCGTCGCTCCCCATTGAGGGGGCGCTGACTTTGTAGTCAGTTATCGTCCTCAGTCCCCGCCATAAGCCTCTTGTGTCATTCTGTGTCATTTGTGTCTCCATTTTGTTAGCATACGTCCGTTTTGCAAGTTTAACAACCTTGCGCAGAGTATAGACTGTTGTCTTGTACTCTTCCATGTTTCCTGACTCTGCCCAGGTTGTAGGCAGTGGTGCGAGATTTCAGAGCTGCTCTGATAGTACTGTCCACCCATGGCTTCTGGTTTGGGAACACCCGCACCTTCTTTGTGGGGACAATACTATCGGCAAGTGATGTTATGAAACTCACGACCGTGTCTGCGAACTCGCTGACGTCACTGGCGCTTCCTTGAAACATCCCCCAGTCTACGTCCTCGAGAGCGTCCTGAAGCGTGGCCTCTGATTGGTCGGACCATTTTTTTGCCTCACATGACACGACAGCATAGAGGTGGTTTGTTATAATATTAACGACTATAACCAAGTTCTGTTAATAGTGGTGACTCATGCACTGTCCTCGCACACGTGCACGCGCACTGAATAAAGACCACAATGTACCTTTATATCTCAATATTTGTCTGACCACACCCCTATCAGCTTACCTACATAAGCAGGGGTGGGGCCACATACTCGCCTCCTTCCCAAGCTTTCACCACAAGGCGAGATCAAGGGCTGCAGCGGCGTCAGACGCCGAGCGTCACCACTATTAACAGAACTTGGTTATAGTCATAACCTATCGTTCTGTATACATAGTGGCTCCGCTCGGCGTCACTCATGCACAAGGGAGGCCGAGCGGGAGCCACCGGCCGACAAATACACCCCGCTGAAGGCCCCCCACAACCATCAGAACAGGGAGGACCGAGCCCCCCCGACCCCCCCTAATGGAGGGCACCCCCCCTATTGGAGGTTTCCCGGGAGGGCGACGGACCCGACCGTGCGAAGAGGCACTCAAGCAACTCAACGCACAGGGTGAGCAGACCGTGGCCTGACCCCACGACTACACACACGCACAACCCGCATGCCACCCGGGAACGAACGGAGGGAACAACCTTGTTACTGCCCCGAGAATCACAGGGTCAAGGGCAAACCCAACCCCGTGGCAATGCCGTAGCAGCGGAGCGCGAAGGAAGGCCCAGACCCACCAAAGGGACTGGACCCCCTGGAACGGGGGCCCGGAGAAGTCCATGATGCCAGCATCAAGACCCCACCAGGTGGGCACTTAGTGACCCCGCCCCCCACATCGCCAGCGTATTCGGACAAAGGCCCCTCAGCCGAGCGGGCCCTGTCCCCCCAATAGCACACCGCCTGGCACACTGACCCTGCAGAACAGGCAGTCAGCATGACCGTAAGCACACAAAAAGGTTAACCAACGGAAGCAGGCAGCGCACCGGGGAAAACCAGGCAACAGGCTGTAACCTGAGCCTGGAGCACTGCGGACGAGACAGGCACCAAAGGAGTCAGCTGAAAACAGCCGCCCCGGCGGAAGGGGAGTATGCTGGCGTTGTTGCATGACCAAGCCTCCATTTAAAAAAAACCCACCCAGAGGGGTTGAGGCAGAGAAGGCTGACACGATTGGCAGACGTCATGAACGTGCAGGGGCACCCTCAACCGGGTAACCCGGGAGTTGACACTGCTCCAACACACCAGGGAATCAATCACCTTGGTGTTACCCAATGCGGTGGTTGTTCCTATAACCCCTCAAGAAAAAACTCCAAAACACACCTGCGGGTATACACTGGCTATACCACAGTACAAGCGTTTCAGTTTTCAAAAAAGGGTTAACCCAGGCCTACGGGTCGACGAAACATTACCTCGGACCGGGCCCGGCGATACGGGAAGCACAGGGTCACCAGAGGAGGTCAAAGACCACCCCAACAGGCCCCTCTTCGCCATGCGTGAGAGAGGAGCGAAAAGAATGGAGAACCAGCCCCAAGCACACCGTACTTGGTATTCCCAGGCGGTCTCCCAACCAAGTACTAACCAGGACCAACCTGCGTAGCGGCCAAGATCTGACGAGATCGAACGTGTACAGGTTGGCATGGCCGTAAGCCATTACGACAGTGCAGAGTACAAAATGTACCCAACCAGGGTCTCCATAGCGCTTAACCCTGTGACACCCGGACCGACCTGGCATTTTCCCCCTGAAAAAGCCCAAGTCCCTCAGGGTACCAGAACAGCAGATCCGCATCCCCGGCGGACAACGGGTTTAACTGATCCGGACCAGCGTGACCAGAACCAGTCCCGTGCCCTAACCACGCCGACATGCCTACTCCAGGAGAAGGGGCAGATATGCGTGTTGATCTTAAACATGAAAAGAAGGCGCCACCCAGACGTTCGGCGCGAACCGCGCCCGGTGGCCCACCCCCAGGGCGTGAGACCCCTCTACATATGTTCAGATCCATTCCGTCATCATCCCCCAGATATGAACGAGAATCCGTCGACAACCAAAACAGGTCGTCGGAAGAGGAAAAACCTCCATCCCAGTTGCTTTATAAAAACGCCGTTTTAACCTCAAGCAACCAAGGCGTGCCAGTCATTCGCCTGATTACAGAACACCCCGAGCCAGCACTATACGTGCGTCGGGACACAACCACATCAATGAACAGGCTATTTAGACCTGTCATTGAATCCCCAAGGCGCCCAGGGGAACGACAAGAGGGGTGTGATGCTTCCTAACTCCAACACTTCTTAATAGAAAAGAAGGAAGCACCAACAGTATGTATCCCAGTCTACACAGCCGGGGGTAAAAATCGTTCACATTTTTACATCCCACCACCCTCCCATAGGGAGGAGACGGAAATCCCCAGAGAGAATTCCCACGCGAGCTGTACAGATTGAAAAGAATATATTGCACCTTGAGCCATGTAAAAGTTTGGTTTTAGGGCTCTCCGGGGAGGAGGCACTGAACCCATACACACTCAATAATCGAATTGAATCGAATACACACACAATAGAGTAGGACTCCTTCTTGAGGTTCCACTCACCTTGACAATCTGAGGAGGAGGCTCTGTACTCTGAGGAGGCTCCCTCACATGGAAGGAGAGTCCCAACTCACAGAAGGCCCGAATAGGAGCTTCGTGAGGAGGAGCCCTGACCACCCCCCGAAACAGATCCATCATATGGACCTGAACAGCACACGGAAGTCCTACCAACAGAGACGCGCACAGTGACGTACTCTATGGCGGAGGAATTTCTGCGGTGCACACGCCCAATATTCCCCCCCCCCCCTCCCTCACCCTGTAACGTGCCGAACCGCAACGTGACAGGAACCTTGAAGGACAGGTGGGTTTACCCCTGACCAACAGAAAAAAGGGGGAGGAAAGGTTACCAGTTCACCCCTTTACGACCCCACACCCATGATACGATGTAATGACAAAAAGAGTATGACGCAGTCATAGTCAGCCCCATGAAGCGTCTAACAGCTTCACACAGCGCATGTGCCAACCTGCTATCTGATTTTTACTAAGGAAAAAACACAGAACAGAGAGGGCCCTCGCAAGAGCCCCGGTACCAGACTTACACATGTGCTTCTGTGGCCAGCCCAACCCAGTTGTAGGTCACACGACACACACAACCCATTATCACCTACAAAAAATGGCAAAAACACTCTACAGAGGAACGCCGTTTTTCATAATGAGAGAATACACAATTCTCGATTAGTATCGGCCACAGGCCTTGCTAAGCACACACGAAAAAGTGACCAAACAATCTTTTCTGTAGGAAAATAAAGTTTCTCAAGCGGTTAGCACAACCCCAACAACTAAGCTAAGGGTTACATCGTATCCCTACCACACAGTGACACAATATAGTGTAACAACATGTCTGAGAGGAGGATGAAGAAGTCCCCAGGGAACCGGGGGGAAACACAACCCTCCTACTTTACCCTTAATACGGCCAGTTAAACAGGTAAACCTGTTAATATGTGAACACACTGTTCATTGTCATTACAGGCTTGAGAAAAGAATCATTCTTTACTCATATGTCACTAAGCATAGCTTTATAGGTTAGTTTAACCCCCTTAGTTGTGAGTACATGGTACATGAACACACAATGTGTCTCAACACAACAAACCAGATCATTTTCACATCTGTAACAATAACCCGATTTGCATGGAGACCAGTGACAAGACAATTCACACATAACTTGCGTCGTATCCTAAATGTAGTGCAGCAACACTCGTTTTGAAAAACATCGTTATTTACAAAACATTTAGAAGGGAAAGCAAGAAGAAGTGTTCAAGGTCTGGTCAGGACCTTGCCTACCGGGAGCGCAGATCAAGCGAATTGCAGTCTCTAACATGGCACCGAAGTAAACACAGCCTCCTGTGTTTGACGACACGGGCAGCTCGCTGCTCCAACCTGCCGCTACGGTGCTCCTTGTTGACGCAGTCCTCGCCGGCCTGGCTCAGGGCAGGTTCGACGAACATCCTCTGTCAAAGATGACGTCGTAGTCAAGAGTGTTTAAAACATGTTATAGTCACAGCACGTTCAACAGTGTAGCATTAAGCTAACGGCCGCTCTCGGCCGATAGCAGCAAGCTAACGTTACCTAGCCTAGTGACACAACAGGCTTGGTAAACACAGCGAGCTAGCGCCGCAGCTAACAGCTGACTGGCTAACACAGTAGGCCACAACTAGCACGCAAGCTAAGCAGCTGAATCACCTGAACTTGTACACAATGATATAACAAGTCACACTCAGACATGCCGCCGTTCTGAAACCCTCCTCACTGTTTAAGAGAGAAGAGAAACGAGATGTTAACACAGTTTACAACGGTGATTTTACCAACATCCGACGGAGCCAGCACAAGTCCCATCTGGGCTGTAGCTGACTTGAACACGGATCTTCCGATAACGAACAGCCATACCCATATTTCCTCGTGAGGGTATACTCTCATTTGTATATGAAAGACGGGGCCTACACGGTGACAGAGAAAAATCCACTCTTCCAGAGAACACAGGGAGCACCAGTGTTACTGGTCGTGGCCCACTAGTTGACTATAATGGGCTTCAGACCAAGGTCCTCCGCCGTTGCCTAAGAGGCTGAACAAAGGACCCTAATCTGGGGCCGGTTTTCGTAAACATTGTCAGCTAGCCCCCATAGCACTAACAGACAAGTGAAGCTCGCAAGCAAACATTACTCACCAACCTGGAACCCACCGCTTCTCACAACAGCGGCGCGTCCTACAGGCCAGCTGTATCGCTGGAGGGTTTCACCCCAACCATCCGCAGCAAGGAAGACTGTAGTTGGGAGGCATGTAGCGGCGTGCTCCCAATATGAAAACCGGTGGAGGTTTTTAGAATGATCACCATCTTCCAGACACTCCAGTGACGAAGACAATATCGCAGTATTTTCTCGAAAATAGTGAGAGAGAAAATAAAGATATGATGTCAACGTATCTCTTGTTTTCCACCTCTTCTCCTACCATCACATCACGTCAAGTGGGGATCTACCGAGGCACTACCTTGTGGTGAAAGCGAGAAGGAGGCGAGTATGTGGCCCCACCCCTGCTTATGTAGGTAAGCTGATAGGGGTGTGGTCAGACAAATATTGGGATATAAAGGTACATTGTGGTCTTTATTCAGTGCGCGTGCACGTGTGCGAGGACAGTGCATGAGTGACGCCGAGCAGTGCCACTATGTATACAGAACTAGAATACTTCACCTTCCTCTCACTTAGAGGTGGTTTGTTATAATATTAACTAGAATACTTCACCTTCCTCTCACTTAGAGGTGGTTTGTTATAATATTAACTAGAATACTTCACCTTCCCCTCACTTAGAGGTGGTTTGTTATAATATTAACTAGAATACTTCACCTTCCCCTCACTTAGAGGTGGTTTGTTATAATATTAACTAGAATACTTCACCTTCCTCTCACTTAGAGGTGGTTTGTTATAATATTAACTAGAATACTTCATCTTCCTCTCACTTAGAGGTGGTTTGTTATAATATTAACTAGAATACTTCACCTTCCTCTCACTTAGAGGTGGTTTGTTATAATATTAGCCTTTTAACAGGCGCCCCCAAAATTGGCCATTTTAGTTTTCGTTTTTGAGGACTGCATACCTTTTTTGCAAACCAAAATAATATACTTTATTTAGTTGTAGAAAAACTTTTTTCTTTTTTTTATTAACTTTTTCTCCCCATTTAAATTTTTTTTCCCATTCCAATTTTTGTATTGTCCAATTTTTCCCTCCCCTGTCTTGAACGTTGCTAGACTATGCCTCCCACTGGTCGGTTGTAGTGAGGATAGAAGCCTTGCATCACGTGTCCCCTCCGGTACACGAGGAGGCAGCCTGTCGCATCTTTTCACCGCAGCAGCTCGAACTCTCAGTGGCGAGGAGTAACGCGTGAGGCTCACGCTGCCCCCGCTACTTCCTGTTTACGCCGCACCGGCATCACCAAACCGACCTGTAGGAGTCGCTGTCCACAACGTCCAATCCCCACCCACCAGCTTTCCCACCATCTAACACTTGCCAATTGTGTTAGTATGAACGACCGGCCAGCCGGTAGCAACGCCGAGAGCTGGGCTCGAACCCAGCGTCTCCTGCGTTAGTGGCGAGCGCCTTGCCCACTGCGCCAATCAGCCACCAGAAAACCTTTTTCCTGTAGTAGTTAGTAGTCCAGAAGTAGTATTTCCCCAGAATGGCTGGAGGCTTAAGAAACACCCGAGATCCATAGCCTGAAGTCTTATGTAGTACATGTCCAAATTTCATAAATATCCATTCAGAAATGAGTGATTAGGAGTGATTTTGGTAAACTATACAAAAGAAAACTCAGTTTTCTCATAGACTTCAATTCATTCAGCGGTTTTTCTCTTCCTGTTTTCGCTCGTGACTTTTTACCTAGATCCCTTATTCCTACATCCCCAGGTTGGGTATCATTGGAAAGCCCCTCATTGGCTACAACCCTGTCCAATTATTTTCAAGATCGCCAAATGATTGACGGAACTAGAGCTCCAAGAGTCTGGAGTAGTATTTGCGCAATACCGTGTACTTCGCGCAAGCCTCACATATCGGCATGTAACTCGAGAACCGCTGAACTGATTTTGTCAACTGAAAGGGCTCTCGACAGGCAACAAATGGGGCTTTAATTATATATATATTGTATTAAAAAATATGCATAACCGAGCCGCTAAAGGTCGCCACGGTGGGCAAACCGTCCTCAAGAGGGCCCCCACCTGTTATAATTTTAACTAGAATACTTCACCTTCCCCTCACTTAGAGGTGGTTTGTTATAATATTAACTAGAATACTTCACCTTCCCCTCACTTAGAGGTGGTTTGTTATAATATTAACTAGAATACTTCACCTTCCCCTCACTTAGAGGTGGTTTGTTATAATATTTTACTTTCATCTGTCCTATGTCGGTAATGGCAATTTAATAATGCATATTTTTTCTTGTATGTCCTCAAAAAAGTATAATAAACAAAAACGTGAAAATGTATTATGTATGTAGTATGTATGTAGTGTATAGAGCGTGTATTAGTGTATAGAGCATGTATTATTGTATAACGCATGTATTAGTGTATAGAGCATGTATTAGTGTATAGAGCATGTATTAGTGTATAGAGCATGTATTAGTGTATAGAGCATGTATTCATGTATAAAACGTGTATTCGTGTATAAAGCGTGTATTAGTGTATAGAGCATGTATTAGTGTATAGAGCGTGTATTATTAGTGTATAGAGCGTGTATTATTAGTGTATAGAGCATGTATTATACACGGATGATCCGCTGTGGCGACCCCTGGCGGGAAAAGCCGAAAGAAAAAGAAGAAGAAGAAGAAGAAGAAGAAGAAGAAGAAGAAGAAGAAGAAGAAGAAGAAGAAGAAGAAGAAGAGAGCATGTATTAGTGTATAGATGATGTATTAGTGTATAGAGCATGTATTAGTGTATAGAGCATGTATTAGTGTATAGAGCGTGTATTATTAGTGTATAGAGCGTGTATTAGTGTATAGAGAATTTATTCGTGTATAAAGCATGTATTAGTGTATAGAGCGTGTATTAGTGTATAGAGCGTGTATTAGTGTATAGAGAGAGAGAGAGAGAGAGAGAGAGAGAGAGAGAGAGAGAGCACAGCCAGGCAGGAACCGTGGCACCAATGTTACTTACCTTTAGCTGCCAGAGTTGTACCCTTCCAGGTGACTTGTTGTACACAACTTGTAAGCCGCTTTGGATAAAAGCATCAACGAAATGACTAAATGTAAATAGACAGTGGCGAGGCAACTGTAGTCAAAAGTCTAATTTCTCTCAAACATTCACTTATAGAAAAACAAAGACTGAAACTGATATGAACAGAGAACGCTCTTATATTTTAATTAGGAAAACTAATGAGCATAGAAATGTTATGCATTTTATTCTACAATTAGCGACAAGAAGCTTTGGCGAGCCGTGGGTATAGAGGTTTGGGACATTATATCTATGTTACGGCAGCGGTGGCTGAGCCCAATAGCAGAACACACAGGGAGAGAGAGAATGGAGCGATTTAGGTTTGTTTTAATTCCTTGGGTACCAGGCAGACAGGCTACAGTGAATGTACAGAAATGTGCGGCTTGGGCGAGCAGGGACGCTCGCTTGAGGTTCCCAAGAATGTCCGATAGGGCGGTGTCAGGAGACAGCGTAGGCCGGGAGTGATGGTCCTGGGCACAGCGAGAACAGAGGTTAGAGCAAGGCATACAATAAAACAGAGCAGCAAGGTGGGGTACGTCCTCGTACCTAGGTTGATAGGATAACACTTGGACGATGAGGGGCAGGATCCGTAGGGTAGATATCAGGGTTGGTGATGAGCGGATGACTCTCAGCTGTGCTGATTGCTGCCAGGTGACAGCGTGAGAACGCTGGGGTCGGAAGCTGCCCATATAAGGGCGTGGAAGCAGGAGGAGAGAGAGAGGCTCTCGCCGTGATTGTGACAATCTATGCCTAAGGAGAGCCATCTGTAATATTCATGCCTTGAATATGTCATTTACGACAGGCGCGCTAGGCGCACCTTTCTGTTTAAGTACCTGCACACAGGGTCCTGATGGCCAGTTGGCTGCTAGCCTAGGATAGAGTCACACTCATGTTGCTGACGTTGCAATAAAGAAGCTAACGTACTCTCCTTGTCCCGAATGATTATTTATCTAAAGCATAAATACGACATGGTGTCAGAGTAGAGGATTCAACATGGACTTCAACGGAGTTCCATCGCCACGGATGAATTGGGACTCTCTGGACTTGCTGGGAGAATGGAAGAAGTTCAGACAGCACGCGGAGCTAATGTTTTCGGGCCCGTTAAAGAAGAAAGGAGAGGATGAAAAATGTAGCTACCTGTTACTGTGGAGTGGAGAAAAAGGGAGAGACATTTTCAACACATGGACTCTCAGTACAGAGGAAGCAAAGGTATTGAAAAGCTACTATGACAATTTCGAAGCATACGTAGTTCCAAAAAGGAACACGATTTTCGCTAGGTACAAATTCCATGAAAAAACCCAGCAACCTAGCGAGTCGTTTGAACAATTTGTCACTGCATTGAAACTGCTCTTGAAGGACTGTGCATATGTGAACAATGATGAGATGGTTAGAGACCGTATAGTGTTTGGCATACACTCAGCAAAAGTAAGAGAGAAACTTTTAAATGTCGGATCAGAGTTGTCGTTAGACAAAGCAATAGATGTAGCTAGAGCTCACGAGCTGGCACAATCTCAGATAAAAAGTTTTACTGGCGCCACGAGCAGCGCACATGAGCAGCTCGTGCATGAGGTGCACAGACATGAGCAGAAGAATGCCGCTCAGAGGTATCGCCCCCAGAACAGAGTGGACAGAGAGAGCTCACAGAGCAAGTGACACAGACACACAAAGAAACTGTGGATACTGTGGGAACAGAGCACACAAAGAAGGAGAGAACTGTTCGGCAAGAGGAAAACAATGCACGAAATGCGGAAAATGGAACCACTTTGCTAAAGTTTGCAGGGCAGGTAGCTTCCAGAAAAAGTCAGTGCACGAGGTGAGCATGCGCCCTGAGTCAGGCGAAGAGTCAGACGAACTGTATGTAGACACCGTAACAGACAGGCGGTTTGATGAAACAGAACAAGCTTTTGCAGACATACAAATAGGAAAACAGGGCACAGAGCTTAAATTTAAACTAGACACAGGTGCACAGGTAAAATGTAATTCCCTTGAGAGAGTATCACAGCTTGCAAGATAAATGCAAAATCCAGCCTACTTCACGCAGACTGACAGGATATGGTGGAGAGAAGCTCGCGGTAAAGGACACATGCACGTTGAATTGTAAATACAAAGAGTGTGACATGTTATTGGACTTTTACATTGTAGACACTCAGGCACCCCCAGTTCTAGGCTTACAAGCATGCCTGAATATGGACCTTATTAAACTAGTGTTGTCAGTCACTGCATACACAGACAAACAAACCATCATGGAAGAATACCACGATGTGTTTAAAGGAATTGGACTGTTCCCGGGAGAGTGTCACATCCATATAGACCCAGATGCCATGCCAGTGGTCTGCCCACTGAGAAGGACACCGATCGCCCTGCGTAGCCGCCTGAAAAAGGAGCTACAACATATGGAAGACACACAGATCATCACCAGAGTCATTGAACCAACGGAGTGGGTCAGTGCACTAGTCATCGTTGAGAAACCACGCACAGGCAAGCTCAGAATATGCTTGGACCCAAGGGAGCTAAACAAGGCTATCAAGCGCCCGCATTACCCTTTGCCGACACTAGAGGACATCACACCCAGACTAACAGGTGCACGCTATTTCAGCGTACTGGATGCAAGATCAGGATACTGGTCCATCAAGCTCTCTCAAGAATCATCAAAGCTGACGACGTTCAACACACCATTCGGACGGTACAGGTTCCTACGCTTACTGTTTGGACTCGCCTCTGCTCAGGATGAATTCCAACGGAAAATCGACGAGACATACGAGGGTTTAAACGAAGTAGCAGCTATAGTAGACGACATCCTCTATGGCGTGACCAGAGAGGAGCATGACAAGAATCTCCATGCAATGCTAGAGAGATCACGAGAGAGAGGCGTCCGGCTCAACGTGCATCAGACTTCCAGTAAAGGAGAAGTAAATGAGACCACTGTGTGCGTGTCTGTTAATGTGCATCTTATCTAACCCTTTCCTTTCCGGGTAATGCTCATTACAATTTAACCCTTTCCCCACCCCCCTGCCTATAGTTCATTGTGAAAGGTCTCCACTCATCATTCGGGAAGGGTACTGCTTTGGGGAGTGAATATATCATCCATCTTTACTGCCATCGGGTGTGGGAGGGCCCAGGAAGTATTGGGGGAAGTGTGGGTGTGTGGGGAGCTGCTGTTGATCGCCCTGGAGGGCAAGAAGGACCAGCGCACCATTCCTAGGTTAGTGAATCCTAGGCCCCATCCACTCCCGCTGCTCGACCTCCACTTCAACATTCCTGGCCTACAGTCGGCGACCCAGCTGGACCCAGCTCTGCTGCGTTCTCGCTACCAGGTGGCTGTGTACATCCACTCCCATAAAGCAGGGATAATCCACCCTGCTACATAAATAAATACATGTGATGCAGAATGATACTCTATATTCTCTTGTAAATAAATACATGTGATGCAGAATGATACTCTATATTCTCTTGTAAATTAATACATGTGATGCAGAATGATACTCTATATTCTCTTGTAAATAAATACATGTGAGGCAGAATGATACTCTATATTCTCTTGTAAATAAATACATGTGAGGCAGAATGATACTCTATATTCTCTTGTAAATAATGCAGAGGGCAGAATGATACTCTATATTCTCTTGTAAATAATGCAGAGGGCAGAATGTTACTCTATATTCTCTTGTAAATAAATACATGTGAGGGCAGAATGATACTCTATATTCTCTTGTAAATAAAGTAATACATGTGAGGGAAGAATGATACTCTATTTAGACCAGCCGTCTTGTTTGGCCAAATAGCAAACATTCTACATACTTTAAACACAACGTTGCCTAACCTAGCGAAGACAATATTGTTCTATAAGATTTGCTGAAGAAACTAGTTGATTTCATGCATAGAACACTAGCTTTCTCAACCGTTAATAATGTGGGCATTCCAAGGACAATTAGCCATATAGCAAACATTAATAAATACTTAACCTACAAACATGAAATGGTTTGTTTGACAGCTCAATATTGATATAACTATGACTATGAGAATAGCTGGGATCTGGTCTCTCTTTCGGCCGATACGTGAAATCACTGAGCTCAGTGGCTGTCACGATAGTCAGGCGCTCCGTGGGAGAGAGCAGCTTGTGGAGCAGCAGTGGCTCTGAGCAGCAACCTGTGTCGTATTGCCATCTTGTGTTGAAAAGGTGGAACTTCATACTGTATCCATTCAATGGACAATAATGGAAATTAATTCAAATAAAATGCTTGTCATTGAAGGATTTGAAAAATATTCTGGAATTCGGGTCCATGGCCTGGGCGTGTTTTATCTAAACCAGACCAGAACCGTAGAAGTTATGGCCAATGCAGACAGACAGACAGAATGACCATAGGAGTGATTGCCATACCCCCTCCAGGTATCACCGTAATCCAAAACTGCCAAGAAAATGGCTTCAATGATCCTCTTCCAGGTTTTCATCATGTGGCTCTGATTCTGTATAAGAGTATATTTATGCAATTTATATTCTGTAATGCTCTTGTTATAGAAAATGTCATGTTTCTCTGTTTAAATACATATTCTCTGTACAAGCCCTAACTAGTTAATATAGTTTAACTAATATACAGACAGGACACTAGGGCGACAGTCTAACACAGTGTTAGTAAAACAACAACCCAAGGCCCAGGACAGTTTGTCTTAGATACAGTATGACATATTTCCAGAAAATCACCTCTTGTCTTTTTATTGTTGTCTTTTGTTTCATATCAATCTTGTGTCAGATATGAAAAAAACCCTAAACGAACGTTTTTTCATTTGTCATTCCAAGCTTGTGTATTTGATTGTAAGTCTGACCAGACCTCGGTCTCACTTTCTGGTCAGACGCTTGTGTTTACTTGTCTCTAATTGTAAACTGAGGACTCTTCTGTGATCACAGAAATACACTATTTTCTTTTGAAATAGTTTGACTCTATCTGAATTTCTACAGTTCACTGTCTTGGCTAATTTGAAATATTCCACAACACTCTCAATGTTAGATCCATTCACAGTGATCTAGAAAACAGCTGGAACTTTATTAATAATAATACATCTGACTTATATATCACTTCTCTTGGTACCCAAAGACGCTTAAAACACATTATTATTATTATTATTATTATTATTATTATTATTATTATTATTATTATTATTATTATTATTATTATTATTATTATTATTATTATTATTATTATTATTATTATTATTATTATTATTATTATTATTATTATTATTATTCATAAAAAAATTAAATAAATTTGTATAAGGAAGTTGCATTGTTCATCTCAATACCTGTAATAGTACAGTAGTGCACACACACACACATGTGCATTCAGTTAAGTTGGAATATGACTGTAATACAAACAGTTCAGTTTGTCAGGTACATGCAACACAGATTACAGTGTTTACATCTGTCTGCTTGAGAAAATACCACGTTCTGCAATAAAAATTATTGAAGTGAGATGAACAGACTGAACTTTATTTTATTAGATAAAACATGTTGACAAAGTTTTAATTTGCAGTTGAAAAAAGGTAATAAATTAAATGTGATAAAAAAAAAATATTCCCGCAATATTCAGCGTATCCTATCGCGATATATTTAGTATCGCGATACTATCGTATCGTGACGCAAGTATCGTGATAGTATCGTATCGTGAGGTCTCTGGCGATTCCCACCCTATGTGCATGAAAATGAGATGAGACAATATCAATAATAGAAATAGTAAACAGGACAGGACCCAACATTGATCCCTCTGGAACACATTTAGTTACCGGTAAGAACTATTGAACTAGATAGGGTTCAATTGATCCCTGTTGATCCCTTTTGAATCAAAACCAATCCTACGTAATCTCTCTAAAAGCAGTGAATTGTATCAAATGCAATCCAGATTGATGAAAAGAACAGCACAATGTTTTCTGTTGCCCATAGCAGATACACTATTCAAGACTAAATAACAAGAGAGATGGTGCTTAACTCTGAAACTGTTGAGAGCTCAATACAGAATGCATTGGGTTGATTATTCATTCAATGATTACAGGATTTTTGTTAGACAGTATAGTTTGGAAATTGGTCTGTAATTATTGAGATAACTTCTATCTTCACCCTCATGTAAGGGAATGAGTCATGACTTTCAAAAACCTACAAACTATGACAGATTAAATATAATGATTAAATAGGTGTTATTTACTCTGTAATAAATGGAGCAGATAGCTTTAGATAAAGGAACAAATGTCTCCTCTTATCAATGGGTCTCATTCCCCAAAATTTTCCAAAGAGTTCTCTTGGAAGACTTATCTTGGAACCGACTGAGACAGAATCAATGACAAGTTCACTCTGAGTCTTGGCTCAAACGGTCGCACCTGTGACATCTGCTTGGGGAATGACACCATGTCTTAAACTCGAATGCGCGTTCCCGTCTAGGTCACTTGCATACAAAACAACGGCTCCAGAGCTCCTTATAAGGCAAAGTAATGATGCAGCCGGTTAGAAAATGGATGCGGAAGTGCCTTGCGAGTCTGCGGCAGTGCCGTCTGGGAGAAATGCAAGTTGCGACCGATCAAAATGAGATTAGATTAATGTATTGTCATCATATATAGTACAGCTCGTGGTAAACCTGCCGCAGCGCGCGCAGTACTGTAGCCTACGGCATAATGAATGAATGCAGTATAGGCTTATTATTCCATTAACGCCTACGGCGTAATGAATGAACGCAGTATAGGCTTATTATTCCATTAATGCCTACGGCGTAATGAATGAATGCAGTATAGGCTTATTATTCCATTAATGACTTGTTGCATTATGATTTAGTAGATACTACAGACTGTACTTATACTGTACGTAGGGCATAGCATATATCTAGTATCTACTAAATCCTAATGAAACAAGTAACTAGAATATATTAAGCCTATACTGTTCATTCATTATAGGCCATACTGGCACACACAAGACTTGTTATGGAATATTAATGCAGTCTATTTCCATGCGATTAGCTTTAGTTCTTATTTATTTATCCACTGTCATTTCAGTGTTGGTGTATAGGCTATATAGTGTATTTCAATATAAGTTTAATTGATTAATGATATATTCGAAGGAATGCAGGTTTATATCAAACAAAGGTCTGTCCCATTGTATACCATTAAAACAGATGTGTAACAAATAAGAAATACAAATTCCACAGAAGGCATTAAATAATTATTATTTTCAATCATTTCACAATAATTGCATAATTGTGTTTGAATATCTGAGTAATTAAAGTAATTATACATTTGTCCAAAATAGCTGGTCCAGATATGGTTAATCCAGCTGCCCTGTGATCAGATGAATCCATATTATTTATTTTTCCGTCATCAAATGCGTAATTTCTTATCGTACAAATATTGTCATATTTATTTTAATTATGATTAAGTAATTAATTCCAAGGAGGCCTGTAGCGTTGACATGAAGGAATCACTATGAGAACACAGTCTGTCAAGTTAATACAAGTCAATTAGTCAATCAATCATAAGTGTGCTCCTCAGCACTCTTAAATCTGCTCTCAGCCACGCTCAAATCTGATCTCAGGAAAATTAGCGCTACCAGCCCTAATATGTCTTAAATGGGCAGAAATCTGCTCAAGAGGACATTTTTGGTCGTAAAAATCCGTTCGGGAATGAGACCCAATGTCTTGCACTGCCTAAATAACACTAGGAGAAAGGCTGTAGTTTATCAAAAAATTACTTAGTGGGTGCACACTATCATTAATAAGAAGGGACCCTGTGTTTTCCTTTTCAAATACATGACCAGCAGCAGCAAAATGTGTATTAAATGCTAATCTCTTTCATCTCAGATATTAAACAGTCAACCTCACACCAGAAATAACGACCATCTATGACTGGAATTGTTTCAATACTCTGGCTAGCGGCTACTGACTGTAGATCTGAAATAAAGGATCAACCACAAGGGGAGCCAGTTTACCTGACATATTGTGCTCTTGTGTAGGAGAATGATGTTACTGCATCAAGTCATGGGCTTTTAACCCATTACTTCTGTTATAAACTAGAAGACTAAGAAAATAGTAATTGGTGTGAACAATATGAAAATAGTTACAAGCTAGGGCGGCTGGGTGGCGTAGTGGAGATTGCGCTCGTCACCAATGCAAGAGACTCCGGTCTCGACTCCCGGAGTCAGCATTGCCTGCGGCTTGGGCCAGTCGTCATACTATCTCAATTGACAGAGGTAGCGGGTGGAAAGTCGATGGGTGGGGATTGGACGTTGTGGACAGCGACTCCTACATGTCGGTTGGGTGACGCCTGTACAGCAGAGACAGGAAAGTATCGGGGGCAGTGTGAGCCTCCCACACATTACTCCTCGCCACAGAGTCCGCGCTGTCTGGTGAAAAGATGCGACAGGCTGCCTCCTCGTGTACCGGAGGGGACACGTGATGCAAGGCTTCTATACTCACTACAGCCAACCAGTGGGAGGCATAGTCTAGCAACGTTCAAGACAGGGGAGGGGATAATTGAAGGGGAGAATTGGCGATACGAAATTGGGATGGGAGAAAAATAGAAAATAAGGAGAAAAAGTGGATCAAAAAAAGAAAATAGTTACAAGCTGGGTTTATCACTCAAAAAGTTATTTTATAGGTAGTAGTAGTTTTATTCAGCCATCACACACAATACAATATGCACAATCAGTCCACAATCTTTGATTTGGCAGTGACTGAAAAGGTACAGACTGAGGCATAATGCTTATACATGCCTGTCCTATATTCTTAACAAAATTAAGACTCCAAAACAGTATTCTAAAAGAAAATAACAAAAGCGAATGACTCATTCTTATGTATATCAGCATTGTTCCACAAGTTAACCCCAACAATAGAAATACATCTCATTTTAACCCCTTTAATAGCTTTTTGAACAGTAAATTTACAAATGTCTCTCAAATCATATTTTCTTTCATGTATTAAAAAAAAACTTTGCACACCGTCCGGGAGTAATTTTGCTTTAGCGCTGTACATTATTTGCATAATTTTATAATAAACCAAAGCATTACATTTCGTAACATGAGACTTTATAAACAGTGGATTTGTGTGGTCATAGTAACCAGCCTTATAAAGGCTCCGGATAGACTGCTTTTGCAGTAAGACTAGCGGATTTACAGTCTTTTTAAATGTCGACCCCCATACTTCCATATCCCCCATAGTAAGATATGTAAGGAAGTATAAGTGAGCAGTAGATAATGTACAAGGCTTTATAGTTTAATATATCCTTACATTTATAGAGGATTGCTACTGACTTAGATATTTCCCCTTGAATATAGTTAACATGTTGTTTCCCTTACTGAATAAATATTTAGCCACAAACTGGACAGCTAAAATTTAACTATTTAATGTTCTACAATGACTTATTGTGCATTTTCACATTCCCTTTATCTCTGAACCCGTTCCAACAAATTAAACAACTAGAGTTTCTCTCCAGTATGACTTCCCATGTGTCTTTTCAGAACCCCTTTATTACTGAACAATTTCCACAAACTTAAACATCAGGGTTTATCTCCTGTATGACTTCTCATGTGAGTCTTCAAATGTCCTTTCTGTCTGAACCCTTTTCCACAAACTGAACAACTAAATGGTTTATCTCCTGTATGAGTTCTCATGTGGGTCTTCAAAGTTTCATTCCGTCTGAACCCTTTTCCACAAACTGAACAACTAAATGGTTTCTCTCCTGTATGAGTCATCACGTGTCTCTCTAGATCTCTTTTCTCACTGAACCCTTTTGCGCAAACTGAACAAATAAATGGTTTTTCTCCTGTATGAGTCTTCATGTGTCTCTCTAGATCTCTTTTCTTACTGAACCCTTTTGCGCAAACTGAACAACTAAATGGTTTCTCTCCCATATGAGTCATCACGTGTCTCTCTAGATCTCTTTTCTCACTGAACCCTTTTGCGCAAACTGAACAAATAAATGGTTTATCTCCTGTATGAGTTCTCATGTGGGTCTTCAAAGTTTCATTCCGTCTGAACGCTTTTCCACAAACTGAACAACTAAATGGTTTCTCTCCTGTATGAGTCATCATGTGTCTCTCTAGATCTCTTTTCTCACTGAACCCTTTTGCGCAAACTGAACAACTAAATGGTTTTTCTCCTGTATGAGTCTTCATGTGTCCCTCTAGATATATTTTCTCACTGAACCCTTTTGCGCAAACTGAACAAATAAATGGTTTATCTCCTGTATGAGTTCTCATGTGGGTCTTCAAATTTTCTTTCCGTCTGAACCCTTTTCCACAAACTGAACAACTAAATGGTTTCTCTCCTGTATGAGTTATCATGCGTTTCTTCAAATTTCCCTTAACACCGAACCCTTTTCCACAAACTGAACAACTAAATGGTTTCTCTCCTGTATGAGTCTTCATGTGTTTGTTCAGATTTATCTTCTGAATGAACCCTTTTGGGCAAACTGAACAACTAAATGGTTTCTCTCCTGTATGAATTGTCATGTGTCTGTTCAGAGTTCCTTTGCCACTGAAGCCTTTTCCACAAACTGAACAACTAAATAGTTTCTCTCCTGTATGACTTATCATGTGTGTCTTCAAATTTCCTTTCAGAGTGAACCCTTTTCCACAAACTGAACAATTAAATGGTTTCTCCCCTGTATGACTTGTCATGTGTCTGTTTAGAGTTCCTTTGTCCCTGAAGCCTTTTGCACAAACTGAACAACTAAATGGTTTCTCTCCTGTATGAGTCATCATGTGGATCTTCAAATATCTTTTCTGTCTGAACCCTTTTCCACAAACTGAACAACCAAATAGTTTCTGTCCTGTATGAGACAAACTTAATGTTTTTAGTTTCTTGTTTGATATTAGCATCTTTAAACCTGACTGAGGTTCCCCACTCTCCTCCCAATCATCACTGTCATCAGTCTCAGAACAGTCTGAAGAGAGAAGCTGGCCATCTCTAGTTGGTTCTAAATCACCAGCTGGATCCAAGTTACTGGCTGGTTCTGATACTCCACAGTCCTCTCCATCAGGTTCTGTTTTCATCTGTTCAGTTGAGGTGCTGGGTAAAGAGTAAGCTTCTCTGTTTTTCTCCCTCTGGGTTTGAAGAGGCTGGAAGGACAGAGCGTTCTCTTGACCATCTTCACATTTCACTGGGTCTACTGTGATCTTGGAGAGATCAGCTTCTTCCAGCCCTTGATGTAGTTCCTCTTTAATCTGTAGGAGCTCTGGGTCATGGGTTTGGCTGAGCAGTGAGGACAGAGTATTCTCTCCATCATGTTCATATTTCACAGGGTGTAAGGTCATCTTGGAGCCATCAGCCTCCTCTAGATCTTGAAATAGTTCCTCCTGTTCCTCTTTAATCTGTAGGGACTCTGCGTCCTGGGTTTGGTTAAACCACGAGGACTGAGGTTTCTCTTCATCATGTTCACTCTTCACAGGGACAGGAGTGTATGTCAACTTTATGATATCAGCCTCCTCCAGACCTTGAAGCTGCTCTCCCTCCTGACTGCTCCAGAGTTCCTCCTGTTCCACTTTCATCTGTAAGGGCTCCTCCTGGCTCAGACTGGGGCTCCTCTCCTGCTGCTTAGGGGGAACCTCCTCTTCACACACAGAGAGCTGTGGGGGGTCTGCAGGGAGGAATAATAATAATATTATACAATGGCATGCAAATTTCTTGATTCTGATTGGCTGAAAGTCAAGTTAGACGTTATTTCGTATAACACTCCACGTGACCCCAGATCCCTCCCACAACCGAATAACCTTTTCTTTTCTGTCTGAATGAATCTGCCATAGATAGACAAATGGCAGTATGAATAGCTTTCGAACGAATCCTCCAAAAAAGATAGTCAACTGGAATATGTTAGTTCATTACACATATGTTGGATTATGTAATTGGTTTGTCATGACCCATTGTGAAACAAAAGAAGAAATGGCCGTCGATTATTTAAAAAAAATTGTCAGACCATTGTATTTCATTGATTGATTGAAAATTGTATTAACAGATTGCAGAATGGGTACAATACAGTACGGCTCAATACACACAATTGTTAAGGGGATGCAGACCAGTTTACATCAGGGTCCCCCATTTTCAATTCATCATAACATATATGACATACATGACATACAGATAGACAGTACTGCTACATCTATACATTTATGACATACCAGATTTACAGATTTCCGACTCCAGGACACATTCTACCAAACGGTTAGAGCCACTCCCTCATAAACTAGGTTGAAAAACTACTGAAAAGTGTATTAAATAATCTGTGCATGCCAGCAAACGAGTCAATATCTACGGCATGATTTGTTATTAATTTAGAAGATCAAAGTGATATAAAATATTTATAATCTAGGATGCAAAATACATATAATTAGATACAACTCTTTCCCTGATTGTAAGAAATGGTAATGGTGATGATTATATGACAAAGAACTGTTTAAACTAAGTAGATTATGGTTTGGATTGGAACTACAATAACCACATGATTAGGAAATTCTCTGATAATGTTTTTCAGCTAAAACACATAGTAAAAATCTTGAGAAAAGGAGTGATTTGTTCGGCTATACAAGTTACAGGTTAATCTCCAAATTGATCATTCGAAATAACTAATTCTAAAGTTTAAATCTGAATAGCCATATTCTCCTAAAATATATGAGAAGAGGAGTATTGGACTGCCCCTTTAATCACCAAAATGGCTGCAGACAAACGCCATTGGTTAAACAGCTTGCAGGCATCATAATGACGCTGGCAAAAGGGGGCGGGCCTAAATGTTTTAAAAAGGCATGCCACCAAGGGAGACGACACGAACGGAACGAGAGAAGAGGAAGATAAACAGCGTGTCATCCCATCAAGATGAAGGTTACCTGCTCTACTACTGCTGAGACCTGCTATTAAGAACTTTTGTTAGACTACCATAACTTGTGAAGACCAATATCTTTTTAAAATATTATAAGAAACTAGATATACCTTGTCATATGGGTGTGTTCTAGGCATAGGCGGCGCGTGAACCGGACATTAGGGTAGGCTATATAGCGCGGAGTAGGGGTGGGAATCACCAGTTTCATCACGATACGATATCGATTCTTTGGACAACGATACGATATTTGCCGATATCACAAAGTCTGCCACGATACGATACGATTCAGGTGCCTGCGATCGATATGAGACGATATTATGTGCCAATTTAACACAATCAGTCTCATTTAGATCAACTAAAAAAAGGCTACGGAAATATCAATTGACGTTTACATTTTTGAGCTCTTCCAGACATTTAAATGAAAAACAATCTATTGTTTTTAATACAAATAGACCTCCTGTTCACTGTAAAGTACCATATTGAGCTTTAAACTTTAAGTAAAATGTTTTGGAACTCACAACACGCAAGCTAAAACCCCTTCCTCTCCCAAACCGTTCCTACAATTGTTTTATGTTGCATGATGATCCATGTTTAAATATCAACATTATCTGTCCATCCTCAGTAAATAATATCAATATAATAATACTCCTGACTTCATCTGGTATTTTCAAACGCACACGCGCGCACACACAGAGACAGAAAGCCCCCACCCCTCCTCCTTCCCCTCTCCTCTCTCCGTTTCTCTCTCTCTTAGCTTAGTTAGCTTAAGCAGCTAATGTAACCTTAATTTATAATAATAATAATAATGCAGGACCTCTTTAGGGGAGTCTTTATTCGGCATGCAACGAACTGGACATGCAATTGGAGCGGCACACACACACACACCGGGATACACACACACACACATGCATTGTCTTTCCTCAGTCGCCGATGCGATTGCGTCTCTGCGCTTGTCCCATCCCGTCATCCTTCCCCCCATGGGCAGCCGGGAGCAGATAGGGCGTCAACGTGAGCCGCGCCCCGGGGACCAATCCAAGTGCTCCTGTCCGTCTTCGTCAAGGACACCACAGCGTTAGCGATCTGTTGTTGTGCATGTTTTTCCATTGGGTTTATCTTATCGGGGGGGAAACCCTTGCGAGCACGGGGAGAACATGCAAACTCCACACAGAAAGGCCTGGGAGATACCCCACCTGGGTACCTGGCATCATGGAAACCTGGTCCCAAAGCGGGAATCGAACCCTGGACCTTCTTGCTGTGAGGCGACAGTGTTAACCACTACACCACCGTGCCGCTTAGGTCTTTTTTAGGTCTGCCCACGCGACGTGGGCATAAAAGAATGGCGACGACGCAAAGCATGTTAGATGCATTTGACCCGTTGCGGGGGGAAAACTGCACAGACTTATATCGGGTCGCAAAATAGACGCTCCCTAGCGCTGCTCTGCTGTACAGAGCTACATGGAGTTTCACAATAATGGGCGCGGGGCGGATATGACGTCGCCGTCGCCGGATTTTCTAAATAAGAGTATCGCAATATGAATCGATCTTTTTACATTGCATCGATCCTATTTGATTATTGATAATAGATCGATATATCAATCTGGATCGATGTATCGTCCCACCCCTAGCGCGGAGCGTGCAAATTTTTTCCTTTTTTGTCAATACACACATCCACTAGGCTATATGCGAGGCGAGCCCCACTCATTTAATATATAGTGCAAATTAAGTGTTCAAATGAAGGCATCCAATAATAGATTAACCATTGTCTTACCTTAATGCAGCAAAATGCGACGTTTCGTCTTGGCATCAATGATCTTTTCTGCTTTAACTTTGTCTGTGAGATCACTTTCAATGTGAAGCAGACTGGCGCATTGTTGTTCTTAGCCAGTTTTGGATCATGTGATGTGCCTCATTGCTGAGAAAGACCGTTCACAACTTGAATCACAAGTTGCAGTGCTGACATGCTCATCATGCTTTGAAAACAATGTACGATTTGATGAACTCGGACTCTCATCATGTCCTCTTAGAGCAAGCCCTTGTTTGCCAAGATAAAACAACATACAGCCTCAGGTGATCGGTAGTTATGCCCAGGGCCAGCTTCTAAATTAGTTTGTTTATATGCCTTGGAAAAATACCGTATATCCATTTAGCTTTTTGAAATTTGACTCAAAATAGTGCGCTGGTGTTCGCTACAAAGCAATCGGCGGGCTGAAATTCGGAACGCAGATGTTTGCTTTACTCTGCCTGCGGGATCAGGATGATCATGTGAATGATGTGATTGGCTACATTATTTAACCTGAGCCTATGCGTGATTGGTTACTGCCTGTACCTGGAATGTTAAACGCTGCCACCGATTGACACCTTCGTCATTGACACCTCGGCCAGCGGGCTGCAGCACAAGACACACACAATATCCAGCATAATATTTTGGGTAGGCATAGCCTAGCCTGGCCTTATATACCCGCCGCCGCCTATGGTTCTAGGATCTATTCAAGAGTGCAATTTGGAGGAGAAAGCAGCCTTGAAAAGCAACCGTGTTGGGCGCTTTTCAATAAAGAAACTTCTCGCAATTTGAGCATTCCAAAACCATCGTTGTGACTCTTCAATATACAGACCGACATATGCATTTCGGCCAGTGGCCAAAACACACAACCAGAGACAATTAGTACACTATTAGAATATACGACACTAGTCTGGCAGCCTTGTTTTGAGCTATTTGAAATGTCTGTATATGTGTTTTTGCTGCTGATGACCATATGACCAGACAGTACTCAAGATGTGACAAAACCAGAGCCTGGATGACTTCTTTCAAAGTGGTTGGTGTTAAATACTTTGTAAATGTTGTTGTCACAGCTATGCTCCTAATGCTCCTAATAGCTGTGCTATGCTTTCTAATATCAATAATAGAAATAGTAAACAGGACAGGACCCAACATTGAACCCTCTGGAATACATTTAGTTACCGGTAAGATTTCAGATAGGGTTCAATTGATCCCTGTTGATCCCCTGAATAAAAACCAATCCTACGCAATCTCTCTAAAAGCAGTGAATTATATCAAATGCAATCCAGATTGATGAAAAGAACAGCACAATGTTTTCTGTTGCCCATAGCAGATACACTATTAAAGACTAAATAACAGAGATGGTGCTTAACTCTGAAACTAACTGTTGAGAGCTCAATACAGAATACATTGGGTTGATTATCCATTACCAATGATTACAGGATTTGTGTTACAGAATAGTTTGGAAATTGGTCTGTAATTATTGAGATAACTTCTATCTTCACCCTTATATAAAGGAATGAGTCATGACTTTCAAAAACCTACAAACTATGCCAGATTAAATATGATTAAAATAGGTGTTATTTATAGTGCTGTCAGGCGATTAAAAAAAATTATCTAATTAATTACAGGATTTGTAATTAATTAATCGAATTAATCGCATTACCATTTTATGCCTGATATTCTATATTCTATAATCATATTTCAAATTGCATGTGTCCGGATGGCAGAATTCAGTACTGTATCTACAAAACCTTCTGTTTAATCATCTTCCATCTATTAATTTGCTTAGATTTTTCAGGTCTGGTCAATTTGAGCATGGTGTTATTCACAGTCAAAGATAACACATTTTTATTGATATTCTCATTTGGTTCATTACAATTTACTCAAAATAAAATTTTCATTCAATCAATCACCGCGCAGATTGATTGATTGAATGAAAATGTTATGAACAGATAGCAGACTGGGTACAATACAGTACGGCTCAATACACACAATTGTTAAGGGAATGCAGACCAGAGAAAGACTTTAGTCTTGTTTACATCAGGGTCCCCCATTTTCAATTCATAATGAATTGTAAGTAAGGGTGCAACTTGCACCGTGCAATCCATTCTTTGTGGATCTAGCCCACAGTATTTCTGACACTGGGAATACATTCCCTGAGATTCATAGATGTCCCTAGAATCAGATACCAAGAACATGCAAATGGACCATGTTGACAGAGTCTGGCTATCGGGCGACAATAATGTGGTCAAGAGGCATGGTTTCTACCTTCAGCCATTAATCAGCGTGGTTTATTATTTGCATGGTAAGGCAGCAGTACATGAGTTCTCCTCTCCGTGAGAGGCAGGTGGGAAAGAGGTAGAGGGGGAGGAGACATCTCCTTAAATACTCTCCACCTGGTGGTAGCATTAGTGGCTCCGCCTATAGCGCCCTCTAGTGGAAACAGTTATGTACAGTCAGTGGAAACAGTTAAATACAGTTAGACAGTTACTTGCAATCCTACATAGAACCTCTAACTTTAACAGACCATATTCAAAAAAAAGTCTGTAAATGTGTATTCTACATTCGTATGGAATATTATAAATTTTTTTATTATTTTTTTATTTTATTTTTGTAGTAAATTTTGAGTTCATTTTCATAACGCAATAATTTGCTGTGTAATTAATTAATCTAATTAACGCGATAAACTGACAGCCCTAGTTATTTACTCTGTAATCAATGGAGCAGATAGCTTTAGATAAAGGATCAAATGTCTCCTCTTATCAATGGCTTGCACTGCCTCAATAACACTAGGAGAGAAAGGCTGTAGTTTACAAAGAAATATGACTTATCACACTATCATAACACTTTGATTACCACTGGTGAACATGGTAAAACGTGGTTAAATGCCACCACCCACTTCAATGATAGCGTTGTGAACGAATAATCTCTGTCTTAAATTATGTGTCTAATCTGCCCGTCGTTTATCAATGACTTGTTTGCAGTCAACATTGTCGAAACGGATTGTTTTTTTTAATCGGTTCATTTCCGTTTTACAGCATTTTGAAAAGCCCTCGTTTTTCAGGAAAATATATAGATTCCGTGATAAACGGCATTTAATGGAATATTCTGGCATACACAAAAATGTTGAAATTTTCTCGGCCTATTTATGAATCGTTTTCAAATAAACGCTAGATTATCGATAGTATACGTGTACTTATGCACGCTATAGAAGCGGGCTGAAATATCGATTCTCTCATTTCCTGATCAGCGCGCACACACACATATGGGACATGTTGATATATCTGTGAAAAAAGCTCTGATTACCCCAAGACTGGTAAAATAGATTCCTTACCTCAGATCAGATGTTATCCAAAAAGATTATTCCAATTCCTGATCGCCATTCCAAATATCGATCGTGTTTATTGATTCAGCGTTGGGTACTGTAAATATATATTCCACGCGTTTTCCGGGCCGGCGATCAACTTGGATCTCTTCAGTTGGCTTGACGGAAAAGTAATGAGGAAACTGGCCCCCCCCTTCATCAGTCTAAACTAATGGGGTGCAGTTACACAGGGAGAGACGATAGGGGGCGGTATCTTCCCAATTGAGCTCAGAGAGACTCCAATAAAAAAATATACGACAAACAAACGCTATATGCCGTTGGCGGCACTCAACTGGCGGCATGAACTAACGACTTATAGCGTCAATGGCATCCAAAGTGTTAATAAGACATGACTAGGGTTGGGTACCGAATTCTGTACTTTTGAGGTACCGAACCGAAACACGTCGGTACTACCGAGTATCGAATCAAGTGAGAAAAAAAAAAAAAGATAAAAAAAAAAAAAAGTATTAATTTTTTTTTTTACTTTTTTTTCTTCATGTCAACGTTCACACGCACAATATATGCTTACCTAGGATTTGACTTGATTCAACAACAAAGCAGTCGGAGCAATGACAAGCCGAAAACTGTCGAAATTGTAGTTATTTGAAGTTTGGATTTTTTTTTTAAGACTGATGTAGGTAAATTAAATTTCTTGAGACTAAAGTACCGAAAAAAGGTACCGTTGGGTACCGGTATCGATTCACAGGTACCGGTATCGGTTCAAATGTGAAAGGTACCCATCCCTAGACATGACCCTGTGTTTTCATGTTCAAATACATGACCAGCAGCAGCAAAATGTGTATTAAAGGCTAATCTCTTTCATCTCAGATATGAAACAAGACATGACCCCGTGTTTTCATGTTCAAATACAAGACCAGCAGCAGCAAAATGTGTATTAAAGGCTAATCTCTTTCATCTCAGATATGAAACAGTCAACTTCACACCAGCAATAAGAACCATCTATGACTGGAATTGTTTCAATACTCTGGCTAGTGGCTACTGACTGTAGATCTGAAATAAAGGATCAACCACAAGGGGGAGCCAGTTTACCTGACATATTCTGCTCTTGTGTAGGAGAATGATGTTACTGCATCAAGTCATGGGCTTTTAACCCAATACTTCTGTTATAAACTAGAAGACTAAGAAAATAGTAACCACAAGCAGGGTTTATCACTAAAAATGTTATTTTATATGAATAAATATTTTGCCACAAACTGGTCAGCTAAATCGTCTACAATGACTTCTTGTGCATTTTCACATTCCCTTCATCTCTGAACCCGTTCCAACAAATTAAACAACTAGTTTCTCTCCAGTATGACTTCCCATGTCTTTTCAGAACCCCTTTATCACTGAACCATTTCCACAAACTTAAACTTCAGGGTTTCTCTCCTGTATGAGTCGTCATGTGTCTCTTCAAATCTCTTTTCGTTGGGAAGCCTTTTCCACACACTGAACAACTGAATGGTTTCTCTCCCGTATGATTTGTCATGTGGATCTTCAAATTTCCTTTCTGTCTGAACCCTTTTCCACAAACTGAACAACTAAATGGTTTCTCTCCTGTATGAGTTCTCATGTGGATCTTCAAATGTCCTTTCTCACTGAAACCTTTTGAACAAACTGAACAACTAAATGGTTTCTCTCCTGTATGAGTTGTCATGTGGTTAGTCAGACTTTTTTTCTGAATGAACCCTTTTTCACAAACTGAACAACGAAATGGTTTCTCTCCTGTATGAGTTGTCATGTGGGTGTTGAAATCTCTTTTCTGTGCGAACCCTTTTCCACACACTGAACAACTAAATGGTTTCTCTCCTGTATGAGTTGTCATGTGTTTCCTCAAATCTCCTTTCTGTGAAAACCCCTTTGCACAAACTGAACAACTAAATGGTTTCTCTCCTGTATGCGTTCTCATGTGGATCTTCAAATATCCTTTGTGTCTGAAAACTTTTCCACAAACTGAACAACTAAATGGTTTCTCTCCTGTATGAGTTGTCATGTGTCTGCTCAGATTTCCTTTCTCACTGAATACTTTTGCGCAAACTGAACAACTAAATGGTTTCTCTCCTGTATGACTTCCCATGTGTCTGCTCAGATTTCCTTTCTCACTGAACCCTTTTGCGCAAACTGAACAACTAAATGGTTTCTCTACTTTAAGAGTTCTCATGTGGATCTTCAAATGTCCTTTGTGAGTGAACCCTTTTGCACAAACCGAACTAAATGGTTCCTCTCCTGTATGACTTCTCGTGTGTCTCTTCAAATCACTTTTCGTGACGAACCCTTTTCCACACACTGAACAACTAAATGGTTTCTCTCCCGTATGATTTGTCATGTGGAACTTCAAATGTCCTTTCTGTCTGAACCCTTTTCCACAAATTGAACAACTAAATGGTTTCTCTCCTGTATGTGTTCTCATGTGGATCTTCAAATGTCCTTTCTCACTTAAACCTTTTGAACAAACTGAACAACTAAATGGTTTCTCTCCTGTATGGGCTGCCATGTGGTTAGTCAGACTTGTTTTCCGAATGAACCCTTTTGCACAAATTGTACAACTAAATGGTTTCTCTCCTGTATGAGTTGTCATGTGGGTGTTCAAATCACTTTTCTGCAAGAACGCTTCTCCACACACTGAACAACTAAATGGTTTCTCTCCTGTATGAGTTTTCATGTGTTTCTTCAAATCTCCTTTTTGTGAAAACCCTTTTCCACAAACTAAACAACTAAATGGTTTCTCTCCTGTATGAGTTGTCATGTGTCTCTTCAAATATCCTTTGTGTCTGAACCCTTTTCCACAAACTAAACAACTAAATGGTTTCTCTCCTGTATGCGTTGTCATGTGTCTGTTCAGATTTCCTCTCTCACTGAACCCTTTTGCACAAACTGAACAACTAAATGGTTTCTCTCCTGTATGGGTTGTCATGTGTCTCTTCAAATGACTATTGTGAGTGAACTCTTTTGCACAAACTGAACAACTAAATGGTTTCTCTCCTGTATGAGTTCTCATGTGGATCTTCAAATTTCCTTTGTGATTGAACCCTTTTGCACAAACTGAACAACTAAATTGTTTCTGTCCTGTATGAGACAAACTTAATGTTTTTTGTTTCTTGCTTGATATTAACATCTTTAAACCTGACTGAGGTTCCCCACTCTCCTTCCAATCACCACTGTCATCAGTCTCAGAACAGTCTGAAGAGAGGAGCTGGCCACAGTCCTCTCCATCAGGTTCTGTTTTCATCTGTCCAGTTGAGGTGCTGGGTAAAGAGTAAGCTTCTCTGTTTTTCTCCCTCTGGGTTTGAAGAGGCTGGAAGGACAGAGCGTTCTCTTGACCATCTTCACATTTCACTGGGTCTACTGTGATCTTGGAGAGATCAGCTCCTTCCAGTCCTTGATGTAGTTCCTCTTTAATCTGTAGGATCTCTGGGTCCTGGGTTTGGCTGAGCAGTGAGGTCAGAGTATTCTCTCCGCCATGTTCATATTCCACAGGGTGTAAGGTCATCTTGGAGTCATCAGCCTCCTCAAGATCTTGAAATAGTTCCTCCTGTTCCTCTTTAATCTGTAGGGACTCTGCGTCCTGGGTTTGGTTAAACCATGAGGACTGAGTTTTCTCTTCATCATCTTCACTCTTCACAGGGACAGGATTATATGTAAACTTTATGATATCAGCCTCCTCCAGACCTTGAAGCTGCTCTCCCTCCGGACTGCTCCAGAGTTCCTCCTGTTCCTCTTTCATCTGTAGGGGCTCTGGCTCCTCCTGTCTCAGACTGGGGCTCCTCTCCTGCTGCTCGGAGGGAACCTCCTCTTCACAGACAGAGAGTTGTGGGGGGTCTGCAGGGAGGAATAATAATACGGTAATATGAATAACAAACATTAAGATGCAGTAGATAACTTTTCACTATTTAAGTGAAACTCTGCAACTGAAAGTAGAAACACAAGTGCTTTCAAACAATTACTGCTTAGGGCGGCTGAGTGGCGCAGTGGGCAAGGCGCTCGCCACTAACGCAGGATATGCTGGTATCTAGCCCAGCTCTCGGCGTTGCTACCGGCTTGGCCGGCCGCCATACTAACACAATTGGCAGTGTTAGAGGGTGGGAAAGCCGGTGGGTGGGGATTGGACGTTGTGGACAGCGACTCCTACAGGTCGGTTGGGTGATGCCGGTGCGGCGGAAACAGGAAGTATCGGGGGCAGCATGAACCTCCCACGCGTTACTCCTCGCCACTGAGAGTTCGAGCTGCTGCGGTGAAAAGATGTGACAGGCTGCCTCCTCGTGTACCGGAGGGGACGCGTGAATACTTTACACAAGGCAGTTGTCCTTCCGCATTCGGTTTGCGCGCCCTGATTGGCCTCTCAGCGCCCAATCGCGTTGTGCCTGGTTTTCAGTTCCACAACGCAAGTCCTCGCCCATTTCCTCGTATTGTTTTCATATCAATCGACATCACATCAATATACATAACGTATTGTAACGCGCTATTCATATCAATCGGCATCACATCAATATAAATAACGTAGTGTTTTCATCTCTTCATATCAATCAGCATCACATCAATATAAATAACGTAGTGTTTTCATCTCAGATATTAACGTAACGCGCTATTCAAGTTTCAAGTTTCTTTAATAGTTGTCATACAGAAGTACAGAATACTTTTATACAAAATGCTTCTTTCTGTTAGACTACAGAGACTGTGCTAAACAAAAGATAAGTATGAAATAAAACAAGTATAGCAAGTAAAGTAAAAAATAGAAGTCACGTACGTAGACACAAGTGTTCAGTATGTATATGTACAATGTTCAATGCAGAATAGAAGTAACTGAGTTACCATACAATATACTATGCAATATACTAATATACAATATACTATATAGTGCAAAGCAGACATGGGATGAGGTACAATTTAGGTACAATTTACAGTAAGGTGTCCTGAGGTATGGTTTGTAGTGCAAATTATTTGCCAATAAATATAAAGTGTGTCTAGGTGTTCTAAAGTGTGTAGAGTGGGTGCTGCAGTGGGTTGTTTGTTTAAAGTGAGTGTGTGCGCGTGGATGTGTGTGCTGTGAGTGCATTTGATGGTTGTTGCATAGTGTTATTGTTCGTTGAGCAACCTGATGGCCTGGGGATAGAAGCTTCTTCTGAGTCTTTCTGTGCTTGCCATGGGACTCCGGTATCGCTTGCCTGACCGCAGCAGTTCAAAGAGGCAGTTGTTTGGGTGGCTGGAGTCCTTGATAATTATCTTAGCCTTACCCCTGCACCGCTTGTTGTAAATGTTCTGGAGAGTGGGAAGCCCCCCTCCAATTGTGCGCTCGGCTGAACGGGCGACTCTCTGTAGTCTGCTACGGTCTTGTGCGGTGCTATTCCCAAACCAGGAGGTGATATTGCCAGTCAGGATGCTCTCTATTGTACATTTTCATGAAAACACTACGTTATTTATATTGATGTGATGCCGATTGATATGAAGAGATGAAAACACTACGTTATTTATATTGATGTGATGCCGATTGATATGAATAGCGCGTTACGTTAATATCTGAGATGAAAACACTACGTTATTTATATTGATGTGATGCCGATTGATATGAAGAGATGAAAACACTACGTTATTTATATTGATGTGATGCCGATTGATATGAATAGCGCGTTACGTTAATATAGAGATGAAAACACTACGTTATTTATTGATGTGATGCCGATTGATATGAAGAGATGAAAACACTACGTTATTTATATTGATGTGATGCCGATTGATATGAATAGCGCGTTACAATACGTTATGTATATTGATGTGATGTCGATTGATATGAAAACAATACGAGGAAATGGGCGAGGACTTGCGTTGTGGAACTGAAAGCTAGGCGCAACGCGATTGGGCGCTGAGAGGCCAATCAGGGCGCGCAAACCGAACGCGGAAGGACAACTGCCTTGGGTAAAGTATTCACGCGGAGGGGACACGTGATGCAAGGCTTCTATCCTCACTACAGCCGACCAGTGGGAGGCATAGTCTAGCAACGTTCAAGACAGGGGAGGGAAGAATTGGAAATTACGAAATTGGGATGGGAGAAAAATAGAAAATGGGGAGAAAAAGTGGATACAAAATTTAATTAAAATTAAATAAAAATTACTCCTCATAGTAGTAAAATAGTCCTCATCACGCTGTCAATCACAACTTGGAGGTTGATCAGATGTTGTCAGGAGGTGATAATGTAAACAAACAGAGTGAGACTTGAGGTTCTCCAAACTAAACAGGGTAACTGTGGACAGCTGAAATACTTTCGATTGTTAGCTTGACCAATAACTTTTTACTTGAGTTGGGCACATGTAGAAACTCCTACACTGTTCACCTGATTTGGTAAATACCCTCAAATTAAAGCTGAAAGTCTGCACTTGAAGCACACCTTGATTTCCTTTGAAGTCCATTATGGTGTTGTACTAGAGAAGTTAAATTATCATCTCAAGTAGGGCTGCAACGATTAGTCGACATAATCGACGATGTCGATTATAAAAAATCGTCGACGAGAAATTGTTGCGTCGATTAGTCATTAAAAAAAAATAAAAAATAAAATAAAATTGTGTGCACTACCTATCTTTGTGAGAGTGGCTTCTCAGGGTTCCAGACAACATCATAACATGATGATCCCATAGCAAATTTTGGACATTGAAAACATTGTTCCCCTGCAGGAGATGATGATCAGACTAGACACACAATACATTACACACGCACTCCTCTCACTCACACACAGCGATCAGAGTAAGACACACACATACACACTCCTCTCACTCACACACAGCGATCAGAGTAAGACACACACACATACACACTCCTCTCACTCACACACAGCGATCAGAGTAAGACACACACATTCACACTCCTCTCTCTCACACACAGCTATCAGAGTAAGACACACACACATTCACACTCCTCTCACTCACACACAGCGATCAGAGTAAGACACACACACATACACAAATTACACAGTACACACCTCTCACTCACACAGCGATCAGAGTAAGACACACACACAAATTACACAGTACACACACTCCTCTCACTCACACAGCGATCAGAGTAAGACACACACACATACACACACACAGACTCCTCTCACACACAGCAAACAAAAGTTATTTAAAGTACACTTCCACTTTAATTTGTATTATTTAATTTATTTATCTTGTTATGAGTGATTGCTGTATTGTTCTTCAAATACATTTTCATTTAAAGTGGCTTAAAGATCCAAATTCAAATGTTTCATGAGTCATTATTTTAATTTGCTATGGGATCATCATGTTATGATGTTGTTGTTTGGTCCTGACAAGAGTCTCAAAGTCTGGGGTGATGGTAGACAAGCAACTCTGAGGTCATGGTCAATGTCCAATCTGTTCCTCTGCTCTGTCTTCAGCTGGACCAGAGCTGAGAAGCCACTTTCACAAAGATAGGTAATTATAAAAAAAAAAAAAAAAAAAAAAAAAAAAATTTGTTGTTGTTTACATTGGTTTTCGATTAGTCGACTAATCGAAAAAATAATCGGCAGATTAGTCGACTACCAAATTAGTCATTAGTTGCAGCCCTAATCTCAAGTGGGCTAGGATCACTAAGTGACTAGTAAATCAAGAAACATTTCATTGGGGAAGGTAGTAGAGAGAAAGTTGTATGTAGATGAGGAGAAAATTCCATCTATAAGGGACAAGCCAGTGAACTGTAATGAATGAACAAAAAAAAAATTTATTAAACATATTTTTTTCAAAGAAAATATGTATTTAAATTTTTTTACAATTTTTTTTAATATAAAGTGTGCCAATAGGGATGTATCAGTAGTATTGGCAGTGGTAGTAGTCGTAATAGTAATCCACTATATTTTTTTATTTTCTAAAAAATAAACCAGTTCAACATAGGTAACCACTTTTGCTTAATTTCTTTGATGGCTCAAATGTATGCTCTAGTCCAGGGGTTCCCAAACTTTTCAGGCCGCGACCCAAAAATAATGGGGTCAGAGAGCCGCGACCCCCACTATTATAGGAGGTAAACATTTATATAATTTTTTTTTTTTTTTTTTAATAAATGGAAATGTATGGTTGAAAGATGCACACGTTCAAACGCACACACACTAATAAGCATTGGAGGCTTTTAACCAGGGCCGGACTGGGGAAATCATTCAGGCCAGGAAATATAGTGCAAAATATAGCCCCAGTCAGGCCACTTTTTAGGAAGGCGGCAGCGGCAGAGGCGCGCAGGTTGCCGCACGCAATCCCCCCTGTTTTAACATCGACGGTTAGCTCAACTCGTTCGCCGCCTTGCTGTGGATCCTGCGGTCCAGTTATTGGCGACATGTTCGAATCACTTCAATTTTATTTTTTTCGTTTATTTAATTTATCGCCTCTCTATATAAACATCTTTCTTTCGCCGGTTAAGTTTAGGCATTCTTTCGGAGTTGGTTAAGGTTAGGGTTAAGTTTAGGCATTCTTTCGGAGTTGGTTAAGGTTAGAGTTTGTCTTAGAGCATGGCAATATTTCTTTCGCCGGTTAAGTTTAGGCATTCTTTCGGAGTTGGTTAAGGTTAGGGTTAAGTTTAGGCATTCTTTCGGAGTTGGTTAAGGTTAGGGTTAAGTTTAGGCATTCTTTCGGAGTTGGTTAAGGTTAGAGTTTATCGCAGAGCATGGCAATAGAATGCAGCCTATTTCCGCACTGCCGCTCTCTCGCTCTGCCGCGGTCACATGGGCGTCGTGGCCAATCAGAGAAACGCTGAACGCAAGTTGGTTCTGAAGTGTTGACGCCACTAGGACATTTCTTGTTACAAAGACTTAATTTCCTGCATTCTGGTGCAGGCATTTTTTTATTTGTACCCTTTAAATGCCAGTGTTTGTGATGGCATCACAAATTATTGTTAAAAAACAGGCTAGCATATGTATGATTAGCAACAACACTGATTTTGATGGATTTTCAGTTTTTTTGTAATGTCAGATTGAAAATAATACAATCTGTTATTCAACTTCAGCCCTGATCATAACACCACATATTAATTTTATAATTCTAACCCTTTAAATGCCAGTGTGTGTGATGGCATATATTTGCAATATATCAAATGCAAAGTAGATTTTTCTGGGGGGGATTATTACAGGCTAGCATGTGTCAATGATTAGCAACAACAGTTTTTTGTAAGGGTCCCGCCTCCACCAATCACATGCGGCTCCTTTTGTGTGTGTGTGTGAGAGCAAGAGAGAGAGAGAGAGAGAGAGATAGTTCTCCAACTTGTGTGAGTTGCAGTGATCTCCTGGTTGTTCCCCACCTAGGTTATCTAACTATTGCGCTGCTGCAACTAGAAACACTGTCCTGGCCTGCTTCTAAGTTCAGTGGCCTGACTGCAAAAAAAAAAAAAAAAAAAAAAAAAAAATAACAATCTTTATTTATTTTATTCTTTTTAATTATCTGGGTACAATACAGTACGGCTCAATACACACAATTGTTAAGGGGATGCAGACCAGAGAAAGGCGTTTGTCTTGTTTACATCAGGGTCCCCCATTTGCGAGTGCATCATGTGTATGCACTCGCCGCGGTGCTGCATTTTTCACTATCATATTAAATTAGCCATTGTTTTTGGTCCTGGCCCGCCATTCAATGGCTTGGGGAAAATTTGGCCCGCGGCCAGACCTAATTGCCGACCCCTGCCAGGGTGTGTCAAGAAATGGAAAATAGAGAAATGAGGGTCTATCACAGTGTTTAGAGGGTCTATCAGTGTTTAGACTAGAGGTCTATCACAATGTTTAGAGGGTCTATCACATATATATATATATTTTTTTTTATGCTGCCCCCTGTGCCTATGAAAATTCCCCCGCGTGCCTATGCAGGCACGCGTCCCTAGGCTTGCCTACCCCTGGTTTAGAGGGTCTATCACAGTGTTTAGAGGGTATATCAGTGTTTAGAGGGTCTATCACAGTGTTTAGAGGGCCCTCTAAACACTGTGATAGACCATCTAAACCAGTGGTCACCAACCCGTCGATCTTTGAGACTGTCCCTGTAGATCTTTCCATGAAAAAAAAAAAAAAAACTTTTTTTTGTCTTACCCTGAGAGTCCACATTACAGTTCTACTTTTGTTTTGATGTGAAAAGTGATGCTGCACTTAGCACTGACTGAGAAAGTACACATACAGTTCTACTTTTGTTTTGATGTGGAAATGATGCTGCACTTAGCACTGACTGCACTTAGCACTGACTGCACTTAGCACTGACTGAGAAAGTACACATTACAGTTCTACTTTTGTTTTGATGTGAAAAGTGATGCTGCACTTAGCACTGACTGAGAAAGTACACATTACAGTTCTACTTTATAAAATGCTAATTGTAAATATGTTTGTCAATGTTAATAATATGAGAGTCCACATTACAGTTCTACTTTTGTTCTGATGTGAAAAGTGATGCTGCACTTAGCACTGACTGCACTTAGCACTGACTGAGAAAGTCCACATTACAGTTCTACTTTTGTTTTGATGTGAAAAGTGATGCTGCATAAGATGACTGCACTTAGCACTGACTGAGAAAGTACACAATAGTTCTACTTTGACGTTTTAATGTTGGACCAAAGCATTGCATGTAATTAGAATACAGGCAAATAAAAGTCATTTAGTTTAAAGTACAATATTGGCTGTCTTTTTCTCTCAACGCTTCAATCGGTAGATCTTGCCTTCACCAAAAAAAAGGTGATCTTGGGCTTAAAAAGGTTGGTGACCACTGATCTAAACACTGTGATAGACCATCTAAACACTGACAGACCCTCTAAACACTGATATACCCTCTAAACACTGTGATAGACCCTCTAAACACTGTGATATACCCAACAAACACTGTGATAGACCCTCTAAACACTGACAGACCCTCTAAACACTGATAGACCCTCTAAACACTGTGATAGACCCGACAAACACTGTGTACTATCACAGTGTTTAGAGGGTCTATCAGTGTTTAGAGGGTCTATCACAGTGTTTAGAGGGTCTATCAGTGTATCAGAGTACCACACACCATAGGCGGCACATATATAAGGCTAGGGGGGGCTATGCCTATCCAGAATATTATGCTCAGAATCTTGAAATGTATATAATATATGCGCAGGCTGCTGGCTATTGTGTGTGTCTTGTGCTGCAGCCGGCTGGCTGAGGTGTCAACGACGAAGGTGTCAATTGGTGGCAGCGTTTAACATTCCAGGTACAGGCAGTAACCAATCACGCATAGGCTCAGGTTAAATAATGTGGCCAATCACATCATTCACATGATCATCCTGATCCCGCAGGCAGAGTAAAGCAAACATCTGTGTTCTGAATTTCAGCCCGCTGATCGCTTTGTAGAGAAGCGAGGAGCAGCGTTTCCGTTAGAACATATTCGTGCCGGTCTGGGTGTCCTGCAAGATTTCTATCACCGGACATATTCGAGATATTCCGGTCAGAGTTTTAAACAGCAGTCTATTATAATCACATTTTTATGAGCTAACGAATTCCGTTATAATTGGACATGTGTATTAATTACATCAAGCGAAGAATGAGAAATTGATTTGCAGAATCAAATTACTATCTCTCGCCTCTCAAGTTAGTGCGATACGCTACCAGCATCAAGCTCCCGCCCCGCAGGCTCCCGCTGCAGCAGCTCTGTCACACGCACCCCCAAATGAATCTCGAGTCGACATCGCTTCACCTCGTTGTATCAGACACGTCACACATATCATAATGTTCAACTTCACACACAGCAAACTGTAGTTGATCATCACATTGCCTCGTTTGCTAGCTCGTCGCCACATGCAGAGAGGACGAGCCACATGAGTGTAACAGTAACGCATTTGTTAATTTCATTATAGGTTATAGCCTACATTAGTTATAATCAATAATATGCATTACTATGTGACACGGCAGTCAACCAACAGTTGCAGTCAACACTAGTCACTCACCCCGTCTCTCGTTGTGCCTATCCGTTTTGTACCTGCGACGGCTGCGAGAACAGCGACTTTAGTTGCTGGTTCGACTTTAATAGATCCCCATTGGAACAGGCGAGGCTCGCAACGGTAGCAGCAGACTGGGGATGCTCTTTGTGGTTCAATCAATAAATTAATAGTAAAAGTACGCTCGACATTTTTGTTTCTTTTCCGCGGGAGCCACCACGGCATCAGCGTCAGCGGTCTCTGTGACTTCAAGTTCAGAAGACTCATCTTCGTTGTCATTATTAGACCTGCTTGTGCTTGGTTTCATGAAATATTTACTAAGCTTAGCTTGTTTCGCCATCTCTCTCTCTTCCTCGTATACCTGTTTGTCGTTATGGTGGCCAGAGCGCGCAGGCTCAAAAAAAAAGAAAAATAAGTTTCACATCTGAGCGGCGCCATCCTATCAGAGTGAAACAACAATGAAACTGAAAATGGAATTATTGTTTCATTCATTCGCATATGCTATTTAATTTTAGCCGATTTTAATACAATTCAAATAATAAAATTGTGCTTAGAGGAATTATTTTCACCGGACATTAAGACCGGAGATATTTAAATATTCGGACTTCAACATATTTTGCCGGTCAAATACCGGTAATTACCGGCTAACGGAAACGCTGGCGAGGAGAGGCATAAGTTAACTACCGATCACCTGAGGCTGTATGTTGTTTTATCTTGGCAAACAAGGGCTTGCTCTAAGAGGACATGATGAGAGTCCGAGTTCATCAAATCGTGGACACTTTTTTGTTGTGAACGGTCTTTCTCACCAAGACGAAACGTCGCATTTATCTGCATTAAGGTAAGACAATGGTTCATATATTATTGGATGCCTTCATTTGAACACTTAATTTGCACTATATATAAATGAGTGGGGCTCGCTGTAGTATAGCCTAGTAGTGTGTGTGTATATGAAATCAGAACCTGGACAGTTTGCGTGCAACCAAAAATAAAAGGTAAAATTTTTCGCGGTGCGCGCGAGGGGCGTTCCCTTTACAGCCCACCCGCCGCCTATGCCACACACTTCCGATTCATTCATTATTTATTTATGGTATACCATGGTATTGTATGGTATGGCATTGTAACTACAATGGGCTACCATACCAAGCTTAAGGTAGGGGTAGTACGTCTGAATGAGGTCCCAGGATGTAGACAAGCAGCCATATATATGAAAATGTGATTTTGGCGGAAATGGTGGAAATCCGCCAAAAAAATTCAAATTTGCAATCGAAAAACGTGGTAGGTAAATAAAGTCTAACCCACTTTTTGGCTTTTGATTATGGTTTATTATATCATAATACAACTTGAAACCATAGGGCCACATCTCATTTCTCAATTTTCCATTTCTTGCCCCCGGACCCCCCTAGAGGGTCGGAGGTTCACCCCCCCATAGTCTCTGAAAATCCTGTGGGAAACACTGGTGTGGCATTGTATGGTAAAGGCATTCTCCAGCTACCAGTAACAAGTCTAACAGAGGAGTTTATGTGTGTGAAGGCGAGAACAATATTGATAACAATATTGTTATCAGGGAACAAAGATACAGTAGTTAGTAAGTTGGTCCCAAATCCAACTAGAGGGAGGAAATGGAACCCAAGACAGGCAGTACAGGAAGTAGAGGTAGCTCTTAGGCATACAGACGTAGGTAAGGTGCAACAAGGCCGGGGGGGGGGGGGGGGGGGGGGGGGGGAGGCTCAGCTCAGGGAAACCAGTATGGCGTAAAGCAGGTCCCACAGAAAGAAGGAAGCTGGTAGTGGAGCAGGTACAGTATGGCGACAAGAGGAAGTAGTGAGGTGTACAAAGCCTGTGGCCCAGGCTAAGCAGGGACAGTGGATGAACTGGGAAAGTGTAGAGAAGTTTACTTTATAGAATTGGCCGTGCCCTGGGAGGATTTAGTTAGAGGAGGCTTATGAAAGGAAAAAGCGTAATTAACTGCCACAAACATTGTATGGCATTGTTTCATGCATTTTCTTGATAGTTTACTTTCTTTAATATTGATTTTGTTTGTGCGGAAAGTTTATTTTAGTTTGAGTTGCACAGGGACATTTTTAGATGTTCCGCAGAAACACCTGCACAGGAAGGGCTCACACTAAAGGCACACCTGTTGCTAATTTGTTTGGCTCAACTTTGGTCTGAGAGGAAGATGCATGAAGATGTGACACTAATTATGTTACGTAATTTGATGATCTATTTTGATTGTTTTTGTGCAGTTTTGGTTTTCCTCAAGTGGACTTATAAGCTCATTCCCTCATGTGCGGCCAGCAATGTCTGTCTTACTTTTATTTGCATCATGTATATAGCATATTGGAATGCCTGTTCCTAATTTATGCAAATGACATGTCTCTTTTTCAAGAGCGATCTGGCCAAGCAAGGCAGCAGAAAGTTTCAACATAAAAAAGAACATCACAATAAAATACAGATAAAACATTTACATCAAGCTCCAATTTCAGGCAAGTTATCAAACAGGCAAATGATCAAACACAGTTGCACTGACCAAGGGAACTGAGTTCGTAGGATTTTAAAATGGCTTTGAATTCTCCGAGGGTGACCAGTCCTGGTAATTTTAGGTCCTCCTGTATCTTGTTCCAAGATGAAGGAGCAGCATATTTAAAAGCCCTTTTTCCCAATTCAGTTCTCATATGGGGAACTTCCAGTGTTAGAACAGCTTGAGAACGAAGGGCATACTTATATTGCTTTGTGCACAGAAGCACACTTAGGTACGAGGGAACCAGTTTAAGCAGAGCTTTGTGCACCAGAGAGAGCCATCGAGAAAATCGTCGTATTTGTAGAGATGGATAACTTGCAATGGTATATAGGGTGCAATGGTGCACTCGATTTCCACATCCCGTGACAAAGTGTAAGGCAGAATGGTACACAGTATCAAGCTTTCTAAGGTACTGATCAGGTGCATACATATAGAGTAAGTCACCATAATCGAGTAGTGGTAAGAAGGTGGTCGAGATCAGGTGACTTCTCACTTTAAGTGAAAAACAGGACCTGTTTCTGAAAAAGAAGCAGGGTTTAAGCTTCAGCTTTGACACAAGTTTGTCTATGTGAGATTTAAACGTAAGGTTCTCGTCCACTGTAATGCCTAGATATTTGTAGGAAGCAACCCTTTCGATGTCAGTCCCTCCAGCAGTAACAAGTGTGGGAAGATCAGCTGGGAGTCTCTTCCCATTTGAGAAGAGCATAAACTTTGATTTGCCAGCATTTAACACTAGCTTAAGCTGGGTAAGATGTGACTGAACAATGTCAAAGGCAGATTGCAAGAACTCCATCGTTTGCACAACACTGGGAGATGAGCAATAAATTACTGTGTCATCAGCATAGAAATGGTAAGCAGCATTAGACAGGTTGATACAAAGATCATTTACATATATGGAGAAGAGTAGAGGTCCCAGTACGGAACCTTGTGGTACACCCTTAAGTACAGGGAGGAAAGATGATGATAAACCAGCAGACTGTACACACTGTGATCTATCCGTCAGGTAATTTGAAAACCACTCTACAGCCTGTCTAGATAAACCAATTTTATGTAGACACTTCGATAAAATGGCATGGTCAACCGTATCAAAGGCTTTGGATAAGTCTAGGAACAGAGCTGCACAAACAAACAAACTATCATTACACCTGGGTAAAACAGAATCCATTCTCTTTGGATCAGTTAGTTACAGTGGGTGACAATATTGTCACAAGGAAAGATGAAATTACCTACCTGGGTTCCATCCTAGAGGAAAATCTTTCCTGTGACAAAATGGCAACCAATGTAATGAAAGAAAGTCAACCAACGGACAAGATTCTTGTACCGGATCGCCTCTCTGGTAAACAAGAATACCTTGAAGACTCTCAGGAGCACTCATTCAAGGGTACTACGAGTATGCTTGCACCTCGTGGTACCAAAGCACCTGAAAAGCCCTAAAAACAAGGCTACAAACATCACAAAACAAACTGGCCAGACTACTGCTTGGCCTTACTCCTAAAACCCACCTTACCCCTACCCATTTTGACAATCTAGGATGGCTTAGAGTAGACGACAGAGTACAGCAACTTGCAATGGGCCTGGTTTACAAGATACACTACACCAGTAAGATACCCATTGTTGGTGACAGGTATACACAACTGTTAGGGTCACGTCATTCACAAATGGGTCACGTTAGGGGTGGACGGTATGGTCTAAAATTTATATCACGGTATAATTTGAAGCATAGACGGTAACGGTATATATCACGGTATCATCGTTTTTGATAAATTTTTTTTTTAAATTTTATATTATTTTTTTTATTTTTTTTTATAAAATATATATATTATATAATTAGACTTGTACTGGTATTATCTGCGAGACATCGCCACCACGCAACAAGCTCCACTGTCTGTGTACTACGGCCAGGATTCTCCGGAGCTGCACCTGGACCTATACTCTAGTAGCCTCGAGCAGAGCTGCGGCCAGGATTCTCCGGCGCTGCACCTGGACCCTATTGTATTGGTATTATAACGTTAGCAAGCCCTCGAATACGCATCGAATCAGTGTTATAAGACATTGATATCATGAGCTATCTGTAGCTACTGCATATATAACGTTAATACAACGCCTCAGTGAATTATTTAGTTCAATGGGACATTTCGTTTTGAACGGTGAACTAATTTGCGTTAACGTGAGCTAACAGGTAGCATACACGTCTCTAGTACTAGACTTTGTGGAGCGTTTGTTGATGTCAGGAGCTATCGGTAGCTGGCCGACTAGATACCGTTCGGTTAGACAATGCCCCATCATGTATTAAACTAAAAGTGAATAGTTGACTGGGTCATTTAGTAACGGTAGCTAAGCTAACGTTAGCTCAGGGAGACGCCGACAGCTCCCGTGTCCCGTCCCACTAGACTACTAGACCCGTGTTTACATGCGTGCGGTAGGGGCTGGCACGCCCACTGCGCGAAGCCTCCTAAATAACTTTTTCCAGTTCGCACATATCTATTATCTATGACTAATTCTATCTATTTTTAGGGGCAAATGCGAGTGAAATAGTCGTGCTGTGGTTACATGACGTCATTGCTATTTTAGAGCTGCACTACCGGTTACACGGTATACTCAAAATCCATACCGTAGAGCAAATTCATACCGTTTATACCGTATACCGTTTATACCGTCCACCCCTAGGTCACGTGGTGTCGTAGTAGTAAAGTCAGCTGTTCACCGGCGGGTTTCTGGAACAGTAATGATGAGGGAGTGAACGGGGAAGTCACACTTTGCTGACCGCACGCACGCTACACTATGATAAATCAAACCGTGACTCACTCTATTTTTGATACTATATGAACTGTTTTTAACTCCAATAAACTAACCAAACACAGTATCCTGGATCCGTGATTATGTGGCGAGCGGCGTGTCTGGCAGGTATCATTATTTCCCCGTGTTAGTCTCTCGGTGACTGCAGTATGCTTGGACAGTCGCCATACACCCATGTACATGTCGAAATATTTCCCAAAGGTCAGTGAATTCCATGACACCAACACCAGAGGGAGTTCCACAAATCATGTTCAACCCAGATTCGGCTCAAACAAGGGACTTAACACGTTTCGCAATTATGCCACAATAATGTGGAACGCCATACCCACAGCCGTAAAATAATGTGAATCCCTACCCTCCTTCAAAACAGCTCTCAAAGAGCAACTACGGGTGGCTGCAATTAAAAACTGGCCCCGGTAAATGTCCAAATCCCCCCCCCCAACCCAACCCCCTCCAATGTACAGTTTCTTCCCCTTCTGATGTATATATTTTTCTTATGATCCCCCCCCCCCCCCCCCCCCACACAGTTCTGTATATTTGTATGTCTTGTATGTCATAAATGTCCTGATGAATTGAAAATGGAGGACCCTGATGTAAACAAGACGAAAGTATTTTTCTGGTCTGCATCCTCGTAGCAGTTGTTTGTATTGAGCCGTACTGTATTGTACCCATTCTGCAATCTGTTAGTTTTGAATCAATCAATCAAGTCAAACTCTGACCTGCGAGAACCATACCTACCTACCCTGCTCATGCCGACAGCTCGTCAAGACGTGAAACACAGATAAGCCACATACATTCATCAGTTTTTTCATGAAGACGTCCATAAGCCAGACACTAAAGTTTGTGTTATGAAGGTGACACAAGGATGAAAAAATAAAGGGACAGTGTGTAGCCTAAAACAGAGTTTTAGAGGACTTATGTTTCACAAGTTAAAAGGACATTGAAGTAGTTGATATTAGTACTTGGTTCATATTGCTCATTTATTATTTAATTGAAGAAAGATAAGTGATTTATCTGCAAAAAGAAAAAAAAATTATATTTTGTGTACATTTAACCTCTTGAGCCCGGTACCGGACCCACAATGACATCACACCATAAATCCATCTCTACAGACTGTATGAATTAATGTTGCCTTTTTTTTATATGTAGCCAAGGGGAAAGATCCTAATCCTGTCAAAACATAGGCCTTGTCCAGACTAAAACGATTTATTTTGAAAAAACCCCGACCGGAAGTGTTATAGTGTCTGTTGCTAGCAGCTTAACTTGTGTCGGCTGGTTCTGTGCTTTTCGAGCTAACGTAACATTAGTTTCCAAAGGAGAGGAGAGAAAGACCGCGGCTCACATGCAGCTCAAACTACCTGTTGGAATAAATTAATTGATCGATGTTTAACTTGTCCCTGTGTGTGTCCAGTCATTTCGACTAGCAAACGTTGTCTGTATTTAACGTTACCTCAGGATACCACTGTCTATTGTATTTAGTTGGTTAGCTATTTAGCTAATGTCAATGCTAGCTGGCTGGCTACAGCTTTATTTACTAAATTATGGAGGCTTTTTAATCGTCAAGGTAAAACAGGATTTGTCATGATCAACTGAAGGCGTATGCTATGAAAGAATATGTGCTTGGCTACTTGGGTTTTCGGATAAAGTAGTGTATTGCATCATAGTAGCCTCCTGATCAAGCTCAATAGCTTCTGTAACACGAACGCAACTACTCTGATGCCATTGTTGTTTAATAATAACTCCCGGTGTTTAATAAACACTTCTAGCCAGCACATATAAGACATATATGTATCATGTTTCTTTTTTTGTCTGGGTTTGCATGCGGATTAAGGGAGATGTCAATCTGTTGTCGACGGTGGTAGTACAGGCGCAGTACATTTAGCTGTAAAAGCCTGATCAAGCTCAATAGCTTCTGTAACACGAACGCAACTACTCTGTACATGCCATTGTTGTTGTGATGTTTTCGCTGAGTTTGCACACGCGGGTTAAGGGAGAGGTGGGCTATCGTGTCATCGGTTCAGAAGAAGACGCGTATCGCTTGTAAAGATGGTGATGCAAGGAGGCCGTCTTCAGAATTGCGCACTCTGGAAGCCGGTCTCAGAAAGTAGCGTCTTCAGGCTGCCAGGATCAAATACTTTGACTGATACGACCGAAATCGGTTTAGTCTGGACATGGCCATAGTGTATATTTTCAACAATACGTTTGTTTACCAATAGGTTAAAGTGTTATTAACCGTTTCTGCGCCAAAAACGAGTTAACTCGTTATAGCCCGCCAAATCGTTTGGCCGCCAACGAGTAAACTCGTTATTGAATACATTTTTCTTTTATTCGCTATTTCCATTCATAATTCATCCTGCTGTGCTGTAGGACTCAGTGGCACTCTGTCTGAGACCGCAACGGTGCGATACCGCCGACTAACGCCGTGCGGCCGCTATTGCACCCCATTTGAAACGATGTGGTTTCTTTTCTCGGCCGAGCTGCAGCGTGCAGTCGGGGCCTATACACTCCAGCAAGGCAAGCGATCATAACGAGGCATCGACTAGGCTCCACCGCCCGCCCGTTCATTTTCTTTGGTGGTAAACGTGGGACAGACTACCGCTACCAGTATTTGGAATGGCGATCAGATAATTGGATTATTCTTTTTGCAGTACATCATATAAGGTAAGGACTATATATTATCAATCTTGCGTTGATCCGATAATCTTTTACCCGCGATTGCAGCCTGTGTGTGTGTGGCGTTGGCTGCGATAGACACACGGAGGGCCGGTTTCCCCCGTCCCCTTTCGTGCATGCATGATGACATATAATACCGACAATCTAGCGTTGATTTCAGGATGATTCGATAATCAGGTGAAAAATGGCAACGTGATAAGTGGATTTCACTAAAGGGCTGTTTGACGGAGTTCCCTGGGATTACACAGGATCACTCTACAACTATACTCATATTCACCACAGTATAAAACGGAAATGTATAGATGAAAAAATTATCTGTTTTTTGCACGTTGACCGGAAGAAACCCACTGACAATCGACGGCATTATTAGATCCATAGCTATAATATAAAATATAGGTTTAGCTCTACAAACAAGGTGAGCGCTTACATGGGGTTAATGGGTGGCAAGGCCTATGCACTTCCCGGAAGGGGCGTGGCAGACAATGTGTTAATGAAATATCAGTTCAGGAATTGTCATCATCAACCTTTATTTATTCTCGAAAAGACAATTGAGGTCACCCTCATTTTCAATGTCGTCGAGACTTTACAGACATTTCAATGCACACATTTCTACAATATAACAATAATAAATATTAATAACTATCTATATAGTATAAAATGAACATAGGCATAAAATCAGCACACGAATTGACAGAATAAAATTGAGAACATAATAACTAACATTCTCACATAGCAAGTGAGAGAAAATGAAGAACTGTATTTCAGCAAATGTACTTAATTCTCTCACACATGCACGCAGGTTCACACACACACACACACACACACACACACACACACACACACACACACACACACACACACACACACACACACACACACACACACACACACACACACACACACACACACACACACACACACACACACACACACACACACACACACACACATTACAGCCTAGCATAATGTCAATGATTAGCAACAACACGATGGATTTTTAGTTTTTTTGTAATGTCAGATTGAAAAAAATACTCACTCTTACCATTACGGAACTAAATTGTCCTCTTCAAAAATGCCATAAATATATTATATGCTGACATTTTTTTCCACTTTTTTTTCCATAAATCTTTTATTAAACTTCAACCCATGATCATAACCACCACATATTCAATACATTTTCTAATTGTAACCCTTTAAATGCCAGTTTGTGTGATGGCATCACAAATTATTGTAAAAAACACAAAAAGTGAAATATTTTCAATATATCAAATGCAAAGTTGATTTATTTTTATTACAGGCTAGGCATGTGTCAATGATTAGCAACAACACTGATTTCGATGGATTTTTTGTTTTTTTGTAATGTCAGATTGAAAAAAATACTCACTCTTACCATTACGGAACTAAATTGTCCTCTTCAAAAATGCCATAAATATATTATATGCTGACATTTTTGTCAGCATATAGCAGGCAACTCCTTGGATCTCATATTCTCCCATAACGCCAGCATCATTAACACCACGGTAACTCCCCTGCATGTATCTGACCATTCCTTCATATCCTTCTCACTAACTCTCATGCTTAACCGAAAGCCCTCCACTCCAACCATCTCTGTCAGACGCAACCTGCCCTCCCTATCCCCCTCCACCCTCTCCTCTGACATACTATCCGCTCTAACTTTTAGTGACACCTTCTCTGCTCTCCCCCTAGATATGGCAACCGCCACCCTCCTCAGCCCTCGCAACCTCCTTCGACAAGCTCTGTCCCCTCGTTGAGAAACCTTCCCGCCGTTCACCACCCAGTCCATGGCTGACGGATGCAGTGAGAACAAAGACGGGTCCTGAGAGCGGCTGAAAGACGTATAGAAAGTCACGCGTCACTGCTGACATCGCCACATATCACAACCTCTTGTTAACATTCTCCAAAACCATTACTACTGCCAAAGCTTCTTTCTTTCACCATAGGATTGAGGCCTCTGCCAAAAACCTTCGCAAACTGCATGCTACCATGTCCTCCTTTCTCACTCCCCCCCCTCCTCCCTCATCTCTCTCTGCCGAAGACTTTGCAATCTTCTTCGAAGAAAAAGTGGAGAACATCCACAACTCATTCTCCCAACCCCCACCCATTCCAAATACTGAATCAAGAACCTCATCCTTCACTCTGTCATCTTTCTCTCCCATTACAGACGCAGAGACCCTGACACTGGTAACGTTGAACTGTCCGACTACATGCCAGCTGGATCAGTTACCCTCCCCACTCCTCCAGACCATAGCAGTAGACATCATCCCATTCCTAACTTCAACCATCAATTCCTCCCTCAACTCGGGGGTGGTCCCCACCTCCCTAAAACAAGCCAGTCACACCGCTCATAAAAAAACCAACCATGAACCCCACCGTCATAGGCAACTATCGTCCTGTCTCTCTCTTCCTTTCTAAAACATTTGAACGTGCTGTATCCAACCAACTCACTGATTATCTCTTACAGAATGACCTCCTAGACCCTAACCCGTCAGGATTCAGGACTGGTCACTCCACAGAAATGGCCCTTATTGCGGACACAGAGGCACTTCACTTGGCAAAAGCGAAAGGCCTCTCCTCCCGATTCTTCTAGACCTATCTGCAGCCTTCAACACAGTCAACCATCAGATCCCCCCCCCCAGGGCTCGACCCCTTCTCTTCTCCCTCTACACTAAATCTCTGGGTAACATTATCACGTTTCATGCCTTCTCGTATCATTGCTATGCCGATGATACTCAACTCTTCCTCTCCTTCCCTCCCTCAGATATCCACGTCTCTGAGTGGATCTCGGCCTGTCTGTCTGATGTCTGCTGGATGACGACCAACCACCTCAAACTGAACCTAAGCAAAACAAAATTGCTTCACCTGCCGGCCAAATCCTCCCCCCTGACCGACGTATTTAACTGCATGTAGTATGTATGTATTGTAAGTGATGTTATATGTTCTATGTTGGAACAATGCTATAACTGCACTGAAAACAAATTCCACCAGCCTGGCTGGGTGGTCATTAAAGAATCTAATCTAATCTAGACCTTTCCATCACAGTCGAGAATGCAACTGTGACAGCGTCCCTGACGAACCTTGGTGTTGTCCTTGAACCAGTTGAACTTCTCTGCTCACATCGCAGCGACAACCAGAACCAGATTCCTCCTGATCAACGTCAGAAGGATCCGCCCCTTCCTGACAAAAGAAGCCACCAAACTCCTCGTCCAATCAACAGTCATCTCCCGCCTCGACTACTGCAACGCACTGCTTGCTGGCCTCCCGGCCACTGCCACCAAGCCTCTTCAACTCATTCAGAACGCAGCGGCCCGCCTGATCTCAAACCTACCGAAGTCAGCCCATGTCACTCCACTTCTCAGGGACCTGCACTGGCTCCCCATTGCCGCACAAATCCGCTTCAAGGCCCTTGACCTGGCATATCGTGCAGCGAAGGGAACGGCTCCCGCCTACCTCCGGTCAATGGTCTCTAACTACACACCCTCAAGACCCCTACGCTCTGCATCTTCTGGCCGCCTCAGACCTACTCCTATCCGAGCCCCGGGAGTGTCATCAAAGAGAAGTTGCCTATTCTCGGTCCTTGCCCCACAATGGTGGAATGAACTTCCCACCACAGTTAGGACAGCCGAAACCCGTCCAATCTTTCGCCATCGACTAAAGAAGCACTTCTTCAATCATTATCTAATTTTTTTTTTATATAAATACAACCTTACTATCATGCACTTGTCCTAATATACTAACCTAGCACCACTGTAGCACTCAACACTTTGATGAACATTGTTACTAAGCCGAAAATGAGAAAATGCTTTGCCAACAGAGACTCGATTCAATTGACTTTTGTTTAGCCAGGGCTGTCGTCGCCGCGGCCTCTGATAACAGAGTGGGGTTCAAGCCCGTAAACGAAGAGTGGGGGTGTGTGAATTGCAATACGAGCCCCAACGTTCTCTCTACCCAGTTCACCATACTGCACTTCCGTAGCCATATGCGGTAAAGGTCGCAAATCGGTCGTGTGGCCAACCGGCACTGACCCGCTAAAAACTGTAGGTAAGAGGTCCCGGTCCCTTCCGCTGTGCACTATGTCAGCTGCACCCATGGGGGACCACGACAGAAAGGGAGGTCCCGTCTTCGTGACACACTGGGGATCGCTAGCTCTGCGGCTTGACACAGACACAGTGTAAGCTTTTTACTCTGATTACTTTTAAACTAACTGTTGTAAATTCCCCACTATTTGTTATGCTGTGTATTGTTATTTCCATTCAGGCACTTCTTTGATGGCCCAGGGGTCCTATTATTTATAGTCGGGCATCTCTCTGGACAGCTCAAGGGTCCTAATGGGGTTAAATACAGCGGCCATCTTGCCGCCCATGTGTTCCATTGCTGTCTGCTTTCCCAGTGAGAGAGTGAGTTCATGAAATAAGTAAGTCACCAATAGCCTACAAATATAGTGCCTATGGTTATGATAGATACATGTCATATGTAGCCTGTGTGTTGAGATGCTGTGACATGCATGTGTGACTATGATTTGATTTGCTACGTTGTGTTGATCCATGCTGCTAATTAAGCTATGCTAATGCTAATATGCTAGATAGCATCTTTAGTTGTGTGTGTTCAGGTTATGATTAGTAAGTATGTACCTCTGTTAATTATTGTATGTTCTGCTTATCTGTTGCAGAATACCACTCACTCAATATCTCACTATTTCATCCAGCCTTACAACGTGGATGGAAATCACTCACTCAATATCTCACTATTTCATCCATCCAGAAAACCACTCTGAAACACCATCATTCTGAGAGATCACTCTCATTCACCAACATATCCTAATTAAAATACAAACGACTGTTCTCTCTGTGTCTGTATCCACTCTCTGACCGGGGTGTGCCGTTTTGGATGAAGTGGCTCCAGCAAACAACATTACAAACGTTATATCTTCAATAGTAACCCTGTGATGATATTACTATCATCCAAATTACGAGTGCCCCAAACACCGCTGCCTCTGTTAGGACACGTAGTCTGGACAAGCGTAATACCCGGCCTGGCGAGGGGGTGGGGGGCTGGGTGGAACCACAACCTCATGTTGAAGGGCACAGGGAATCCCCCTGCGACAAGCGAAGGTAGGGGATATTCGCTCTGTCGCCATGTCTGACGTCAGGTCATTCTGACAGGGCGGGACCCACACGTGCAAACAACATCGCGTTGAAGTGTACGGGGATTCCCCCCCCGGTGACGAGCAGAACCTGGGGAGGTTCGCTTGTCACCATATCCAACGTCAGGTTTGTCTTGACATGAAAAAACCGTGCGTTTTAGAAAGATTTCTCAGCCTGACAGCCTTGTGTAAAACAAGAAGTAATGTGAAAACTGTGCACGAGGATTCCCCCTGTACATTATCACGTAGACTTCACAGGTCGTTGGGGTCTCTGGGTTACGTCTGATCAGACAAGCCACATGAGCCCCCACGACTCAACTCACGAGGGAGGTGTCACCAGATATCTCCCCGTTGCCGTGCGTTCGTTTGCTCCTAGTCAATCTGTCACATGACAAATTCCCGACCGAACGCACCATCAGCCGCGGTCCGTATCTTTTGACATTAGTAGCGCGGCCAGACGGTCTCAAGGAAAAAACAGAGCCCCTAGCAACGCTAGGTGATGAAATGGGGAGTAGACACAGCAGAATGACGGCGCAATCCTCTCTCACGCACATCATGTTTACACAAGCACACACCTGGGGTCTGTCGGTATATCGGGCACACTCTCAATTAAGCGTAAGAATAAAAGTATTCTTATTTTAATGAATGGGTAATGCCGTTCGGCCGAACGGAACTATATTGTCAAATATGATTTCATATTTAATCGAAAAAGGAAACATTACTCACATTCGTCTCGCCCCGATTGCCCAGGTGTGCCGAGCGGAGCGGTGCTCTTGCTGCTGGTCGAGAGAGTCGCTCTTTCCCTTGGGTGGAAAATACGATAAATACGTCCAATGTCACACATGCGCAGCGGCGGTGTCTGGCTTTATCCACCGACGCGCCACTTTACGCACCAGTTTACCTACAGGTAAAAGCTTCTGGTCAGAGGCCACACCATCTCGGCCACAAGACCGGGGCGAGCAGCATATCAAAGCGGTTTAAAGCCCCCAGACCCAGCCTCACACCTGTGCCGTTTCAAGGACAGGTAGGGCTCTCTTCACACAATCTCATGGTGACGTAAGGGTAAGGGTAAGAATGCACAGTAGCGCCTGACCAGGGCGCGTATTCTCCATAGGGAGCTCAATATCACAGGCTGCGGCCGCTACCGTGACAACCCCGTGGGAGAGCCGCATAAATCATTTAGCGCACCCCCTCCGCCAGGGATACATGCTGTGCTGCCAGGGTGGTCATCCCCGACAATATTTATTTATGCTCTATTTATTCGATAGAGGATGACACCTCAGGGAACTAGGGCGGTTAGCCCTGACACGCAACACAGACCATAGGGTAAAATTCGGAATCCTTCGTCTGAATAGAACGGTGACACACCATGGCAGACATGGGGGTCTACCCCCCTGGGCTGGCCCGGGAGCGGGTCTCCCCGTGGGGCCTGGGTGATTAGCCCCGGCGAGCCAAGCCAGGGCCGGGACTCGCTCTCCCGCGGCGGCTCGAACTCTCCCCGGGCTCCAGCGATATTCCAGAGATCGGCGGACAACCAGCCTGACTGGGCTGGGGGAGTCCTGACAAGGACTTTTTGGGTGGTGGAATATCCATATCTAACTAACAGCCAAACAAAATCGTACTATCAGTGCTGCAGGTGCTTATGAGCGGCCTTTTCGCGTGAAAAAACGAGGAAGGGTGAGCTTGGCCACTACATCGGGTTATATACTACCGGAAGTGGGCGTGACTAGATAGATGTAAGGCGGTGCATGATTGTTTTTTTTTCAAGCGTGTGCATTGGAGTGTAGTCCAATAGGCGAAGCAAGACGCAGAGCCAGTATGAAATATAACAACGTGACTCGCAAGATGAGTTGTTACAGAGCTGGTCCGCGCTGCTCTGTGTCTATTATGAAATGACAATTGCGCATTGACACGCCCATTACGCAAAACGATTACTCGCACACTGTGCTCCTAAATGATTTTTCCGGTTCGCACAAATCAATTTTTAGGGGCAAATGCGAGTGAAATGCTCACACTGTAGAGCCCTGTGACGTGTGGATTGGAGATTATTGAAGAGAAAATAAATCCACCAGTAACTGAAGAACCATGGCGTTGTGTGTTACCTGGAGGGAGTGATAGCTTAGATATGCAGACCTGGCAGCAGAAATTGAACAGTGAGGATGGAAAGCTAGGGTTTGTCCGGTGGAAGTAGGATGCAGAGGATTTATAGCACGATCGACTTCATCATTATTGGGAGTTGGGGATTTGTGGGTGGAGCTTGCAAAAAGCGGTAAATGAGATGTCAGAAAAGGTAGTCAGTGGATTTGGTTGAGGAGAAATAATGTCAGCTGGGGGGCAACGTAAACAAAGGGTAAGAGTATTCCTTTTCTTCTCTGTTGTTGCTGTTTCATGTGTAATATTGTAGGAATTGTATTTTTGATATATGATAACATAGGGAGGTTCGGCGTGTGAATATCATGGAAAAGTGGGAGCTAGCATGGAGGGGGTGGTTCTGGGTCGCTAGAACTAACCGCTGAGCCCGAGGTTGTGGGCCTAACTTGAAGAAACACCAGTGAAGGGGGGTGCCCACTTGATAACCCGGGAGGTAGAGCAGTCGTCTGGCAATCTGGAGGTTCCCGGTTTGATTCCCGCTCCTCCCGGGCAGCGTGTCGATGTGTCCTTGAGCAAGACACTTAACCCCTAATTGCTCCCGATGAGCAGGTTGGCACCTTGCATGGTTGCCTCCGCCGTCGGTGTGTGAATGTGCGAGTGAATGTGTGAGTCAATTGGGTAAAATGTGAGTAACAAATTGTAAAGCGCTTTGGATAAAAGCGCTATATAAAAAAGCAGCCATTTACCATTTACCATGCTGACTCTTGCTGAGCCTTCCTGAGGTGTCGTGGGCCTAACTTGAAGAAACACCAGTGAAGGGGGGTGCCCACTTGATAACGAACGGTTATTCTATAACATAGTTATATGAATACTGGCAGAGTGTCTCGCTCTTTGCCATTATGAGATATCTCTTATCTCCTAGCACCTACTGTGCTCACGGACAAACAATTGCACTCACATGCACGTGACCAGGCCACGCCCCCGGGTCCTACTATATGACACCGGACATGGTCACACTCTACCTTCCTAAGAAAAAGTTTCCAACACTGAAAACCCAACCAAGGGACCTCAGGGCGCTAAGAGCGAGACGCTCTGCCAGTATTCATATAACTAGGTTATAGGATAACCTTTCGTTATATTATCATACTGGTCATCACGTCTCGCTCTTTGCCATTATGAGATATGGGACAGAGCAGAGGCGTGACCCGACAAGTGTACCCCCTGCGGGCCCGTAAGCCCCACTACCAGGGAGGGGAGTCCCGTCGACCCGCCCGTCCTAACGAAGGGGGGGAGGCAGTCAACTCCACCAAAGTGCGAAAAAGGGGGAACCAGAGACCACTGAAAAATGCACAGCACAGGCGAGACCACGTGGCACACACCTACACACCCCTGCTAGCCCACCAAAGGCGGGACGCAGGAGAGGTCCCAGACCTCAGAACCGCCTGGGAGACAGGACCCCCAGTCATGTCCATGAGGGAAAACTTAACGAAGGGACCCGGGGAGGACCAGGAGGCCGCAGCACAGATGTCCTCCACCGAGGCCCCCCCTAACAGGGCAGCAGCCCGAGGGGGGACCTGTCCAGTCAACGTGCAGCAAAAGGCAACACCCCCGCACAACCAATGTGACAGGTGCTGCTTGGACAGCGCCTCACCCGCGCAAGGGCCACGGTAACAAACAAACAGTTGAACGGAAGCCCTGCAAGCCCGAGTCCTGAAGTAAACCCCCAGTGCACGGACAGGACACGACAGGTGAAGGCCCGCCTCCAACTCACTAGCATGAGGAGGCGGACGAACGCCTGACCCACAATATCCCTGGAGCGAAAGAGCTCCGGATATTCTTTGGCACGAAGACTGGATTAGGCCTCAGAGTCGCACCGCTATCGGCCGAATAGACAGGCACTCAGGCCGCACCGAGAGAGCACACAGCTCACCCACGCGTTTAGCGGAGGTGATGGCCAAAAAGAATGCAGTCTTCAAAGACAGCAGATCCAATGGCGCCTGCTCAAGAGGCTCAAACGGGGCCTCCGACAACTGGCCCAGGACCAGTTGGAGGTCCCACTCGGAGACAGAGAACGTTCCACAGGCTTGAATGAATGAAGGAATGAATGAATGAATGAATGGATGAATGAATTTATTCACACACACACACACACGATACATTACATGTAAGTATCCTCATGTGATATAACAATGTCGCAATTGTGTCATGTGCCAGTTCTCCCAAGAAGCTATTTAAAGCTTTTGGAGGGAGCCTGAACACAGATATAAACAGAATATAAACAACAAACAAAAGAACAAAACAAATCAATACAACGTGGGTAGGTTTACACACCTACCTACTAACTGACATATAACATAGATACATAAAACAGACAGTTTGTATTCCTAAGTTATAATTTTAATTAGAGATATGATTTAAGCAGTTCCTCTTTCAGTGATTTTTTAAATGTTTTAAAGGTTTTAGTAATTTTCAGATTCTCGTCAAGCTTGTTCCAGATCTGTGGACCCCAGCATGCTATGCTTTGGCTAGCACAATTGAGCCTTCTCCTCTTGCCAAATATAAGATGTTTATTTCTTGTGTTGTGGATGTGGATGTGGATGAGACGCAGAGCGCCAAGCAGGAATGTTCCACGAGAGGGTGGCTGAACAATGTTCCACCCCCACACTCGACCATACGCCACTCCCCAGCGTAAGCCGTGGTAGAGGACGGAGCGTGCGCGTACCGGATGCGTGAACACTTAAGGTAACTAACTTGCGTTCAGCGTTTCTCTGATTGGCCACGACGCCCACGTGACCGCGCGCTAGCACGCCCCCTTATCGCCGCCTGCCGCTCTGTGTTACGCGTTGCAGAGCGCGGCACTCGCGGAAATAGGCTGTTGCTCGCGGAAATGTAATGTTATGTTCGAATCGCGCGAATACACAACATATTTATCAAAACAACTACCAGATTCACTCATAACGTTATTTCGCGTGACAACACAGCCCAGCTGTCAGAAACTGCACATTGAGGGGGTTTGAATGTGTGGAGGCTGCACAAATTATTATATTATATTATATATTAAATTATATTTTTTAAACATCCCCAACGCTGCAACACCCCCATTCCTCCCAGGTGTCAGGCTCCTCATTCGCTTCCATTCATTTTGGGGACCATGTTTAAATATCGGAGATGAACGTTATTTCGATTGATATGAATAGCTAGTTACGTTTATATAGAGAGATGATAAATTAATTAAACGTAAAAAAAAATAATTGAAGTGATTCGACCATGAACTGACCATAGGCTCCACAGCAAGCTGATGAACGAGTTGAGCTAACCGTCGATGTTAAAACTGAGTGACGAATGTATAATTTACACTTGTGCCAATTGCCTACTTATTATTAAGCTAGGTATTGTGCGAGCGTTGCTTGATTAACCTGCGTGGTTATTATATTAATTAATTAAGTTATTAATATTACCTATGCGACCTATGTGACACATTAAAGATGGCGGCTTTGGAGAGCGTTCTGAATGAGCGTATTCACGAAGGAGAGCGCCTCTGCCGCGGGGGCGTGCTAGCGCGCGGTCATGTGGGCGTCGTGGCCAATCAGAGAAACGCTGAACGAAACGCTGAACGCAAGTTAGTTACCTTAAGTGTTCACGCGTACCGGATAGCGTTAACCACAGAATAGTCAAGACGCATCCCCACCAGCTGCCCCAGAACAGGAGGCAGAACAGAGTTCCGCGTGCCTGAGAGAGGGCCGCGGTGACCACGGAACAGGCCACGGCGGGGCCACCAAGAGCTGAATCAGGGCCGGGGAACACACAGCTGAGCCCCGGCCCGGCACGACCAGGACCAAGTCCCGCGCTCCCGACGTACCCGCCCCAACAGCTGAGCTATCAGGTGTAAGGGGGGGAATGCGTACAGAATCCCGGACGGCCACGGAATCAGTCCCAGACCTGCCCGACTATGTCTGGACGTAATCCCCACTCGTCAGGGTGAGGACCGCCCCGTGACATCACACCTGCACCCACATTCACCCTGCCGGGGATGTGGAGAGCCCTCAGCCAGAGCCCAACCGCCGCCCAGTGCAGAGGGGGAAGCGTACTCCACCCTGTCTGACAATATACGACGCTGACGTCGTGTTGTCCGTCCTGACCAAAACATGCTTGCCCACCACAAGGTGGTCGAGCCGTTTGAGGACCAGAAGGACTGCCTTCAATTCCAACACATTGAATGTAGCGCAGACCGGGCAGCATGGCAGCTGCCGCCTACTGCGTTGGCCCGACACGTCCCCCCCCATCCCATGAGGGAGGCGTCGGTGAAGACCGTGACGTGTGACAGCCTGCTGCTCACGGGGACCCCGCAGGTGAGGGCACCAGACCCTCCCCAGAAGACGAGGTCCCCGGGGCCCCAGTACTAACATGGGAACCTTCAGCCGCTTCCACATGTCTCTCACCGGTCCATTTCCATACTGGAAAAAACCACCTCTGCATCCTCCTCATGAAGAGGAGGTCAAGAGGGACCCCAGCAGCAGGCGCATCACGGACAGCACCGTAACCGTCCTAGGACGGAACCTCCCGAGCGCGCCGAGAACCCAACCACTCGCCGCCGCTCCGAGAGGGATGCCCATATAGACCATGAGCTTAGAAAAAGCCCAAGTACTCGACCTGTTGACTGGGAAGAGGAGAACTCTACTTCCAGTCTACAGCAAAACCCAGGCTGGTGAGACACCACCTGCCTGGTATGGGACCTGGCGATCTACCCTGACCGGCCAAGGACCAGAACGTCCAGGGCAGAGTAACCCCCGACGACGCAGAGGCCCCAGCGTGGTCTCCATGGGACAGGTCCAGTATGGGTCTGACACCCCCCCCCCCCGATTTCTCGGGCACCAGAGAGTACCGGGAGGAAACGCCACGCATCGCGTCCTCCTTTGGGAACACGACGATGGCTTGCTTCGCCAACAAAGATTGGATCTCGTCGGCCAAAGCTGTCACTGCTGTTGACCCTGACAATAGGGTCTGTACCAAACCTGAAAACGGGTGGGGTTGTGCAAACACAAGTCCCCGCCTCAGCGTTCTCTCCATCCACCTCGACATATGGCACTGCTGTAGCCATATGTGATGATAATCCCAAGCGCACCCGCCGCCACTTGGCGCTGGTCCGCCAGGAACCGTAGATAGGCGGCCCGGTCCCACCCGCTGTGCGTCGCAACCCTGGACTCGCCAACCGTGCGAGCAGGGCGTCTCGTGGAGCTGGGATATCGCACCCTGACACTACCAACGAGGCAATCGCACCCATGGGGGGACCCCGACAGAAAGGGCCGGTTTGATACGGGGGAAGCTGACATCACACTGGGTGACAAAAGCTCCCCCACTGAACACCTCCCCGGCATGGATTGCTGAGGAACTGTTCTACAGCTGGACATGCAAGGCGTCCCCACACTGCCCGATAGGGTGTGTTCCTACACACCGTAGCCCTGCAGTGATATTACTACCACCCAAATCACGCGCGCCTGACTGACCACCGCCGGTCTTCCGGCCGTGGGAGGCACTAACGTGATACCCGGCCTGGCGAGGGCGGGGCTGGGGTAACTCGCGCTGCGACCCCCTGGGCCTCGAGTTCCCCCGCTGACAACCTTCGTCGTTGACAGACACAACACCAGGCTCACCAAACACAGACGTAGAACGTGTGGCGTGTGGGCCGCTTGACAGCACAGCGTTCTCACAGACAGACCCAGGCCTAGCCAGCAACTGGGTGTCAGCCCCTGTCCCCATGAGAAGCGAAACGTGGGGCCACTCGTGCTTCACTGAAGGCACGCGGCCCGCAGCCAAAGGGAAAAAATCAGAGCCCGTATCCCGCTGGTGTTGGGGGGGGGGGTGACCGGAGAGCGAGCTAGACACAGCTAGACGGCAACGTTTTTTTAGGGCGTGTTCATCTAATGTAGCCGATCCCTCGGCCGCCAAGGCTGTCGGCCTTGTGATCACCTGTTGTCTTTGTGTACAGGGTACCTCAGGCGGGGGAAACATGGCCGCTGGTTGGGGGCCTCGCCACAGCCGCTGGCGAGGCCGCGCCCTCACCTCTGGCTGCGCGGTGTGAGGCGGTGTGGGGCCTAGGTCAAATACCGCCTGCGCTCCTGCGGAAAGACCAAAGTCCCTCCGCGGAGAGGGGAGCCCTGAGGAGGGAAACAACTTCTCTCCTCCTCAAGGGGAGACTGATCCAACCAAAGATGTCTGTAAACAAGCGTTGACAGCATCCTAGCCCTCCCTGCGGTTATAGCTTGCGGCTAGGTCAAAAGCTAATAACCTCAAAACCTTGCGCGATGTTTCGACGTCGGCCGGCCCTAAGGCCCCACCACCCGACACCATTTTTGACAGAAAAACAGCAATTCGAACAATGTTGCTAGTCGCTGCTAATTCTATACCACGGCGGTATAGGCTTTAACAGCCCACCTGCCGGGCCGACTCGCCTCATGGCGTCGGCCGGGCGGGACACCGTTCCACCATGTCAGAGGCAAATGACTGATGCCACCTGCTTCACAAGCACGGAGCACCAGTGGTGGCTGCAGACAAAAGACTACTACTAGTGAAGCACTGCCTCACTAGTAGGAATGCAGCAACCTCCACTGTGGTGTGCACCCATGAAGGGGTAAATGAATAAATGAACGAAAACTCCACTAACACGGAACGTGCAATGTAACTCACTGTGCCTTGTATATATATATTTGATCTATTTTTTTTACCTTATTTTCTAGCACTTGCTTGTATTTAAATATGTTTAAGGGCGTTTTCACACCTGGCTCGTTTGGAGCTGTTGATCCGAAACCTGGAGCGTTTCCCCCCTATTTCGGTTCAGTTGGGCATATATGAACACAGCAATCACATTCTGTTGCGGAACAAAACAAGCGGGCCGAGACCACCTAGAGAGGGTGATCTCGGCGCACTTCCAAACGAACCCGACGCGACTCGTACGCTGTGAGAATGCAATCGACTTAACAGTTAACAAACCGACACAATAATAATAATAATACGTCGTGGGTCAACGTGGAGCAGCGATGAGGTACACTGCGTTGATATTTGGGCAGACGATCACATTCGTCAGATGCTGGAGAACACAAGTACACTGAAGTGTACAGACAGTTTAGTGACCGAATGAGGGAAAGGGGCTTTGAAAGGTCTGTCGAACAGTGTCGCGCTGCTGCTGCTGCACGTTGTTACAGCGGAGATACACAAGCAGAGCAGACCCTGAAATGGTGTTTGTGTTGCCGGGTGTCATCAGCTGTGTCCCCGCTGCCGCGCAGGAGAGAAGAGCCGGGGTCTGTCACGCTACAACAGCAGCACCGTGCGGGTCTCTCTCTCTCTCTCTCTCTCTCTCTCTCTCTGGTCATCAGTAAAGTCAGGGTTAGGGGGGGGGGGGGACACACCCCAAAATCTGACCAATGAGTGACAGTTTGCTTGCGAGTGCGTTTGTTTTGGTCCGCTATTACCACAGCCGTGTGAACACAAACGAACTAAAGGACAAGTGCAACATTGTATCATTGTAGTCCCTGTGTCTCCCTGAATCGGAACAAAGCAAACAAACTACAGGTGTGAAAACACCCTAAGTTAAGTATTGTGTGATTTTGTGTGAAGGGTGGACTAGCAAAGTAAGATTTTCATTGTATGGCAAACTGTCTGTTTAACTGTGCATATGACAATAAACAATCTTGAATCTTGCTGCTTTATATATTTTTTTATGGCTCTTGCTGCATGTGACTTGTCCCACCAGAGGCGAGAACATATTAGACCATTGGTACTCACAATTTAAGAACGGGTACAAGTCTCAGGCTGTTAGCGCATTCTGCAAATCAGATCATGACTAGGCTTGGGCGGTATTACGGTATACCAGGGTATTTCGAAATCCTGTCTGTATGATTTTCAATACCGTGACGTCACAGACTGTGCGCCAAATCACAGATGCGTTTCCTGCTATTACACTGACAGAGAGTTATATAACAGGGACGGCGTTGCTTGTAGTGCACAGCACGCGCCAGCAGAGGGCAGGGCAGTCTGTCTTTCCCTCTCTCAGTCAGAGCTCAGCAGAGCCACGCACGTGTTCCCGTCGGTCGCCCATCTCGCGTGTGTGTTATTCTGCACAACAAATAAAGACTTCTTCTATAGAATGCGGTTATGGACCGATGGCAGTCGAATGGATGGACCATGGGTCCACTAACTTCCAGACATTGGATGATTGAGGAATCGGGAAACGGAACCCCCACCCATTCCAAATACTGAATCGAGAACCTCATCCATCACTCTGTCATCTTTCTCTCCCATTACAGAAGCTGAGACCCTGACACTGGTAACGTTGAACCGTCCGACTACATGCCAGCTGGACCAGCTACCCTCCCCACTCCTCATAGCACCAGACATCCTCCCATTCCTAACTGCAACCATCAACTCCTCACTCAACTCGGGGGTGGTCCCCACCTCCCTAAAACAAGCCAGAGTCACGCCGCTCATAAAAAATCCAACCCTGAACCCCACCGTCATAGGCAACTATCGTCCTGTCTCTCTTCTCTCCTTCCTTTCTAAAACACTTGAACGTGCTATATCCAACCAACTTACTGCTTATCTCTTACAGAATGACCTCCTAGACCCCAATCAGTCTGGCTTCCGGACTGGCCACTCCACAGAAACGGCCCTCATTGCGGTCACAGAGGCACTTCACTTAGCAAAAGCGAAAGGCCTCTCCTCTGTCCTGATTCTCCTAGATCTATCTGGAGCCTTCGACACAGTCAACCATCAGATCCTCCTCGCGGCCCTCGCAGGAATGGGAGTGGCTGGCTCTGCGCTGACATGGCTGACATCATACCTCAATGACCGCTCCTACCAAGTGTCATGGAGAGGGACCCTGTCGGCCACGGGTGTCCCCCAGGGCTCGGTCCTAGGACCCCTTCTCTTCTCCCTCTACACTAAATCACTGGGTAACATTATCATGGCTTCTCGTATCATTGTTATGCCGATGATACTCAACTCTTCCTCTCCTTCCCTCCCTCAAATATCCACGTCGCTGAGCGGATCTTGGCCTGTCTGTCCGACATCTCCGCCTGGATGACGACCAACCACCTCAAACTGAACCTAAGCAAAGCAGAATTGCTCCACCTGCCGGCCAAATCCTCCCCTCTGACCGACCTTTCCATCACAGTCGAGAATGCAGCTGTGACCGCGTCCCCGACCGCCAAGAACCTTGGTGTTGTCCTCGACGACCAGTTGAACTTCTCTGCTCACATTGCAGCGACAACCAGAACCTGCCGATTCCTCCTGACGTCAGAGGGTCATCAAAGAGAAGTCGCCTATTCTCAGTCCTTGCCCCACAATGGTGGAATGAACTACCCACCCCAGTTAGGACAGCCGAAACCCGTCCAATCTTTCGCCGTCGACTAAAGACGCACTTCTTCAACCATTATCTGAAATAATAAAAAAAAAAAAATTATAAAATAAATCTAACCCTAACTAACCTTACTGTCATGCACTTGTCCTAATAAACTAACCTACACTGTAACACGCAACACTTTGATGAACATTGTTACTCAGCTGATAGAGTTGTACCCTTCCTGATGACTTGTCGTACAGAACTTGTAAGTCGCTTTGGATAAAAGCGTCAGCTAAATGACTAAATGTAAATGGAGCGTTTTTCTACCGTTTTGAAATGGATTCGTGCATGAATGTGGACTCGGGACACGTTGTTTGGGTACCGGTAAGTAGGGGTGTAACGGTATGCGTATCCATACTGTACCGCCTCAATGTGGTCCTCCGGTACAGTACGCGCTGTGCACCGAACGATTGCAACGGTACGGAACCTTTTTTTGCTGAACTTAAATCCCCCCGTCCCAAATATAACGTGCACAACTAACCGGATGTTGTTTGTTCATCCCACTCAGCACGCAGCCACGCGACAGCTGTAATTCAGCATAGCATATCAGCCTTAGTATGGCGAGTGCAATACTAACTGACAAGCCAGAGCTAGAAGATGCTCCCACAACATGATTCAAGTCTCCCGTTTGGGATCATTTCGGATTCCCAGTTAACTACAGCAATGGACAAAGACAGGTGGATCGCACTAAAGCTACGTGCCGGCATTGTTCAACTGAGACCGGGTATGTCGCTGGCAGTACATCGAACTTTATCACGCATTTGAAACGGCATCACCCGAATGTGAATATCACTGGTACAAGGAAGAAACAGACCCTAGTGCAAACCCAGCTCCCCGTGGCATTCAAGCAGCATCTCGCTATTAATTCAGACCGGGCCAAAGCAATGACAAATGCCATAGGTGTTTTTATAGCAGCAGATCTGCGACCATACTCCGTTGTCGAGAACACAGGGTTTAAGCACATGCTAAAAGTAATAGAGCCCCGCTACCTAGTTCCCTCTCGTCCATATTTCAGCCAGCAAGTCATACCAGCTCTGTATAAACAAGCACACGCTACAGTTGTCCACGACTTATCCACGGCATCTGCTATCGCTCTCACTACCGATGGGTGGACATCCCGAGCTACCGAGAGCTACTTAACAGTAACGTCACACTACATCACCCCCGAGTGGAACATACAAAGCCACGTTCTGCAAACTCGCCCTATTTATGAACAACACACAAGCACACACCTGGCAGAGGAGCTGAAGGAGGCAGTGTCAGAGTGGAAGTTGGAGAGGCCAGGAAGCACAATTCCGGTCACAACAGACAATGCTAGAAATATTGTCAATGCAATCAGTGAAGCTTTGTGCTTTGCACACACTCAATTTAGCATCACAAAAAGCAACTGGAATCAACCAGGTGTCTAGATTGCTAGGCAGAATCAGACGGGTGGTGTCTTTCTTCCACCGTAGCACAACAGCTGCACATATATTGCAGACCAAGCAGGAGATGCTTAATGTGCAAAAACACACCCTGATTCACGATGTCCCCACTCGCTGGAACACCAGTTATGATATGGTGGAGCGGTATCTTGAGCAGCAAGCTGCTGTTTACTCAGAATTTACAGAAAAGGCCATAGGACATAGCCACTTTGTCTGACCAGGATGTGAGAATGGCAGAGGATATTATTGAGGTCCTTAAACCCCTAAAAACAACCACAACACTGATGATCACTGAAACCACACCATCAGTTTCAATGATCCTGCCTCTCAAAACCAGGATTCAGAAATCTATGGAATCAAATGAAGAAGACAGTCCAACTGTGAGAGAAATGAAAGCTGCCATCAGAGGGAACCTGAAGGACAGAAACTCTGAACCTGCTCTTCAGGACTTCCTCCACAAGTGCACAGCTCTAGATCCGAGGTTCAAAACCCTTCCTCATGTGGATAATGCCTGTCGTGAGAGGATCTACAACAGTCTCACAACAGAGATTCTGGCCATTGAAGAACAGGTATTGTATTTTTTTATTTACATTATGGTTATTTTCTTGTGCATAAATGCCCTCATTGCTTAACCCTTTAATCGCCAATGACGTGTTTAGACGTCATTCCTCGCCATGCGTAATCTGCCAATGACGTCGTACAGCGTCTTTGAGATCAATATTTCAAAAATGTGTCATGGCAATCATATTTCACCCACGGAGACTTGACGGGTGCTGTAGAGCTCCTCTCAACTCTCCAACGGTGCAAGACCGCCATCTGGCGAGGTGCCAAAACCGGAAGTGAGTGGCCGGAAGTGGTGCTCACCCATATTTCGTGCGGCCACTCGCCACTCCAGCTTGATACACTGGATAGCGATCTCGTTGCCAATAACTCGATAAACAACATGATTTGGACGAATATAGTATTATACAACCTGGAACTGGACCAACTAGATCGACATCCCATAATAGCGAACTTTCTGCTCCACGCTAGGGCTGCACGATTTTGGGAAATAATCTAATTGCGATTATTCTGACAGATATTGCGATTGCGATTTGCGATGCGATTATAACATATTTTTTTATTTTTTTTACATGAAGCATGTTGCTGCTTTCTGTAGTCGGGTCCCAACTGCAAAATTACTGTATTACCCTGTATTATACACTTTTACTATCATGTAGACTATTCTGCTTTGTGTTTACATGTGATGTATTGTATTCGCACATTTTATTGCTGTGTGATGTATTGCAAATGTTATTGCTGTCATCTTGGCCAGGTCTACCTTGAAAAGGAGATCTTGTATCTCAATGAGACTTCCTGGTTAAATAAAAAATAATAAAAAAAAAAAAAAAAAAATTTAATTGCAGGCTTGGCGATTTGATAATTGCATCATTCCAAATCGCGATTTCGATTAAAAAACGATTAATCGTGCAGCCCTACTCCACGCTGATCGCCCAACGCTACGAGGAAGCTGCGGTTCAGCGTGTTTGATTATTATTATACATACAAACTGCTCCGATCAACATATCACCCATACTACATAAATGATTTAACGTCGGCCACGGACTTATAACCCCCCCCCCCCCCCCCCCCTCCGGTCACCAGCAGATGATGAGGCATGACGTTTAGGACCGTGTACAATTGAAATTTTAAATCTGACGTCAATCGGTATCAAACTACATTTGATGATCTAATATATGTATTCATGGCTATAATATAACTCATGTTCTATGGAATGCTGCAGAAAACGATAAAAACATATTTATACTTTAGACCTTATTTTAGTATGAATGTGTGAATGAAAAAGTAGAACGTTGCTTCCTAAACGATAGATACTTGATGTTGAATGGGCCATAGTAATGTCAATTTAGCAATACAATTTAAAAAGTTATAGCCCTGCAAAGAAGGGGAACATCTCCATAGACTTACAGTGGTGGCAGAGAGTGGATTAAGATAAGAATAATCTCTGGCAGATAAAGGGTTAATTTGAAACATTTGTATTGCTGCTACAATGTTAATACTTCATATTTCCATTTTTTTAAATAATTTTTTACTTATATTTTTTTGTTTTGTCAAAGCACTGCTTTCTATTGCATGAAAAGTACTCTATAAATAAAGTGTTGTATTATTATTATCATTACTCATTTAAAATATGATATTATTGTCATTTAATCCTGCAGGGTGAGGCCACAGAGACAACAGGAGCCAGGTCATCCCCAGGGAGAGCAGACCCAGAGGAATCCGGAGCATCTCCTCCCATCAAGAAGTCAGCCATGGCTGAACTGTTTGGCGAGCTCTTCAATATTGAGGAGAGAAACAAGCCTACTTGGCAGCTAGTGAAGGAAGAGGTTACCTCATACATGGCAGTGGACTGCACTTCATTGGATTCCAACCCACTTGCATGGTGGAAGACCAATGAGCACATTATATCCTCACATTGCCATGTTAGCAAAGCGCTACCTGGCTGTACCTGCTACCTCTGTCCCTAGCGAGAGGGTGTTTTCCACAGCAGGAGACATTGTTAGTGCCAGCAGATATGCCCTTTCTGCAAACAACGTGGACAAGTTAATTTTTCTGAAAAAGAACATGAAAATAGCATGAATCTCAGTACAAGCTGGGACAAGCTGCACTAAATTAATGTGCAGCTGAAAGCTACGTGAATACAAGTTCAGTACAGTTCAAGTACAGTTAATTTTCAAAAATGTCCACTTTAATGGATATTTATTTTATAATATCTTTGTTATTTATTTAACTTAAGAATCTTCAGATTTAATGTGAATACAAGTTCAGGTACAGTTTATTAAAAAAAATCCACTTTAATGGATATTTATTTCATAATATTTGTTATTTAAGAATCTTCAGATGTACTGCTAATGTGAATACAAGTTCAGGTACAGTTTATTTTCAAAATGTTGCACTTTAATGGATATTTATTTTTATAATATTCAGATTTACTTTAAGTGTTATTAGTAGGTCACAGCAGTAAGCCTTAGTTTGCTCAGTAAATTATGGCCAATTCGTTTTATATTGTTTAATACAGTTAAATAAATAAATAGATAAATGAAAAGCAATTTTTTGTTTTGTATTTCTTGCCCCCCCCCCCCCCCCCCCCCCCCCCCCGCCCCCCACTGTACCGAAAATCATACCGAGCATAACTAACGCCCCGTCTATGGCTGTAGCGCACAGTGGAAGACTTCCTCAAACGGGAGAGGGAGAGAGAGAAGGGGACCTGTGTATCTCACACACGCAGCTTTGTTTACACGGTTCTCCGTCTCTCTCTCTCTCTCTCTCTCTCTCTCTCTCTCTCTCTCTCTCTCTCTCTCTCTATCTCTCCCTCTCTCTCTCTCTCTCTCTCTCTCTCTCTCTCTCTCTCTCTCTCTCTCTCTCTGCCCCCTTTAATCAATGCAGAATAAATGTTATGCGTCTGTATTAGGGCTGCACGATTTTGGGAAATAACCTAATTGCGACTTTTCGGACAGATATTGCGATTGCGATTACATTTGCGATTATAATTTTTTTTAAGCAGCCCCACAGAGGTTTATTGTAAAATGTGGCTTGCATCTGGCCTACGCAGTGGGTCTGTTCGGGACACCAAATCTGAAAATGTTTCTTTTTACCTGGGAATCGATACCGGTACGGTACCCAACGGTACCTTTTTTTCTGTACTTTACTCTCCCTCTCTGAAGTCTAAACTTCACAACACACAATCTAAAACCCCTTACCTCCCTCTCCCAAACTGTTCCTACAACAATTTTCTTTATGTTGCATGATCATGTATATTTATTTTGTATTATAATTTTTTTTGTGTTTAAATATCAACATTATCTGGCAATCCTCAGTAAATACTATCAAACTCCTCTGATGTCAGACCAGATATGAGACGCGCGCACACACACACACACACACACACACACACACACACACACACACACACACACACACACACACACACACACACACACACACACACACACACACACACACACACACACACACACACACACACACACACACACACACACACACACACACACACACACACACACACACACACACACACAGAGAAAAGGAGAATGGCTTAAATGATTGTAGAATACTTCAGCTAATGAAGTTAAATGTTTATTATCATCAACTATCCAGTTCGTTTTTATAGTGCAGCGTTTTTCTACTTTTCTACATTAATTGAACCAGTAGAGAGAGAGATGCCCCGCTCCCCCCCACCCTTTCCTTACTCAGCTCAGATGTTTTCTCTGACTTGAGCAGGGTTAGCTAGGAGCAGCTTTCTCAAGCTTCGCACCTTGGGCATGGAATGGGCTACAAGACCATTATCCACTTAGACACCCCGGTCTCTCTTGGTGAATTTAAATCTGTATTACATAACTTCCTACAAGAAGAATGTTGCTGCTTTCTGTAGTCGGGTCCCAACTGCAAAATTACTGTATTACCCTGTATTATACACTTCTACTATCATGTAGACTATTCTGCTTTGTGTTTTTGTGTTTACATGTGATGTATTGTATATTGTATACATGCACATTTATTATGTTCTTGTGTGATGTATCGCACATTTTATTGCTGTGTGATGTATTGCAGATGTTATTGCTGTCATCTTGGCCAGGTCTCCCTTGCAAAAGAGATCTTGTACCTCAATGGGATTATTTTTTATTTTTTATTGCAGGCTTGGCGATTTTTAATTGCATCATTTCAAATCGCGATTTCGATTAAAAATCGATTAATCGTTCAGCCCTAGTCTGTATGTGTAGTTGTCTACTACTGTCGTGAGTTTGTGACTCACATTGTTCTAATTTCAGCCTCCGTTATACGTTATTTGTTCCGTATGACTCGTTTCATATCTGTGTGTCTCGAATGTGCGCACTGATTTGTTTACTTTGGCAACACGGGTCGCTAAGGAATTTAGGTTTGAGGTTTAAGAAAGTGCACTTTTAGGTTGAAAGAACGGCCCTAATGTCAATGTGTTTCAATATAAGCGTTATGCATAGGGATGCACCGAAATTTCGGCACCGAAAGAGTTTTTTCACCGAAAATATATCACCGAAACAGAAACAACCTAACAACCTTGCGTGTTGTTGTGATGATGTCGCGCTGTCGGGAGTCGCGCTGTTTCTATGTAAACTCTGCGCGCAACGCGTCCAATAAATGCGTCTTTAACATGCTTTTATATCCTTATTTACTATATGCCCGTTGCGGTAGGAGTGACCTAATATGCATATTATTCGCGTGTTGTTGTGATGATGTCGCGCTGTTGGGAGTCGCGCTGTTTCTATGTAAACTCTGTGCGCAACGTGTCCAATAAATACGTCTTTAACATGCTTTTATATCCTTATTTACTATATGCCTGTTGCGGTTAATCACTGAGTGATCTAATATGCATATTATTCAGAGCGAGAGGGGGGGGGGTTGTGTTTCTCACATTGACGCTGTCTGTCTGTCGCGCGTCTACTGTGCCGAGTCAAGCGAGCACATTCAGCCCTGGGGACTAGAAAGGTGCGCTCAGTAGAGCACAGATGTCCGCTGCGGCAGCCAGAGAAAAGATGGAATTAATGTACTGTATGCATTCAGAAGTGCTGAATAAATGTTTTATGGACCCATAATAGTGATTATTTATTATTTAAGTTAAGTTTTGCCATAATCATATATTTTTCCATAATCATAATGTTCCACAACATTGGTAAAAAATATCTATTCTATGAATCATTTTCGGCCTTTCGGCTTTCGGCCAACTGTTTTCTATTTTCGGTATCGGTTTCGGCCAAGAATTTCCCATTCGGTGCATCCCTAGTTATGTATGGTGATAACGAGTATATTGTTAACTTAGCTCCGCTCCGCAGTAGGACAGTAGGAGGACAGTAATAGAGGCAAAACGGCGCTACAGGGATAAGGTTGAACTTCAGTTTGAACAGGCTGATTCCAGAGGTATGTGGTAGGGCCTCAGAGCGATGACAGATTACAAAGGCACCTCCCTCAAGCTGAACAGTGACATCTGATCTCAATACCTTCTATGCAAGGTTTGAGGCTGGGAATAACAAGACCAGCCTACAAACCACTGCAATGGAGGGGGGGCCACTGCCGATGGAGCCTCAGGCCTTGTCCAGACTAAAACGATTTTGATCTGTTTAGTTTTCGTTTCGTTTTAAGGTTTCCGTAAAAACGAAAACATCTCAAGATAATAAGTGCATGCCACAAATTTACAAAATAAATGTCTTTCCTCCTGTTTCTTTTATTTTGAAAACCCCGACCGGAAGTGTTATAGTGTCTGTTGCTAGCAGCTTAACTTGTGTTGGCCGGTTCTGTGCTTTTCGAGCTAACGTAACGTCATTAGTTTCCAAAGGAGAGGAGAGAAAGGCCGCGGCTCACATGCAGCTCAAACTACCTGTTAGAATAAATTAATTGATTGATGTTTAACTGGTCCCTGTGTGTGTCCAGTCATTTCGACTAGCAAACGTTGTATTTAACGTTACCTCAGGATACCACTGTCTATTGTAATTAGTTGGTTAGCTATTTAGCTAATGTGGATAGCATTTTGAATATCATCAATGCTAGCTGGCTGGCTACAACTTTATTTAATAAATTATGGAGGCTTTTCATCATCAAGGTAAGAGAGGATTTGTCATGATCAACTGAAGGCGTATGCTATGGAACAATATGTGCTTGGGTTTTCAGAAAAAGGCCAGCTATGTGACGCTAATTATTTAGCTAATATTGATAGCATAGCTTGCTGGCTACAGCTCAACACCATGCCATGGGGATACTATTTACTAAATTATGGAGGCTTTTTAATCGTCAAGGTAAGAGAGGATTTGTCATGATCAACTGAAGGGGTATGCTATGGAACAGTATGCTTGGCTACTACTTGGGTTTTCAGAAAAAGTACATTTAGCTGTAAAAGCCTGATCAAGCTCTGTAACACTGTTAAGGGAGATGTCAATCTGTTGTCGACGGTGGTTGGTGATGTTTGGCTGAGTTTGCACATGCGGTGGGAGAGGTGGGCTATATGCGTCATCGGTTCAGGAGAAGACGCGTATGGCTTGTAAAGATGGTGACGCAGTGGGGGGCGTCTTCAGAATTGCGCACTCTGGGGGCTGGTATCAGAAAGTACCGTCTTCAGGCTGCCAGAATGCATTTCCGTGTGGCAGAATGGTGCAAACGATCAAATACTTTGCCTAAAACGACCAAAATCGTTTTAGTCTGGACATGGCCTCAGTGTTCAGGATAACAGAACATGAGGTGAGGAGGACCTTTAAGAAAGTGAATATCAGGAAGGCAGCAGGACCAGAAGGTATTCCCGGCCGCGTCCTAAAAGTCTGTGCCGACCAATTGGCCCCGGTATTCACAGACACATTTAACCTGTCCTTAGAACAGGCTGTCATCCCCCCCACCTGTCTGAAGAAGTCCACCATTATCCCTGTAACCAAAAAATCCACGCCCGCTTGCCTCAACGACTACCGCCCTGTAGCTCTCACCTCCATAGCCATGAAGTGCTTTGAGAAGCTAGTAAAGGGCTACATCTGTTCCTCCCTCCCCATTATCCTGGACCCCCTGCCATTTGCATATCGCCCCAACAGGTCCACGGAGGACGCCATAGCCCATGTGCTGCACACAGCAGGATCACACGTGGACAAGAGGCAGGGGAACTATGTGAGAATGCTATTCATCGACTACAGCTCAGCATTCAATACCATAGTCCCCTCCAAACTCATAGCCAAGCCCAGGGACCTGGGCTTGAACTATGACCTCTGCCAGTGGGTCTTGGACTTCCTGACAGGTAGACCCCAGGTGGTGAGAGCAGGCAACTGCACCTCCTCATCCATCACCCTCAACATAGGGGCCCCCCAGGGCTGTGTTCTGAGTCCCCTCCTCTACTCGCTGTACACACGACTGTGTGGCACAGCGGAACAATAACACAATCATCAAATTAGCTGACGACACCTGGGCCTGATCTCTGCCAACGATGAGAGGGCCTACCTGGAAGAGGTAGAGGATTTTATTTTCTTTCTTTATTTATTTCAGATCCCCATTAGTCACTGCCTCAGCAGCGACTATTCTTGCTGGGGTCTGGATCCAAACATATAAAATTAAACAAGAATAATCAATAAAACAACATAAAAACAAAACAAATATCAATAAAACCAATAAAATATACAAACAATTATAGAACATTAAACCAATCAAAATCAGACATACAAACAACTATGTATGACACATTTTCTAATATAGAACAATGACAAATATCAATAAAACAACAAACGAAGACATCTCAGAGAAAACAAAACGTGCTCAAAAACAGCACAACATTCCATACACTAATACTCTAATACTCCGCATAACCACTAGACAAAGACATTCCAAATCAACACATAACCCAACACAAGAACCCATTCATTAGACACAGATTAGACCCAACCAAAATCGATCTCTTTCTGCATTACAGCCAATCGTAGTCTCCTCTTGAATCCCACCTTACTGGTAATTGATTGAAACCAAATATTGTGGAAGTCTATTCCAGTAGGACATTGCCCTGTACATTACAGTTTTCTTTAAGGCTTCAGTTCTGGGTCTCGGCAGGGCGAACCAACCCCTCAAGGATTGTCTAGTGCCATAGCCATGATGACCATCACTAATAAGCACCAGCTGCAAAAAGAGGCACACAGGTTTATGTAAAGTATAAATATTTCTCATAAACAAAATAAGACTACACACTAGGGCTGACCCCCATTAGTCGATTAGTCGACTAATCGGTCGAAAGGAGCCGTAGTCGACTGGCCAACCTCTTAGTCGAATATATATATAAAAAAAAATTATACTTTTTTTTATCATTCTTTCCAAAAGAAAAGAGGCCTAGAAGCGTGGCTAACGCTAATGGCACACATACCAGAGGCTAACTGCCTACGAAAACAGGCACAGAGGCACTGAAAGAGGATTTCACCCATCTAATGAACACACTAGACTAGACAAATATCAAGATGTATCCATCAGTGGACCAATTGCATGCTTTTGCAGAGGACAAGAAGCCTTCAGTCGACTCCTTCAGACATTAAGCACCCCCACAGCCCAAATGGAATGATACAAAATAAAAAATTTAATTAAATTTAAAAATATTATACTTTTTTTTAGTCAACTAACGGCAAATTTGGGCCAATCATAGTCGACCATCCAAATACTTAGTCGGGGACAGCCCTACTACACACTAGTCTCTCATTGACTCTCATCCATGACAGTTCCTTGTGCATTTTTTCAACACTGTTTCTAATTGAGCTATGCAATGCAAGTCTTGCAGCTCTATTTTGAGTAAGCTGTATTTTATTTAAGTCTTGTTTGGATGCATTTGACCAGATTGCTGGACAGTAGTCCAGATGTGACAACACTAGTGATTGTATGACTTGCTTGGTAGCTGTGTCAGTTCAAAAATAATTGAAATACTTCTGCTAATTTTTGTTACAATATTGTTAATGTGAGTTGACCAAGAGAGTGTTTCATCTATTATAACTCCAAGCAATCTGGCCTCCTTAACTTGCTCAATATCTGCACCCTGCAAAGAAATATTTAATCTGTGATTCTCTCTCTGAGCATGCTTTGAACAAATAATTAGACATTTTGTTTTGGATGCATTTAGTTTCAGCTTATTTACCGTGACCCATTCAGAAATCTGCATTAACTCACTTTGAAGAAGACTGCTGAGGTCTTTGGCATTGCTTGCCGAAGCATATATTGTAGTGCCATCTGCATAAATGGAACTGCTTGCATTTCTTAAACTATGTGGCATATCATTTACAAATTTGAATTTTGAATTGAATATAATAATGGTCCAAGGCAACTTCCTTGAGGAATGCCACATTGTAGCGTTTTAACGCTTGATAAAGTTCCATTAAACAGGACACATTGTTGTCTCATGAATAAATAACTTTTCATCCAGTTAGTAGCTTGAGTGTTTGAAACCATAATCAGCTAGTTTTGTAAGCAGCAGTTCATGATCAATGAGATCAAAAACTGCGCTAAAATCTAACAGTAGGCTACTGTACCAACTAATAATTTACAGTCAATATTTCTTAGCCAATCATCAGCCAATTGTGTAAGTGCTGTGGCGCGGTGGTGTCAGGAGAACTGCCTCTCCCTGAACATCAGCAAAACAAGAGATGATTGTGGACTTTAGGAGGTCAGGGGTCAGGAACTACAGCCCCCTCAGCATTAACGGGGCACCGGTCGAGAGAGTGAACAGTTTTAAGTACCTCGGAGTCTTCTTCTTCTTTCGTGTAACGTCAGAGGTCCAACTCCGTATCTTGTAGCCATGCCCTTAACTCTGGTCCCACATCAAAGAGGCTGGCTTCCGAGGGTGGTTTGTATAGGGGGCAGATGGTCAGGATGTGGTCAACAGTCCGCTCAGGGTCTCCACACTCACATGCAGCGCTGTCTGCCAGGCCCCACTTCTTTAATGATGCTTTAAAGCGACCAACCCCAGATCTTAAACGGTTCAGCAGAACCCATTGCCGGCGTGGAAGATCGTCTCCTGTGGCGCCATCTCCTGGATCCCAGATGTGGTGGTGGATACGGGTTGGCCCAGCACTCTCCCACTCTCTCTTCCAGGCTGCCGCCAGCCATCCATTTCTGGATAGGTCCTCAGTGGTGGAACGGAGCATCTCTTGTGCCACCTTGTTGTAGGGGTGGCGGGACTTGAGTCTGCTCATAGGTGCTGTTGTTGTTGTGGTGTTGTGTAGGATGTGCCAGTCATGCTTCACTGCCTTCCTTGCTAGGGCGAGAGTGGCAGCCTCTCGTCGTAGGCCAGCTGGTGCGATTCCTGCAAGGACTGGCAGCAGGAAGACGGGTGTAGCCTTCAGGCATCCAGTGATGATCCGGAGGGCGTTGTTAGTAGCCGCATCAACTTTTTTAACGTGCAGGCTTCTGCTCCAGACTGGGGCACAGTACTCTGCTGCCGAGAAGACCAGGGCTTGGGTGGATATCCGAAGGGTCTTGGCAGTGGCTCCCCAGGTTGTACCTGCGAGGCGTCGGATCAGCGCAACCCTTGATGTTGTCTTTGCCCTGACATCGTCGAGGTGTTGTTTGAAGGACAGTGTCCGATCCAGACGCACGCCAAGGTATTTAGGGGCTTGCTGGGACTCCAGACGCTTGTGGTCAGCATATACCTCCAGTTCCCTCTTGGCATCTCTGTTGCAGAGATGGTATGCTGCTGAAACGGTCTTGCTGGTGCTGAGCTGTAGGCGCCACTTTTGTAGATAGGCTACTAGGATGTCCATGTCTTGGTTAAGACCGTCCTCCAGTGCCTTCCATGTGGGTCTTCTCAGCATGATGGCAAGATCGTCCGCATAGCCGTACTTTCTGGATGCTGTGACTGGGAGATCGTAGATGTAAATATTAAACAGCATCGGAGAAAGGACTGACCCCTGTGGGACACCGTTCCTCAGTCTTTTGAGCCTGCTGCGCTGGCCATCGCTGGTGTGTAGGACAAAACTGCGGTTAGACAACATCTCCATGATAAACTTCACCATGTGCCGATCAGGTACCATCCTCATCAGCTTCAGGTGGAGTCCACGGTGCCAGACAGTATCGTATGCGGCAGTCAGGTCCAGGTACACTACCCCCGCTTTCTCATTAGCCTGGAAGCTGTCCTCGATGTCTTGAGACAGTAGTGTTACCTGGTCCACTGTTGATCTACCACGTCGGAAACCGGCCTGTTCCTGTGGGAGCTGTGTGTCAATTACTGGCTCAATGCGGCTATGGATCATTCTTTCCAATATCTTAAATGGAACACAGAGCAGCGAGATGGGTCGATATGCCTTGGGGTCTTCCGCAGGTTTGTTTGGCTTTGGCAGGGCAATTACAGAAGCACGACGCCAGGTCTTGGGGATCTTGCACCTCTGATAGCATGCAGAGAAGAATGCACAGAGCCAGTCAGATGTTGTTGTGCTCTGGTGGGTGATAAACTCCGGGTGGATGTTGTCACGGCCTGGAGATTTGCCCGTCTTGAGCTTACTCATGGCCTCATCGAGTTCATCTGCTGTGAACTCTCCTGAGAGGTTAGAATCTACCAGGGCTCTACGCTAACCTTTTTCACTAGGGGCACAGGTGCTCCTAAATGAAAAAATTTAGGAGCACACAAAGAAATTTAGGAGCACCCAAAAATATTTAGGAGCACAGTGAAAATATTTCAAGTAACAGTTTATTTTTATTTTTTTTAAATAAATGTATATTTGTACTGTGCGTGCATGTGTGTAAATTAGCTCTTGCTACAACCCTGCATGTTTACATTTTGTATTTTGCACTTGATGTTCATTAACATGTGCTGTCCCTATCAAATAAACTATCAAATCAAACTACTGCTACAAAAGGTTCAGTCACTTAACTTTAGCCCCTTTTATGCATACAATGCTTATGTTTTGGCTGTGTTGCTCTTCTAGAAAAATAATCCTTTCAGGGTTGCCTATTGAAATACTGTACACTTTCTACTGTACACTTTCCTGATTAATTGAAAATGGGGGACCCTGATGTAAACAAGACGAAAGTCTTTCTCTGGTCTGCATCCCCTTAACAATTGTGTGTATTGAGCTGTACTGTATTGTACCCATTCTGCAATCTGTTAATAAAGTTTTCAATCAATCAATCAATCAATCAATCAATCACACCTCCAGTACAGAAACATTGTTTGAGTTTGCGTGTCAGGTAGACCATTGATTGACAGTCGAGTCTGCCAATTACATCACACCGCTTGCACTCCGGCCGTCCGGCGCTGCAGCTGGACCCTATTGCCCATCTCTGCTGTTGATAACGCTAGCCAAGTTATTATACACACAGATACACAGTGGGCCAGTGACTTTGGTGTAGGGGTGTAACAATGCATCGATCCTAAGGGGGAAATTCAACTGCATCGATTTGAAAATGTTAGAATAGATTATCGCAATTTTAATGTGTACACGTTATGTTATTGTCATGTCCGTTACAGCCAACACACCGACATACGCTACTGCATCAACGTTATGATTAACAAAGCAAGGCATTCGTTTTGTTGCATTAACGTTATATTACTATTGCTATCGATAAATCTAGGTGTTCTAAAATCTATTGCTATTGGTAAGAGAGAGACTATAATAAGTTGGTGTCTCGGAAAACGAGAGCCCTGATCGCGGAGTTTCAGGAAGTAAACAAGCAAAACGAGAGCTTCCGAATCTTGGTCATTTGCTTTATTTCCCATGAAACCAGTCACTTCACTCTACTGTGATTGGACCGTTGGCTTGAGTGCAATGTGGGACTTGTAGTTTTTTAACGATCTCGCAGCGGAGGAAAAAAAAGACGAGAGAGGCTATAATCTGTATTCGCACAGCGTGCGCGTAATTGATTTTTACGGTTCGCATACAAATATTTTTAGGGGCATATGCGAGCAATTTGGTCGCACTGTAGAGCCCTGTCTACACTGGCCACCTTGGAGAGGGAAAACACCTCCTGTGTTATCAGGCGGGTAACATCTTTGTCTGCGTCTGGGTAACGACCGTTCTTCAGGAGCTCGGAGGCGATGGCTGTGGGGGGTGCTTAATGTCTGAAGGAGTCGACTGAAGGCTTCTTGTCCTCTGCAAAAGCATGCAATTGGTCCACTGATGGATACATCTTGATATTTGTCTAGTCTAGTGTGTTCATTAGATGGGTGAAATCCTCTTTCAGTGCCTCTGTGCCTGTTTTTGTAGGCAGTTAGCCTCTGGTATGCGTGCCATTAGCGTTAGCCACGCTTCTAGGCCTATTTTCTTTTGGAAAGAAAGATAAAAAATTCGACTAAGAGGTTGGCTCCTTTCGACCGATTAGTCGACTAATCGACTAATAGGGGTCAGCCCTAGTATATTGTATTGTAACTCAGTTACAAATTTTTCTACTCTGTATTGTATATTGAACACTTTTGTTTACACTTGTTTACGTACTTTTGACTTTCTATTTTATACTTATCTATTTTTATCTAGCACACTCTCAGGAGCAAAACAGGAAAAAGCATTTCATATAAAAGTATTCTGTATTTTTGTATGACAACTAATAAAGAAACTTGAACTTGAAACTTGAAACTATCTGCATGCTGGGTTGTGACGGCCATTAGGTTTCTTCAATGAGCGTTTATCCTTATCATTAGGGCCAGGGCTGTACGTGCTACAGAGAAATCGGTCTGTGCAATGAATGATTATACTGCACTAGCACCCGTGCGATAGATGTTCGGTTCATATCGATAAATCCTGTGGCAAGTCTCATTTCCGCACAAGCGCAGCTCCCGGAGCTCCGGCAGCCCAACAGCAACAGTGTGTGTAGATGTTACAGGCAGCATAATCAGGGTGCGCATTTTGCGAACAGGAAATAACTAAGTCGCTGCCTTTTTTCCCCCGCAACACGTCCAATGCATCTAACATGCTTTGCATCCTCGCAGTGATGCTGATGCTTTCCCAGTGGAACACAAGTTGCTTAACGTTACACAGCTATGTTATGCATGTTAATTAAACTATGTAACGTTAGAGCGCAGCCCTTTAGCTTTAGCTTGCTAACGTTAAGATAGGAGCCCTAAGCCAACAAAGTTGTTTCAACAAATGTATTCACAGTAGGTACTACTACTCAACCACAGCAATGTGCGCTATGTGCCTAAAGTCAAGACTCGACAGTACTGAACTAGAAAAACCCTGCGACTAAGTCAAGTACGCTGGAGTGAGGCGCGGACGCAAGTGGCCATTTTTCTGAATAGAATACCCTGAAAGACTATGTATTGTGGCAACCCCAAGCCACCACTGGGCTTGGTGATTGAAGGACGCTATGTAACGACCCAATGGCTGGGCGCTACCCATATTTGGGCGTCCGCTTCCGGACGCACCTGTCGCTAGAAGGTCATCAAGAGCGATTATCGAATCACGGCGCGGTGCGCCCGTTGAGGAGGGGGAACTTAATGGAGCCCAAGAGCACCCTCTCACTCTCTCGTAGCAGTGGAAGGAGATAGGGCGCGGAGCGGAGACGCCGCCCGGCCGATAATTAATATAAAGCCAGAGAGAGAGTGAGACGTGTGAAACGTTTGATTGTTTATTAGAAAATAAAGAAGAGTATCATTTTGGGAACTGCAACCTGTCTGTGTGTTGTTTATTCTGCAACCACTACACCTGGAATTGCCACAGTGGTGGAGAATGCGGGCAAGAGAAACTGGCAATAAGGGGAGCAGAATAAACGAAAAAAAAAATCTTTAAAGAAAAAAAGAAATAATAATAATAATAAAAGAAAAAAATAAGTAATAAATAAAAGAAGCATGGACGCGCTGGTGCAGCAGCTGGTACAGGCGAACCTGGACCAACAGGCCCGGCATGAGGCCATAGAAGAACAGAGGAAACAGATGGGGATGATCCAAGCGGAGCTCCATCGGATGGCCTCTAACAGGCAGGAGGAAGGACTCGCAGAGACGTGGCCTAACCCCGGGCGGTTCATCCCCAAGCTGACGGATCAGGAGGATATAGAAGCCTATCTCCTAGCGTTTGAGCGCACGCCAACCGGGAGGGCAGGCCAGAGGATAACTTGGGGGGGGACTGCTGGCCCCCTTCCCGTCGGGTAATGCGCAAAAGGCCTACCAGGACCTGCCACCGGAGCAAGCCGAGAACTATACCCGGCTAAAACAGGAGATTTTGAGCCGCTACAGCCATAGTCTACAGTCCCCTGCGCAGCGTTTCCATGACTGGGCGTATGATCCGCAGGCCTCCCCGCACTCCCAGATGAACGACTTAGTCCGCGTAAGCCGAGCCTGGTTAATAACCGACCCCACAGGGCCCACTGTCTTGGAACGTATCGTTATGGACCGCTTCGTTAGAGCCCTCCCTTATGACACGAAGAAACAGGCGAGTCAGGCGGACCCCCGCTCCGTGGAGCAGCTAGTGAACATTGTGGAGGCCCTCCAAGTAACGCGGGAGTTACTCAAAGGAGGGCGAGGGGAAACGCCAGAGAGACTGAGAACGAGGAGGGGTCCCGACGAGCCCAGCCCAAGGGGCCGGGTAGAGAATGCAGGTGATCCCGAACTACCCCGAAGAAGGCCGCTGTTTGACCGGGACCAAAGACGCTGTCCAGGCAGGGATGTGTCCATGCCATCGGCGGCAGCTTCAGACCCCCGCGGTAAAACGTGTAATTATGGCACAGCCTGTTGGGCCCACAAGGAAACGTCAGCAACACTTTTACGAGTGCGAGTCAACGACAAAGACGCCGTGGCGCTCCTGGACTCGGGTAGCGTCATAACGCTGGTTCAGCCCCATTTGGCACACTGCGATGCCGATGCTCCGCAAGTGTCCGTGTCCTGTGTTCACGGAGACACAAAATTGTATCCCACAGCGCAGATCACCCTGACAACCACCAAGGGTGTGTGCTCGATGACGGCCGGCGTGACTAACCTGCCTGTAGCGCTGCTGATTGGACGAGACTGTCCCCTATATCGTCAGCGGTCATCTCCCCACGCACCTCACCCTCTACGGGTAAACCGAGGGAAAGGAAAGGACTACGTCAGCCGAAGGTGTGTGCCCTGAATGTAACAGGGAGTGAAACTGATACTGCGTCGGATGTGGGTGAAGACGCGCCGGAGCCCCAAGCGGACCCCGAAAAGGATAGCAGCGAGGAGGACCCCTTTGCAGAGTTCCCCCAGGCGGACGAGGTAGGAAGGGACCTGGCGGGTCAGTTCGGAACGGCCCAGCTGGAGGACCCAAACCTAACGCAGGCCCGTGCGCATGTCAAGACCGTGGATGGAAATCCAGTGGAGGGGGTGAGTAACCTGTCATATCCTCACTTTGCGATAAAAAGACAACTGCTGTACCAAGTCGTAAAAAAAAATGATGAGGTTAAAGAACTATTGCTGTTGCCAAAATTCTTCATCCCCACTGTACTCGAGCTGGCGCATTCTCATATCCTTGGAGCGCACCTGGTCGTGGACAAAACCATGGAACGCATAAAGGAGCGTTTCCATTGGCCGGGCATGAAGAGAGAGGTAGAAGACTACTGTAGGAGCTGCCCAGAGTGTCAACGTGCAGCGCCAAAGGTACACTATAAAAATCCTCTGATCCCGTTACCCATCATTGAGACACCGTTCTCAAGAATTGCCCTTGACGTTGTTGGCCCACTAGTCAAATCATCCCGAGGCCACCAGTATATACTGGTAATCATAGACTATGCAACACGTTACCCTGAAGCCATCCCGTTACGTACGGTGACGGCCAAAATTGTAGCACAAGAGCTATTTCATTTGTTTAGTCGAGTGGGAATTGCCGATTCCATTCTCACTGATCAGGGCTCATGCTTTATGTCGCGAGTCATAAAGGAAATGTGTAAACTAATGAAAGTGGAACAGTTGCGAACCTCCATATACCATCCACAGACGGATGGGTTGTGCAAACGTTTTAACAAAACGCTAAAAAGCATGCTGAGAAAGGAGATGGAAAAGGATGGGAAGAATTGGGATCAGTTGTTGCCCTTTCTGATGTTCTCTGTGCGTGAGGTCCCACAGGCTTCCACTGGCTTCTCGCCGTTTGAGCTGCTCTATGCCCGTTAGCCACGGGGTCTCCTGGACATCGCAAAAGAGATTTGGGAGGAACAGCCGTCACCCCACCGGTCTCTCATAGAGCATGTGCAGGTGATGAGAGACAGAATGAAGGCGCTCTGGCCGGTGGTAAGAGAGCATATGCAACAGGCCCAAGACACACAGAAGCGCATTTATGATCGGGGCGCACAGCCCTGTGAGTTTAATGTTGGAGACCGGGTCCTCGTACTGGTTCCGACAGCGGAGTGTAAATTCCTAGCGAAATGGCAGGGCCCATACGACATAATTGAAAAAGTGGGTCCCGTCAACTATAAGGTCCACCAGCCCGACCGTAGGAAGCATAGACAGATATACCATGTTAACCTGTTAAAGAAATGGCATGCCCGGGATGTGTTGCTCTCGCCCCCCCCCCCCCCCCCCCCCCCCTTTTGGCGCAGCAGGTGACGGATGCGGCCGATGTTCCCATCGGGGAACAACTGTCCCCGACCCAACGGCAGGGGCTTCGGGAGCTGGTCCAACAGAACCGGAACGTGTTTTCGGCCACGCCAGGCCGCACCACATTGGCCCAGCACCATATTATCACCACCCCGGGAGACAAGGTAAAACTGAAGCCCTATCGTATCCCAGAGGCTAAAAGAGAGGCCGTAAGAAGAGTGCGGGTCATGCTGGAGATGGGAGTGATTGAAGAGTCTCATAGCGGGTGGTCTAGTCCTATTGTTTTAGTGCCGAAACCCGAGTCAACAACCAGGTTCTGTAATGATTTCAGGAAGCTTAACACTATGGTCGCCCCAAAAACGCCTTACCACGTCATTCCCCGCCATGCTCATTCTGCCAAAGACGCCGTACCACGTCTTTGATATAAATTTTTCAAAAATCTGTGATCGAAATCATATTTCTCCCCCGGAGACTTGAGATCTACTGTTGATCCCCTCTCAACTCTCCAACGGTTCAAGAGCGCCATCTGGTGGCCGATCGGCGGATCGCCCAGACCGGAAACAGGAAATGGAAGCTGGTGCTCATTCCAATTCGGTCCGATCACTCGCTAATAGTCCCAGGACTCGAGCTCGACACAATGGATAGCGATCCGTTACTGTTCTGAAGGATCAGATTAAACCGAATATATATATTTATTTATATATATATATTTAATTGTATTTGTATATCCCCTGATATCCCTTGTATATTCCTTGTACAATATGCATTGAATATCCCTTCTAGTCTACTGAACATCCCATAATAGTCTCCATTCTACCATTGGACGAGACCTTGGTGCCAGGTCGCCATACCCCTCAGACCAGGTTCAATCGTACCGCTCAACATGTATGGACAAGTCCTAGTTCCGCGTAGGAATATGTCTACCGCACCACTAATGGTACTATTTGTTCATAGTGCGTATATATACTGCGCTATTAAAGTAGAGCTTTCTTTTAGTCCAGTTCCTTACCCTCCAACAGAGTGACAGACGCAAAAGCCTCCCCGCGAACCACGTGTGGGCAGTAAGGCCAATTCGGCCCAGTATCGGCATTGAGACATCGTGTATATTAATATTTGAATAGTCATATTTGGCACTATATCGTCGAGTTGGACGTATTCTATTAAGCTAATAATAGTCTATTCATATGTAGTGCCTCGTGCGGTAAGAGTTCTATAGTAATCAGCACCCCCATCGTTTCGGGCATCAGCTGGACGCTTATCCAGGGTGGTTGACCCCACGTGAAGCTGCACCCGAGGAGCTCCAGGCCAAAGAGCGAGTGGACCTGTATATTGGATTATTCTACCGACGACGGCTAGCCTTCCCCGGCTTGGATTATGCTTTGAGTACTTTGATTATTCTATGGATAAAGGCCAACACTGCGGTGTGTTGGAAATACCCCCCCCGGAGAGGACGACAGGTGAGAAGACGCTCTACACGACGAGGTCGCCTCACGTCTCTCCATCGTGGACCGGAGGACGCCGGCCACAGAGAGTCCAACTGCTTTCATCTGTGGATCGAGGATCGCTGGGCACCGGGTCGCACGACTGTGGGCTCTCCCAGGATACCCTCGGCCAGACGGGATACAGCCAGACTCTACCCCCCCCCTCCAGCTGTCCTACAAGCAGTCGGAACCTTCCCCTAGTGTATCCAGCTATATAATCATTCAAGTATCATTGCTATTGTTCCCTAAATATTCCAGGTTGTATATTTGCTTCCTGCGCAATCAGAGATTGGACATTCGATATTGATCTACCTACGAATACTCATTTGCCATAAAAGTGCATACTATTTCAAATCATAAATGTAATTAAGTGATCGTTGTACATACCTTTTGCTATGTATTATTAATAAACGCAGACTTTCGACTTGGTACATTTGTGTTGGATCCGTTTCATCAGGTGGGAGTGTTTATCATAATTATTTATACCTAGTACTGGGTGGCCAGAGTCTAAAGTACAAGAGGTAGTGGTAGTAAGTATCATATCTAACCATACAGTCAGGGAATTGTACCCCTCAGTTACAGTTACCAATAACTCGATAAACAACATGATTTGGACGTATATACTATTATACAACCTGGAAATGGATCGCATATTTCTACATCCCATAATAGGAATATTTCTGCTCCACGCTCATCGCCCAACGCTACGAGGAAGCTACGGTAAGATTCAGCGTTATTTTTTAACGTGTTCGATATAAACTGCTCTGATGATCATATCACCCACACTAGATGAATCATCTAACGTTGGCCACGGAATTATAAACGACCCCCCCCCCATCCGGTCAACATCAGATGATAAGTAGTAACTTCTAGAAGCACGTCCATTTGAAATTTTTTATCTCGCGCCGATTGCTATCAAACTGTATACAATCATCAATATAATGCATTTAGGGCTATAAATCACGTTCTGGAGAAAGCTGCAGAAAACGATAAAAACATACTTATACTTTAGACCGTATTTTAGTATGAATATGTGAATGAAAAAGTATAACGTTGCTACACCCTGAACAATAGATACTTGATGTTGAATGGGCCATAGTAATGTCAATTTAGCAATACAATTTAAAAAGTTATAGCCCTGCAAAGAAGGGGAACTTTTCCATAGACAAATAGAGCTGGCGTGGGATGGTTTATTCTGAATATAAGCCTCGCGACCAAAGTGTTAATGACATTTCAAAGTTTGACGCATATCCCATGCCTAGAGTGGATGAGCTCATTGATAGACTGGGCCAGGCCAGGTTCATCACAACACTAGATTTAACGAAAGGCTATTGGCAAGTCCCTCGGTCCCCAGCCTCGAGGGAGAAGACAGCCTTCTCCACCCCAGACGGGCTGTTTCATTACAAAGTTCTCCCGTTTAGCCTGCATGGGGCGCCATCTACCTTCCAGAGGCTGATGGACAGAGTGCTACGACCCCATCGAGACTATGCAGCCGCATATCTCGACGACATAATCATACATTCGTCAGATTGGGACTCCCACCTCCAAAAGGTGAGAGCGGTGTTAGGTGCACTCCGGGAGGCGGGTCTCACCGCCAACCCACAGGCTGGGACTAGAAGAGGCAGAGTACCTGGGATTCACAATAGGCCGGGGCAATGTAAAACCGCAGAAGAGGAAAATTGATGCAATAAGGGAGTGGCCTCGCCCTTTAACGAAGAAGCAGGTCAGCACATTCCATGGGCTAGCGAGCTATTATAAGAGGTTTATCCCTAACTTTGCTGCTCGCGCTGCTCCCCTTACAGATTTGACACAGGCGCGGCGGCCGTTCACGGTGAAGTGGACACCGGAGGCGGAGGCAGCGTTCGAGGACCTCAAAACGGCACTCTGTTCGGGACCGGTGCTGGTCTCCCCGAACTTCGACAAGGAGATGACGGTACAAACCGATGCATTAGAGGCGGGACTGGGGGCGGTCCTCTCCCAGCAGCTGGAGGGTGAGGAACATCCGATTTTATACATGAGCAGGAAGCTACTACCACACGAGCGCAACTATTCTGCGGTGGAGCGCGAAGGTCTCGCAATTAAATGGGCACTGGAGACGCTCCGTTATTATTTGCTGGGGAGACGCTTCACACTAGTGACAGATCACACTCCACTCGTCTGGATGGCCAAAGCAAAGGGAACCAATGCCAGGGTGACTCGATGGCTTCTGGAATTGCAGTCATTTAACTTTTCTGTCATCCACAGGTCCGGGGTGGCTCATGACAATGCAGACGCCCTCTCCAGGAAGGATGCCTGTTGGGCATCGGACGTTCTTCCCCGACGATCGGAGCTGGAGGGGGGGTACTGTGGCAACGCCAAGCCACCACTGGGCTTAGTGATTGAAGGACGCTACGTAGCGACCCAATGGCTGGGCGCTACCCATATTTGGGCGTCCGCTTCCGGACGCACCTGTCGCTAGAAGGTCATCAAGAGCGATTATCGAATCACGGCGCGGCGCGCCTGTTGAGGAGGGGGAACTTAATGGAGCCCAATAGCACCCTCTCACTCTCTCGTAGCAGTGGAAGGAGACAGGCCGCGAAGCGGAGACGCCGCCCGGCCGACAGGATAATTAATATAAAGCCAGAGAGAGAGTGAGACGTGTGAAACGTTTTATTGTTTATTAGAAAATAAAGAAGAGTATAATTTTGGGAACTGCAACCTGTCTGTGTGTTGTTTATTCTGCCACCCCTACACCTGGAATTGCCACAGTATTTAGGAGCAAAATTTTTCCTGGCGAATGTTCAAATCCCAAAAAACAGGCTTGGGGACAGCTCTAGTGTGTGTGTGTGTGTGTGTGATCTCATTCAAGGAGTACTACAAGGGCACACACACAGTTTGTTGTTTTTGTTCTATTAGTGATTTACACACTCTCAATAAAAAAAAACATTGTATGACAAATTGAAACAGATTTGCACTGCTAATTTGAAGCGTAACATATTGATGTCTTGTATACAGTTGTTATGTCCCTGCTATTTACCATTATGGGCAAATAAAGAGAAAATGTTTGTCTGAAAACATTTCTTGTTAAGGTTTGGATTTTGTGTACCCTGTATGCAAGATCCATGTCCTTTGCCAGTCACATACCTATTTAAGTGATGAACTGCACTACGTGTGGTTGTTTTTAGAGATTTTAGATACGTTTTATACTCGTGCTACAAGATTTTGGCCTGTGCTACAAAACTATCAACATCTGTAGCACCAGTGCTATGTGCAAAAAAAGGTTTACGTACAGCGCTGATTAGGGCACAAGTATCTTGTGTTTTATTATAAAATAAATAATGTTTAGAGATTAAAGTCAACATTTATGAAGTCAGAATAAAGTCATAAGCCAACATCTGTCCAACCATGAGCTCTATGAACCCTTTCAATCTGGCTTCAGGAAACACCACAGCACCGAGACTGCCCTCACCAAGGTCACCAACGACCTCCTCATTGCCTCCGACTCCGGTCACATCAGCCTCCTCATCCTCCTGGATCTATCAGCGGCCTTTGACACGGTCTCCCATTCCATTCTCCTCAATCGCCTCTCTGACCACCTGGGTGTTACTGGGACCGCTCTCACCTGGTTCGAGTCCTACCTCACTGACCGAAAACAGTTCATCTCCATCTGCAACTCCACCTCCACCCCTGCCCCAGTCAACCAAGGTGTGCCGCAGGGCTCCGTTCTTGGTCCACTCCTCTTCACTATCTACATTTTAGTTTGCTCTGAGATGTCTTTGTTGTTTTATTGATATTTGTTTTTTATTGATATTTGTTATTGTTGTCTTTGTTGTCTTTGTTGTTTTATTGATATTTGTTGTTTTATTGATATTTGTTTTTGTTCTATATTAGAAAATTTGGCATACATATTTGGTTGTATGTCTGATTTTAATTGGTTTAATGTTCTATAATTGTTTGTATATTTTATTGGTGTTTTATTGATATTTGTTTTGTTTTTATGTTGTTTATTGATTATTCTTGTTTAATTTTATATGTTTGGATCCAGACCCCAGGAAGAATAGTCGCTGCTGAGGCAGTGACTAATGGGGATCTGAAATAAAGAAATAAAGAAATAAATACATGCTCCCCCTTGGTCACATCATCTGGAAACATGGTCTCAATTTCCACTCCTACGCTGATGACACTCAGCTCTACATCAGCACCTCACCCTCCACTCCTCTCCCCCCACAGCACCTCGTCAACTGTCTCCTTGACATCAAGGCCTGGATGTCATCCAATTTCCTGAAGATAAATAGCAAGAAAACTGAGCTCATGGTTGTGGCCAAGCAGTCACTGCTCCAGAAGGTTGGAGACCTCCTCCTTGAAGTGGACGTCTGCCTAATCCACCCTTCCCCAGAAGTTCGCAACCTGGACGTCATACTGGACTCCACCCTCTCCCTTCATTCCCACATCAAAACAATAACCAAATCAGCCTTTTTCCATCTCAGGAACATTTCCCGACTCATCACCTCCCGTCTGGCTAGTGGCTATGCAAACTCTGTCCTCATAGGGCTACCCAGTAATGCCCTGAACAGGCTACAATATGTCCAAAATTCTGCTGCCAGGGTTCTCACCCGCACCAAGTCCTGGCACCACATCACCCCCACCCTCATCCACCTCCACTGGCTTCCAGTCAAGTCCCGCATCAATTTCAAGATCCTCCTGTGGGCCTGATCTCTGCCAACGACGAAAGGGCCTACCTGGAAGAGGTAGAGAACCTGTCACAGTGGTGTCAGGAGAACTGCCTCTCCCTGAACGTCAGCAAAACAAAAGAGATGATTGTGGACTTCAGGAGGTCGGGGGTCAAGGACTACAGCCCCCTCAGCATCGACGGGGCACCAGTTGAGAGAGTGAACAGTTTCAAGTACCTCGGAGCCCACATATCCGAGGACTTGACATGGACCACACACATTGACAGTGTTGTGAAGAAGGCACGACAACGCCTCTACTTCCTCAGGCGCCTAAGGAAGTTCCAAGTCAGTCAGAAGATCCTTAGGAACTTCTACTCATGTACAATAGAGAGCATCCTGACCGGCAACATCACCTCCTGGTTTGGGAATAGCACTGCACAAGACCGTAGCAGACTACAAAGAGTGACACGTTCAGCCGAACGCACAATTAGAGGGGGGCTTCCCACCCTCCAGAACATTTACAACAAGCGGTGCAAGGGGAAGGCTAAGAGGATTATTAAGGACTCGAGCCACCCGAACAACTGCCTCTTTGAACTGCTGCCGTCAGGCAAGCGATACCGGAGTCTTATGGCGAGCACAGAAAGACTCAGAAGGAGCTTCTATCCCCAGGCCATCAGGCTGCTAAACGAACAATAATCGCTAAACGAACAAAAATCACTATGCAACAACCATCAAATGCACACAGCACACACACCCACACGCACACACACACTCACTCAAACAAACAACACACTGCAGCACCCACTCTCCACACTTTAGATCACACAAACACACTTACACTTTATATTTATTGATAAAGGATTTGCACTACAACTCGTACACCTACTGTGAATTGTACCTAAACTGCACCTCGTCCATTTATGCCTTGCACTATATAGTATTGTATATTAGTACACTGCACAGTATTGTATATTGTATGGTAACTACGTCTACGAACATTGTACATATGTCTAAACTGAACACTGTGACCTCTTTTTTTTTCTTCTAATTTTTACTAGGTTTTTATTTCATACTTATCTTGTCATGCACAGTCTCTGGAGCGCAACAGTAAGAAGCATTTTGTACAAAAGTATTCTGTACTTCTGTATGACAACTATTAAAGAAACTTGAAACTTGAAACTTGAACTCCTCATCACCTACAAAGCCCTTCACTCCCTTGCCCCCCGGTCCTCTGACTCCGGTCTCCTCTCCATCCCCACAACCAACATGCGGACTGTTGGTCCCAGAGCCTTCTCTGTGGCCGCACCCACCCTCTGGAACTCACTCCCTCCAAACATCCGTAGTGCTACATCCCTGCACTCTTTCAAATCCGAACTCAAAACCCACCTTTTCACCAAATTTGTAAATGACTCTGCCTGATTTCCCCGTTTTCTTTCCTTTTGATTAATATTTTGTTACGTTGTTCCCTGTGCCCCTCCCTTAGCTGTTAAGCGCCTTGTGTCTCCTTAAAGGCGCTATATAAATTTAAGATATTATTATTATTATAATGTTTACAGATTAAAGTCAACATTTATAAAGTCATACTAAAGTCATAATGTTTACAGATTAATGTCAACATTTATAAAGTCAGACTAAAGTCATAATGTTTACAGATTAAAGTCAACATTTCCATACTTGTTTCCATGCAGTCCAAAGAGCTCTTCTCCTGGTCCAGCTGTGATGGTTTCATGCAGTCCACCAAAGACAGTTCTCTCAAACCAAGGTGTGAGAGGCTATGAGGGGTGGTTATATTCAGACCAATCTTGGGGAAAAGTAAGGAAAGAAATATCAGTACATTTTACATTCATCCTAAGAAACAAAGGTCTAACTTACAGTTGAAATTAATGAGAAACAAAGAAAGCCAAGCAAGAACCACCGGTCCTTAACCAGCTATACAGGTAGCACTCTTTTCCAAGGCTAACAAATTGGAGGCTGACAGGAAGATTATCATATTAACACTATGATCGCCGGGGACGAGTTAAAGGGGAACTATTTTACTATTTCTTTCACTATTTGGGCACTTTTACACAATTCCTGTGAGTCTATGGAACACCTCTGTAATATATATTTTTTTTTTATTCATTGTTTTGTATTTCTAATCAAGTCCTCAAAAACAGCATTTTTCTACCTCAAGATTTCGAGCTGTTTTGCAGCCGCAGCTGCAGGTGCCACCTAAACCACTGTGCACCGTCGGCCCCGCCTGAACATTAACATGCAGCAGCGACTATATGACATCACATATAGGCACATTTTCAAACGACTCAGTTCAGTGAGGGTGAATATTGTGAGAGGAGAATTGGAAGAATGCGCCAATATGAGAATTTTGAGACATAGATCATATTAATATAAGTTCACATAGCTAGGAAACAATGCTAAACACTCAAAAAGGCCATTTATAAGATAGTTCCCCTTTAAGACGTCATTCCTAGCCATGCTCATTCTGCCGAAGACGCCGTAACTCGTCTTTGATGTCAATATTTCAAAAATCTGTCATCGAAATCATATTTCCTTTCCGGAGCCCTGAGACACACTGCAAAGCTCCACTCAACTCTCTAGCGGTTCAAGAGCGCCATCTGGTGGCCGATCGGCAGATCGCCAACCGGAAATGAGCCTTTGAACCGGAAGTGCTCATCCATATGTGGTCCGGGCACTCGCTATCGTTAGAGAGACTCCGTCTTGATACAGTGAACATCGATCGGTGCAAATAACTCGAAAAAACAACATGATTTGGACGTATATACTATTATACAACCTGGAAATGGATCTGGCAATTCTCCATCCCATAATAGAAAAAATTCTGTTCCACGCTCATCTGCCAGCGGCGCGAGGAAGCCACGGTAAGATTCAGCGTTATATTCTAACGTGTTCCATATAAACTGCTATGATGAACATATGACCCACTCTGGATGAATCATCTAACGCTGCCCAAGGAATTATAAATGATCCCCCGCCCATCCGGTCATCATCAGATGATACGCAGTAACTTCTAGAACCACGTCCAGTTGAAAATTTTTATCTCGCGCCGATTGCTATCAAACTGTATTTCATCATCAATATAATGCATTTGGAGCTATAAATCAAGTTCTGGAGAAAGTTGCAGAAAACGATAAAAACATACTTATACTTTAGACCATATTTTAGTATGAATATGTGAATGAAAAAGTTTAACGTTGCTACACCCTGAACAATACATATAGGACATTGAATGGGCCATAATAATGGCAATTTAGCAATAGAATTTAAAAAGTTATAGCCCTGCAAAGAAGGGGAACTTCTCCATAGACAAATAGAGCTGGCGAGGGATGGTAAATTATGAATTTAACCCATGGCGATTAAAGTGTTAAGAACTGAAAAACAAATGGGTATATATAGACAGATGCACTCCTATAGTTCTGATCTATGAATATATTCCATTTCATTTAATGCAAAACATATGATTGGTTATTGATGCAGGCAGCTGTTGTTTTTGGCCAATCAGATGTTTTTGTCTTCCAAGTGGTGTTTCCAGGGTCGCATTGAACAAACTAAAACCACGTCCTCGTCAGAAAGTACACTAAATTAAATGAAAATACAATGCAATATCGTGAACATCTACAGAAGATTGAAAAATAATTGTTTGGTAAAGTGTAAATAATACAACTTTACCATGGACTCCTAAACCAAGCTAAGCTAGGATAATGTACGTCAGATAAACAGATGAGAAACACTGCTAAGATAACGTTAGTTGTGGATTTTGCTAATGAAGGGCTAATATCTGAGGTATAATTAGGGATGGGTATCGTTAGGGTTTTATCGATACTACTACTCTTATCGATACTGCTTAACGGTTCGGTACTTTATCGATACTCTATCGTAGGGGTGGACGGTATAAACGGTATGAATTTGCTCTACGGTATGGATTTTGACTATACCGTGTAACCGGTAGAGCAGCTCTAAAAGAGCAATGACGTCATGTAACCACAGCACGACTATTTCAATCGCATTTGCCCCTAAAAATAGATCGAATTAGTCATAGATAATAGATATGTGCAAACTGGAAAAAGTTATTTAGGAGGCTTCGCGCAGTGGGCGTGTCAACACGCAATTGTCATTTCATAATAAACACATATCACCGCGGCGCACAGCAAGTTTCAATTTCAGTTCCTGGCATTTTTAACCAGTGGAGAAAGGTAAGGGATTTCCCTATCGTTTTTCTTATATGAATTATTCTACGTTAATAAAACATACCTGGTGATCAACTACAGTTTGCTGTAAACATTATGATATGTGTGTAGTGTTATGATAACGACGGCTTCAGCGGGAGGACGGCTGCAGCAGTGGAGTTGCGAATAGCATGTAGCTGCAGAGCCGCAGAACCATGGGCGCTTTTAGGCCAATGGCTCCTGAAAGCGCCCATGGTTCTGCGGCTCTGCAGCTACATATGCTTCTAGCAAAATCCAGCATCCAGCCTCGCTGTTTGCAATGGGAGCAGCACGGAGTCTCGACTCGGGACTTATTTTATTTGGAATATAATGACTTTATACGCAAAAGTAGCCTAGTTTTAAGTTAAAATATTATAAATCTACATGCCTTGAGGATGTCATTCTTTATATAGCCTGCCTATCAGGCAAAAAAAAATATTCTAACGGAAACACTGATACCGTGATATATACCGTTACCGTCTATGCTTCAAATTATACCGTGATATAAATTTTAGACCATACCGTCCACCCCTATCTATCGGTTCGATTATTATTATTTAAAAATAATTGTATACATTTATTATTTGAACGTCAATGCGTCGTATAAAAAAACAGAGAGCCGGTAACGTTCATTCAAAACTGCGCAAATGCACTACAGGAAGTGCTGGGGCAGTATCATTTCCCTTGTCTGCCATGACTGCATTCTGTGTACTAACGACAAAGAAGAAGAAAGCAGGAGCGAGGAGCACTACGATGCACGAGCAAGCACCCTGGAACCGTGATGACAGCTACTCGGATCACGGGTACGTTTTAGCTTACATGTAAAACAGAATGTCTCATGGATAATGCTTGCTAAGCGAACGCTATTTCAGTTAATATGTTGAGGCTGCGTGTCCACCAACGAGCTGTATGTAACGTTAGCTAAACAGCGCCAAGCTTACAGCCTACTAGAGCACACTAGAACTTGGCTAGGCTACCGGTGTTTACAGCTCTGTGAATTAGCACCAAGCAGTGTTTCCCATACCATTGCCTTGGCGGGGCGGCCCGCCCCGCAAACGGGACCCCCTGAAAAGATTATGATACACATTTTTATTTTTTTTTAAATAAAGATATTTTATATATATATATATATATATATATATATATATATATATATATATAAATTTTTTGTATTAAAGTTTGTTTAATCACAGTAACGTTGGCGAGCTAGCTAAATTATACATACATCGGTTTTCATATAAATCAATCTTCACTAAGACTTTAAAACAGTGGTGTGGCACGGTCTACGGAGACAAATCCATTCCGAGAATGACTAGCGTCGCGCGCAACAAGTCTCAAGGCCTCTGCATGCTACAGAAACTTCAGAGCAACTGCAACACAACATCGGCACGATTTCAGCGCGGTTGTTTTAGAGGGTCTTGTAGACTGTGTTGCTTGGACGTTGCGTACATGTCCCTCAAATCTAACCTAAACAACCGTTGCGTTGATATTGCGTAGCAGTGATTGGTTGGTAGTGAATGGGGGCGGGGCTGTCATAGAAAAATATTGGTCAGCGAGGAATACCATCCGCCATTGTTGTAGGCAGCAAGCTATGCTATCAATATTAGCTAAATAATTAGCGTCATAACTGGCCTTTTTCTGAAAACCCAAGCACATATTGTTCCATAGCATACGCCTTCAGTTGATCATGACAAATCCTCTCTTACCTTGACGATTAAAAAGCCTCCATAATTTAGTAAATAAAGCTGTAGACAGCCAGCTAGCATTGGTGATATTCAAAATGCTATCCACATTAGCTACATAGCTAACCAACTAAATACAATGGTATCCTGAGGTAATGTTAAATACAACGTTTGCTAGTCGAAATGACTGGACACACACAGGGACAAGTTAAACATCAATCAATTAATTTATTCCAACAGGTAGTTTGAGCTGCATGTGAGTCGGTCTTTCTCTCCTCTCCATTGGAAACTAAGTTACGTTAAAGCACAGAACCGGCTGACAAAAGTTAAGCTGCTAGCAACAGACACTATAATACTTCCGGTCGGGGGATTTCAAAATAAAAGAGCGACGACTAAAAGCACCGGAAATACGTTTATTTTGTACATTATCTAACGTTAACACGAACCTAAACTAACTTTAGATTAGTTTAGGTTCGTGTAACGTTAGATATTGTAAAAAATAAACGTATTTACGGTGCTTTTAGACTCGCTCTTTTATTTTGAAACCCCCCGCCCGGAAGTAAAAATTATGCTTATTCTTCTGCCTGTTATCAATGGGTTGGTTGAGAAGGGAAGCGTCATTTATCTAGGGAACCTAGCTACGTACGGGGTACAATGTTACATAGGCTGCGCGTTGATTTTGCAGAAGCATAAAGGTAGAGTGTCTGCAACACTGTTGCTTTGTCGATGTTGTGGTGCAGTTGCTTTGAAGTTTCTGTAGCATGCAGAGGCCTTTAGTCTCTCTCTCTCCTTCAGGTAACGTTACACTATAAAAACGAACTGGATAGTTGATATAAGTTGATATGAACTGGATAGCTCATATAAGCCATTCTCCCTTTCTGTGTGTGTGTGTGTGTGTGTGTGTGTGTGTGTGTGTGTGTGTGTGTGTGTGTGTGTGTGTGTGTGTGTGTGTGTGTGTGTGTGTGTGTGTGTGTGTGTGTGTGTGTGAGTGTGTGTGTGTGTGCGTGCCCGTCCCAACTCTGGTCTTTGGAAAGTTTGATAGTATTTACTGAGGATGGCCAGATAATGTTGATATTTAAACTTACAAAATTATTATACAGAGAAGCTTCAGCAAGTACAAAACGCTGCTGACCGACAAAAGAGAATCCCTCACTGAGGAAAACACAAAGGCCTATCGATCATGTATCACAATGGTGATGTCAGCCAGAGATGGGGAGAAGCATGAACCTTTAACACTTTGAGTGCCACGGACGCTTTGTCGTTAGTTCATGCCGCCCGTTGAATGCCAGCAACGCTATATAGCGTTTGTTTGTCTTATTTTTTTATTAGCAATTTGAATTCATATTTCATCAATCGAGCCTCACGCTAGTGCTCCAAACCCTCTCTGAGCTCCATTGGGAAAATACGGCCAAAAAATGACAACGTTTTTTGTGTATTCCAGAATATTCCAGTAAATGCCGTTTATCACAGAAAAGTTCAATTTTCCTGATACTTTCAAGAAAACGAGAGCTTTTCAAAATGCTATGAACCGATTAAAAAACTATCCGTTTCGACAATGTTGACTGCAAACAAGTCATTGATAAGCGACGGGCAGATTAGACACATAGCCATAATTTAAGACATAGATTATGCGTTCACAACGCTATCATTGAAGTTGGTGGTGGCATTCAAGGCGCACCGCATTGCTGGTAATCAAAGTGTTAAAGGACATCTCTTTTAAATAAATTATATTTTACAGTTTTTTTCTTGATTTCTTTTAAACAAATAATTATTTTGTATTATTTAACTATTTAATTATTATTTAGTTATTGCACTGCACTGGCAGTTGAACTGCATTGAACTGAACTTAATTGAAAAAAAGAAACCTGATAACCTAACTGGCACTGAACATGATTGAACTACACTGGCACTGTTTGCAGATGTACTATTATTAAAGTTAGTTAAAAACATAATTTTGTATTGTTTTTTTTTGTTAAATCCAAAGGAAAAAAATATTAAATCAGAGAAATCCGAAAACGGGAAAATAAAAAACAGAGAAATCCGAAAACAGGAAAATTCATATCCGAAAACAGGAAAAGATAAAAACAGATTTATAGGAGGGCGTTCGTCACCAAACGCCGGAGACGCTGGATTCGCCTGTTCGAATCCAGCTCACAGCTCCGGCGTTGTCACCAGCTTGGCTGGCCATTCACACTAATACAATTGGCAGTATTAGAGGGTGGGAAAGCTGGCGGGGTGGGTCCGGGTCGTTGTAAACAGCGACTCCTACAGTTCGGTCGGGGTGCCTGCTCAGCACGGAGGGAGCATGCCCCCAGACCCCCCTAGAGCAGACCTGGGCATTGGCCCGCGAAAAATTACATGATAATTAAAAAAAAAAAAAAAAAAAAAAAATTAATATTTTTTTTTTTTTACTTTTTTCTTTTCATGTCAACGTTCACACGCACAATATACGCTTAGGAGACATGCTCAGAAGATGTTGGTTCTCTTTGGATCCACCTACTCTTTAGAAAGCTAAGAAAATCCTTGTTTCAATAGTATATGAAACTCAAAATGCCCTTTGTTATTAATGTTTCACATTTTGTTTATCATTTTGGAAATAAATTCTATTTGAATAAATGATATTTTTGAAAGCTAACCTCACCTTTTAATTGCCAAATAATAACATACACTCTTACCAGGGGTCAAAACAATGCCATTTACTGCTTTTTATATAGAAATAAAATGTATATTATGCATAATTGAGTTTGGAATTTTGGCCCGGCCCCCCAACATATTTTCAGTTGCTCATTCGGCCCCCTGGGAAAAATAATTGCCCACCCCTGCCCTAGAGGGTCCGAGGTTCACCCACCAGTCTCATAAAATCCTGTGGGAAACACTGTCCCTGTATTGTAAATAGTTCATATGTGTGTTGTCACTACTGTATGTATAATTGTAAATAAGTTAATTTATGTGTTGTAAATAAATATTGTTAATATTTATTTACCTAATTTATGTGCAATCGTTTGATTTCAGCTCACTGTAAAGAAATGCACCGATACTAACAACCGCCTTACTGCGCGCGTTTATGACGACACTGTTGACACCACGTATCCGTGACACGTGCGCCCCGTGAAAACACTAGTAGTTTGGGGGGGCCTACCACCCCCCCTGAAAAAAATCCTAGGCGAAACACTGACCAAGTGTTGTATTTTGCAGACTGGAGTATTAATTAGGTATGTTAAGATAGCTAGTGCCACTGTCTATAGCGCCATGGTCTAGACCAGTGGTTCTCAACTGGTCTAGCCTCAGGACCCAACATTTTCCTTAGTCATTAAATCGCGACCCAATTTTTTTGCAGTAATACACAATCTTTCATGCACTGTTAACACTTTCAGTGCCACCAGGTGGCGCCAGAGTTAGCGCTTGAATGCCACCATCCACTTTAACGTTAACGTTAATATCGCCTAATCTATGTTTTAAATTATGGCTATGTGTCTAATCTGCCCGTCGCTTATCAAAGAATCATTTTCCAGTCAGTGCTGTCAAGGCAGATTGGTTTTTTATCGCTTCATTTCCGTTTGAGAGCATTTTGAAAAGCACCCGTTTTGAGGTAAAAAACAGCCCATTCTGGGCCATTCTGTGATAATCGTCTTTTACTGGAATATTCCAGAACGTTGATATTTGTCGGCCTATTTATGAATCGTTTTCAAATAAACGCTAGATGATCAATATTATACGTACACGCACGCCCATTCGAGCCGCGCGCTGATAATAGCCGTGTTCATTTCCTCATGGATTTTACAGTGAAACAGATAGAGGTCATTTCACAAAACAGCTTATATCTTCATCAAAATGAGTCTGATTATCCTAAAACTGAAAACATAGATTCCTTACCTGACATCAGATGGTATCCAACTGGTATATTCCAATTTCTGATCACCATTCGAAAAAATCGATAAGTGTATAGATCTAACGTGTATACAGTAGAATTCATGATCCGCGGCGCTCAGAGGATCCATAATGAGGATAGGGATGCCCCGATCGATCGGCCACCAATCGTTATCGGCCGATATTCAGTATAAATATGCGATCGGTGATCGGTGATAATCCTTTATTTTCACCGATCGTCAAACCCGATATCACACGCTGTAGCTGAGTTCTGTCTCAGACGCCGGTGGTGCGGCGTCTGCTCATTCCTCCAGCCCCTCCCGTACGCATGTAAACACGGGTCTAGTCTAGTGAGACACGGGACACGGGAGGACGGCGTGTTAGCTTAGCTACCGTTACAAAATGACCCAGTCAACTATTCACTTTTAGTTTAATACATGATGAGGCATTGTCTAACCGAACTGTATCTAGCCGGCCAGCTACTGATAGCTCCTGACATAAACAAACGCTCCACAAAGTCTAGTAGAGTGTATGATACCTGTTAGCTGTTAGCTGTTAGCTCACGTTAGCGCAAGCTAGTTCACTGTTCAAAACGAAATGTCCCATTGAACTAAATAATTCACTGAGGCGTTGTATTAACGTTATATATCCGGCTAGCAGTAGCTACAGATAGCTCCTGATCAGGGGTGCAGTCGTAATATGGGCGGAGGCCAAACGGTATCCTATTATTATGCAAAGTCTAGGCACTTATCACCTAGACTTTGCATAATAGGATGCGCGCACTTCGAAGCCCAAACGCCGTTTGACCGCGGTTGCCCAGCACTGCACCACTGCTCCTGATATCAATGTCTTATAACACTGATTCGATGCATATTCGAGCTGAGGGCTTGTGAATGTGATTTAACGTTATACCAATACTAGGGTCCAGCTGCAGCGCAGGAGAATCCTGGCCGTAGCTCGAGGCTACTCGAGTATAGGTCCAGCTGCAGCTCCGGAGAATCCTGGCCATAGCTGGAAGCTACTAGAGCAGGGGTTCTCAACCTTTCTGCTGCCAAGGCACCCCTGTGTCCAAAAAAATATTCCAGGGCACCCCTACATACGATAAAGACTTTTGCGGTCCTGTCTTTTTTGCTACAATGATGACAAAAGTGCTTGCTTTCAAAATAACGTTTATTTAACCCATTGAAACCGGGAAACAAACAGAAAATCATGTATTTTATTTTTAAATACAGAAAAATATCAAAGTGCTCTGTTGCAGCTGCACTGTTTTCCATAAAAATAACATAGTGTGACCATTTATCAAACAGAAAATCATGTATTTATTTTTTTAAATACAGAAAAATATCAATAAAGTGCTATCTGTTGCAGCTGCACTGTTTTCCATAAAAATAACATAGTGTGACCATTTATCAAACAGAAAATCATGTATTTATTTTTTTAAATACAGAAAAATATCAATTTTTTATTTTTTTTATTTATCCTTTATTTATCCAGGAATGTCCCATTGAGATACAAGATCTCTTCTTCCAGGGAGTCCTGATCAATAAAGTGCTATCTGTTGCAGCTGCACTGTTTTCCATAAAAATAACATAGTGTGACCATTTATCAAACAGAAAATCGTCTGTTTATTTTTTTAAATACAGAAAAATATCAATAAAGTGCTATCTGTTGCAGCTGCACTGTTTTCTATACAAATAACATTGTGACCATTTATCAAACAGAAAATCATGTATTTATTTTTTTAAATACAGAAAAATATCAATAAAGTGCTATCTGTTGCAGCTGCACTATATATAAATGTAATCTGCAGAGTGCCTTTTACTGTTTATCTGTTAAATACAGTTTTCATTCATTCATTCACATTTTGTATCATAATAATAACAGCAGCGGATACACTCACTTTGTCTGCACTTGGCGAGTAGCCCATCACCGTAGCCCAAGCGTGTAATTAGCACGCTTGTGATCCGGTCTTGAACTTTCCATAACGTGTCTCGATAAATCCATTTGATTAGATCCAGCACTGAATGCATTTAGTAATTATTATCACGACAGCCGCCCGCTTTGCAATTCATTGATAACGGATCAGAGCCTCTAACGGAGATAGGACCCGCGATGTGACGTCACACGAATGCGACTTCTCTGGAAATGCGTTAAAATCTGTTGGTAAAAGCAATGACGCCTGACGCGGACGTTAAGTTGTTTCTATAATAACTTTACGAAACGTGTGAAGACATTTTGATCGATTTCTTTTTTAGTTCATGTTATTAGATTAGGCAATTATTGTATACACATGAAGCACTAGATAGACTATTTGTTTAGTTAATAGTTGTCATTCTATATTCTTAAAGAAACATTCCCATCAGGCATCTCGCGGAACCCCTGACAGCTCTCCGCGGAACCCCTGTGTGCCGCGGAACCCCTGTTGAGAACCGCTGTACTAGAGTACACACAGACAGTGGAGCTTGTTGCGTGGTGGCGATGTCTCGCAGATAATACAAGTACAAGTCTAATTATATAATATATATATTATATAAAATAAATTTTAATTTCTTTTAATCAAAAACGATCGGTATCGGATCGGTATCGGCCGATATGGCTCACGACGATCGGTGATCGGTATCGGTGGCAAAAAACGTGATCGGGGCATCCCTAATAATGAACTCTGGTAACCCCGGCTGCATCAGTGGACTGGAAAATGTGGAGTACAGGATTTTTTTCCCCATCCATTTTCATTGAGTCCATTCCAAAATCCCTGATGTCATCTGGGAGACGATAGGGGGCGCTTTTTTCCACATCTGATCGCCGGCGGCTCTTGGGTATACTAGGGTAGGCTCGCGTGATGCAATATGATTTCAGATCGCTAAAAAAAATAAAAATAAAAAATTCTGAGAAATCCGTGAGTGGCAATCAAAGTGTTAAAATCATGAAATAAACACAAACATGCAACAAAAGTGCAACTAGGGCTAAAAACCCAATGAAATAAAATAATAAATAATTATGCTGCTTCTCTTAGCAGACTTCTTAGCTTAACATAACAGACCTAAGTTTGGGGGAACTAATGGGATAACTGGGGTAAGGGGTTGCAACAAAAGTGCAACTAGGGCTAAAAACCCAATGAAATAAAATAATAAATAATTATGCTGCTTCTCTTAGCAGACTTCTTAGCTTAACATAACAGACCTAAGTTTGGGGGAACTAATGGGATAACTGGGGTAAGGGGTTGCAACAAAAGTGCAACTAGGGCTAAAAACACAATGAAATAAAATAATAATAATAAATAATATATGCTTCTTAGCAGACTTCTTAGCTTAACATAACAGACCTAAGTTTGGGGAACTAATGGGATAACTGGGGATGCAACAAAAGTGCAACTAGGGCTAAAAACCCAATGAAATAAAATTCTAATAATAATAAATAATATATGCTTCTTAGCAGACTTCTTAGCTTAACATCCCAGGGCACTAATGGGATAACTGGGGATGTTGTTTGCTCCTGACAAGAGTCTCAAAGTCTGGGGTGATGGTAGACAAAGCAACTCTGAGGTTGTGCTCAAAGTCCAATCTGTTCCTCTGCTGTCTTCACTTGGACTAGAACTGAGAAGCCAATTTCACAAAGATAGGTAGTGCGAAAAAAAAATTGCCCTGCGACCCACTTTTGGCTCGCGACCCACCAGTTGAGAAACTGCTTTTTTTTCTCAGTTGAAAACAGTTGAACTTTTTGTGTTAAGACTGCAGAGACAGGGAACGTTAGTGCTAGCTATCTTATATCTGATGATTTATAAGTTTGCTATAGCAATGCAATCACGGGTTCCTTTATGGACGCTGTCATTTGTAAATGGTGTGTTCCCCTGCAGCCTGCAGGAGATCAGAGTAAGACACACACAGCTCCTCTCACTCACACACAGCAAACAAAATACCTAGAAGTCTGTCTGATCTGACTCATCCTCCTCTCCTCTCCCCTACAGCTGTTGGAGATAGTGGAGCCTAGTGAGTGGATCCACGTCACCCTCCTGGACCAGGTTAACAGCCCCATCAGAACCGCAGTGCTGGGGCAGAGGCTGCTACTTTTAAAACATTATTTGCATATTATCTTTACATTTAAACTTGCACTTTAATTTGTATTATTTAATTTGTTTTCATTATGATTGATTATTGTATTTGTTATTAAAATACATTTGATTAAGCAAGTAGCTTAATTAAGATCCAAATTCAAATGTTTCATGATTCCTTATTTAAATTAGCTATGGGATCATATTAAGGCAGAGGGAGGGTGACATTCACAGGTGTGAAGACTTAAGCATGTGAGGTAAAACATGCACTGGAGCCCTGAAAAGGAGCCGCGCCCACAGGAAGCAGAGATGGAGGGTGTGACAGAAATAATCGTTAGATTAGTCGACTAATCGAAAAAATAATCTACAGATTAGTTGACTACCAAAATAATAGTTAGTTGCAGCCCTACTCTGCTCTATGGAATGTCCCGTGTCACCTAGCGTCCACAAAGGTGATGCTGCAAAGATGGCCACTGTACTTTTTAGAGTGCTACCATTCCCTCAAGTGCATACATCTGAAAACATTGCAGCTGCTATGAGGTCTCTCATGGAGGAGTGGGGCATTGCAACCAAGGTTAAATGCCTTGTGACGGATGCTGCATCAAACATGATGGCCACTGCCAGAAATCTGGAGATTAGGCATGTTGTGTGCATTGCACATGGACTAAATTTAGTGGTAAAAAAATCCCTAGACAGGGCTGTACAGTGCGAGATATATGTTGCACGTGCTACAGCTAGAGCTGCCGCGATTACCGCATTACCGCGGTATCGCTGTTACATCACGCCCACCGCAGAGTTAGGCTGAATACCGCATCACCGCTGTTTTTTATAATAATAATAATAATAATAAAGTACCCTGCTCTCCTGTGGCAACTCTCATTTCCGCCCAAGCGCAGCTCGCCATAATATCTATGGCTCCGGCAGCTAACAACGTTCGGTTCATATCGATACTCTTATTTTGAAAATCCCGTGGAGTCGCTCTACAGCACACAGCAGTACTCGTCTCAGTAGCAGCAGTAGCGTCTGGAACACGCACATTGCAACATAGCAAGGCTAGTGTGCCTATTTCGCGACCCAAAACAAATCCCTGCTGTTTTATTCCGCAACGGGTCAAATGCATCTAACATGCTTTGCAATCCTCGCCATTCCTTTATGACCACGTCGTGTTAAAGTCCAAAATTAACGTTACGTTAGCGTAAGCTAACAACAAGCTAAAACCCTGTTCAGAGCCAGAGCGAGCATTCTCCCTTCTGTATGTGTGTGTGTGTGCGTTTGAAAAGATCAGATGAAGTCAGACGAGTATATTATATTGATAGTAAATGTACTGAGGGTGGACAGATAATGTTGATATTTAAACATAAAAAATACAATACATAATAAATGTATTCATGATCATCATGCAACATAAAACAATTGCAGGAACGGTTTGGGAGAGGAAGGGGTTTTAGGTTGCGTGAATGGATGAATGAATGAAAACTTTATTTAACAGATTGCAGAATGGGTACAATACAGTACGGCTCAATACACACAATTGTTAAGGGGATGCAGACCAGAGAAAGACTTGTTGAAGTCAGAGGTTCTGTGTAGGATTGTTAGTAACTGTCTAACTGTATATATGGCTGTTTACACTAGTAACTGTTTACCTGCATATATATATAACTGTCTCCACCAGTAACTGTCTAGCTGCATATATATCTGTTCCCACTAGAGGGCGCTCTAGGCGGAGCCACCCAGGTACACCACCATGTGGCGAGTATAAAAGTAGATGTCTCCTCCCACTTCTTTCTCTCCCCCATGTCTCTCAAGAGAAGACCTGTGTTACTGCTCTTTCCATGTGAATAAAAGAAACCACGCCAGTTCAGGCTCAAGATAGAAACCATGCCTCTTGACCACATTATTGTCGCCCTATAGCCGAATTCTGTTAACCCATTCTCTGCCGGAGCTTATATCCATCGCTGTTTGATCTCTGCCAGCGCTATTTGTCTATGGAGATGTTCACCTTCTTTGCAGGGCTATAACTTTTTTAATTGTATTGCTAAATTGACATTACTATGGCCCATTCAACATCAATTATCTATCATTCAGGATGTAGGAACGTTTTACTTTTTCATTCACACATTCATACAAAAATACCGTCTAGAGTATAAATATGTTTTTATCGTTTTCTGCAGTATTTCCTAGAACGTGAGATATAGACATAAATGCATATATTAGATTATCAAATGCCGCTTGACACCGATGAACGTTATATTAAAAATGTCAACTGTACATGGTCCTAGACGTTATGACTTATCATCCGTGGCCGACGTTAAATCATTTATGTAGTATGGGTGATATATTGATCAGAGCAGTTTGTATGGATAATAATAAACAAACAGGCTGAAAGTAACGTCACCCTCCTCTTACCGTTGGGCGATCACACTGGCGCAAACAGATCCCAGTTATGTGATGTTGATCGAGGTGATCAAGTTCCGGTTTGTATAATACTAATATACGTCCAAATCATGTTGTTTATTGAGTTATGGCAACGGATCGATATCCACGGTGTCTGGATTGAGTCCAGGGAGCGATAACGAGTGGCCGGACGGAATAGGGGACGGACCAAGCACTTCTGGCCACGTTTGGCAACGCGTCGATCGGCCACGAGGTGGCGGTATTGAAGCGTTGCAGAGTTGAGCGGAGTCCTACAGCACCAGCCAAGACTCCGTGGGTGAAATGTGAATACCATGACGAAAATATGAAATATTGATCTCAAAGACGCCTTACGGCGTCATTGGCAGATTACGCATGGCGGAGAATGACGTGTTAACACGTCATCGGCGGAGAATGGGTTAACAAGACTTTCGTCTTGTTTACATCAGGGTCCCCCATTTTCAATTCATACAAGTGACATACACAACATACATGACATCAAATGTAGTACTGTTACATTTGTGACATATACATGCGGTTAAACATGCGGTTGTGCAGCCCCTGATCAAGAAGCCTGGGCTTGATCCTGCAGCCATGTCAAATTTGAGGCCCATCTCTAAACTGCCATTTTTATCAAAGATCCTTGAGAAAATTGTCTATACTCAGCTAATGAATTTTTTAAACGAGCACAATATTCTCGAGGTTTTCCAATCTGGTTTTAAATCCCTGCACAGCACTGAGTCGGCACTTTTAAGAGTTTTTAATGACATCTTTTTAGCTACTGATTCCAGTGACTGTGTTGTCCTGGTCCTTTTAGACCTGTCGGCCGAATTTGACACGGTGGACCATTACATTTTAATTGCCCGCCTTGAACAGTGGGTGGGCATCAGAGGCATAGCCCTTGAATGGTTCAAGTCCTACCTGGCAGATCGATCTTTTTGTGTCAGGCTCGAGGACTCTGTGTCCTCTACTGCCCCCCTATTGTATGGTGTACCCCAGGGCTCGATACTTGGCGCCGTCCTGTTCTCTATTTATTTATTTATTGCCCCTTGGTTCCATCCTCAGAAAGCACGGCATTCCTTTTCACTGCTACGCTGATGACATCCAGATCTATATGCCACTAAAAAAGTCTGGCTCCTTTTCCATAGAGCCGCTGACCAAATGTCTCGATGACATTAAATCCTGGATGGCATTGAATTTTTAAAATGTTAATGACAAAAAGACGGAGGTCATGGTTTCTGATGGCCCCTCTGTGACCTCACTGCTAGATCTGGGTTCGCTGGCACAACATGTCAAACCAATAGTAAAGAACTTAGGTGTAAAAATCGACCCAGACCTTAAATTTGACAGCCAGATCAAGGCCGTGGTCAAATCGAGCTTTTTCCAGTTGAGGCAGCTGGCCAAAATTAAGCCCATCCTACAGGCGCAGCATTTTGAAGCAGTAATCCATGCATTTGTGACGACTAGGCTGGATTACTGCAATGCACTTTATATAGGGGTGAGTGGTTCCTCAGTGGCTCGCCTTCAAATGGTGCAGAACGCCGCTGCACGTCTTTTAACTGGCACTCGTAAATATGACCACATCTCACCGATTTTATCCTCACTCCACTGGCTCCCCGTGCACTTTAGGATTCATTTTAAGCTCTTCATGACCTTGCCCCACCCTACCTCTCTGAGCTGTTGCAGGTCTATACACCTTCTCGCTCTCTCAGGTCAGCTGACCAGCTGCTCCTAGTAGTGCCTACAACTAGGCGTAAGCTCAGGGGGGACCGTGCCTTCTCCGTTGTCGCCCCCAAAATGTGGAATGAGCTGCCACTGCAGATTAGGCCTCATCACTGCCCCGTTTCAAAGGCCTCCTTAAGACCCACCTTTTCTCTCTGGTTTTCGACACCATGTAGCTTGTTGATTTTATGATCTTATTGTCTTACTGTGTCGTTGTTGTATCATTTTGTTACTGTGTCCTTTGCTTTTAAATATTTTTTTAAGTACTCTGATCTATTTAAATTTGTATTGCTGCCTATGTTTACCTTCTTTTTTTCTTCTCTTTTTCGGTACTCTTGTTTTTTTTTAATCTATTTTTACTAGTGCGGCTTATAGTTTTTAATATGCTCCCTCTGTACAGCACTTTGTGCCCCTGTGGCTGTTAAAGCGCTTTATAAATAAAGTTGGATTGGATTGGATATACGATATGCAAATATACAGTACTGTTACCCATAGATCCTGACAGAGAGTATATGATGGGGAGGAGACTGTACATTAGGAGGCGTGTTGTGAGTTCAAAATAAACTGGCACTTTATAGTTTATAGTGAGCAGGAGGTCTATTTGTATTAAAAACAATAGATTGTTTTTCATTAAATGTCTGTAAGAGCTCAATTAAAAAATAATTATTATATTTCCGTTACCTTTTTTGAGTTGATCTAAATGTTACTGATTGTGTTAAATGGGCTTATGATATCGTCTCATCGATTGCAGGCACCTGCATCGTATCGTATCATGGCAGATATCGGCAAATATCGTATCGTTGTCCAAAGAATCAATATTGTATCGTGATGAAACTTGTGATTCCCACCCCTAGTAGAGTCCATACACACCCAACACCAAATCCCATAATTCCTTACACGTAACGTGTCTGGCTGTGTGACGTCAACTTGTCAGCATGAAAATGACAGCCAAACATGGCACTGCAACTAAACAACACAAATACAATAGGTAGGCCTGCCGCGATAAGCAATAAATCGATTAATTGCCGCGATAATTAAAATTAATGCAATGATTTTGACGGGCGCGATTAATTGCTATTTGCGCGTTTGTTTTAATGAGGCGGAACCAGTGCCCCTTGTCAGTCACTGTCCGTGTTGGGAGGCGGGCCGCTGGCTTTACTACAGAGCAGAGAGCACAGCACAGGAGCTCCGTGGGGCAACACCACATAGCTTAACTACATTTCTCAATAGTGTTGCTCCTTTTAACCAAGTAGCGTTATTTGTAGTGTAACGTTAGCGTTTTAACGTTAGTAGCTAACGTTAAAACTAACTTAAAGTTAGTTGTTCACCAACAATCTCAACATTTGTTTTATCATTAGCTCATGTCGATCTACTAGTAGCATCAGCAAGCTAACGTTAGCTGGCCCCAGTCCACTAGCAGCATGTCGATCTACCAGCAGCATCAGCAAGCTAACGTTAGCTGGCCCCAGCCCATTAGCAGCATGTCGAAGTAGTAGTAGCATCAGCAAGCTAACGTTAGTCCACCAGCAGCATGTCGATCTACCAGCAGCATCAGCAAGCTAGGATAATCACAACAATACTTCCGGTCCGGTCGGTGGGCTTCAAAATAAAAGTCTAAACACCGGAAAAGACGGAGCGGTGGGCTTCAAAATAAAAGTTTTGGGAAATAAATTTCTCAAAAAAAAATTCTCTAACCGGTCGCAATAATATCGCTTATCGCGATATTTTCGGGGGCAATTAATCGCCCAGCAAAATTTGTTATCGTGGCAGGCCTAACAATAGGTATTAGGCACATTTGTGACTGTTACAAATATAACACGTTTTATACTTGTGCTACACGATTTTGGCCTGTGCTACAAAACTATCAACCTCTGTAGCACCAGTGCTATGTGCTAGAGCAGACACCTGGCCTAGAGGATCTACGCACAAGGGCACGGAGAATAGTGATGCTTTTCCGATCCAGCACACTGCTAAAGAGAGGCTGACAAGTGTGCAGGTGCAAATTAATCATCCAGTGCTGAAGGTGATCCAAGAGGTGGACACTCGCTGGAACAGCACCTTCCTGATGCTGCAACGCCTGTGTCAGGGAACAAACTTAACTTTTTGACTTACCAGCCATTTGGCTGGTAGATTTTAAAAACTACCAGCCAGGCAGATTTTTTACCAGCCAAAAATTATAAATAGCTTTTTAGTATATCGCCATGTGTTATTATTACTATAATACTATATGCTATTTTCAATTAATATCATAAACAGCATAAGGAATATTAGCATAATTTTGAGTGGACTGAATGAATGAGTCAGTGTTAGTTTTAAATGCAAATAATTTATTGAAACATAGAAGTGGGGTCGGGACACATCATATTATGTTATGATGAATTGAAAATGGGGGACCCTGATGTAAACAAGACAAGTCTTTCTCTGGTCTGCATCCCCTTAACAATTGTATGTATTGAGCTGTACTGTACCCATTCTGCAATCTGTTAATAAACTTTTCAATCAATCAATCAATCAATCACACACACTGTTTCAACTCACCACCCCCGCATCATATTGTAGTCTAGTCTGTCTTCAAACTTCCACTCCTCTCGAAACTTTTTTATATTTGAATATCAACATTATCTGTCCATCCTCAGTAATCCTCAGTTTACTATAATATACTCCTGACTGACTTCATCATCTTTCCAAACGCACGCACCCCCCCCCCCCCCCCCCCATTTCCCTTTCCTCAGTCCACACTGTCTGCTGTTCTCTATGGCTCTGCTCTGCCTCTGATAACGTAACGTTCATTTCGGGCGATGTTGGCATCAGCGTTTCCGTTAGCCGGTAATTACCGGTATTTGACTGGCAAAATCTGTTGAAGTCCGACAAATTTAATCTCTCCGGTCATAGTGTCCGGTGAAAATAGTTCCCTCTGGGCACAGTTTGATTATTTGAATTGTATTTGGATGGGCTGGAGTTGGGTGGCCTATGCGATGAACGAAACAATCATTGCGTTTGTTGTCGTTGCTTCGCTCAGCGAGAGCTTGCTGCTGGATTTGCGGAAGGCATGCAGCTGCAGACCCACAGAACCCACCAGCTTTGCTGGCACAGTGCGGTCCCCAGACCTGGAAAGCTGCTCTGCGGGTCTGCAGCTGGATGCTTCTTGCAAACTAACTGCGGCGCTCGCGCTGATATTGTTGGACCGGCTGCTTGGTGGAGCAACGATGAAACGAATGTAATGAATCGTTCGTCGCATGGGCTATTTAATTTTGGCCTGTTTTGGTACGGTTCGGGTGGTCAAGTTGTGCTTGGAGGGAGTTGTTTTCACCGGACATTATGACCAGCACCAAGTCGTTGGGACTAGATGGAGATATACATCACGCAAACCCACGATAATGTTGCCGTCTCTCTGCCAAATTTCTCAGTTCTTCGCTTGATATAATTAATACAAATGTCCAATATAACGGAATTCGTTAGCTCATAAATGTGATTATAACAGACTGCTGTTTATTAATGTCGGGCCGACTGCCCACAGACACAGGTCTATTTGATTTAAAGTCGGCAGCAGCACGGAGTCTCTGGACTTATTTTATTTGGAATATAATGACTGTATACGCAAAAGTAGCCTAGCTTTAAGTTAAAATATTATAAATCTACATGCCTTGAGGATGTCATTCTTTATATAGCCTGTTGTTTTTAAGCTCAATAAACTCTGACCGGAATTTCTCTCATTTGACCGGTAGATAAAAATCTACCGGACCCTGAGACCGGCAACAATTTTTTCTAACGGAAACCCTGGTTGGCATAAAGGAATGGCGACAGGGAACAAAATAAGTACCAGCCAACCGCCAATGGCTGGTAAAAAATCTGCCTGGCTGGTAGTTTTTTAAATCTACCAGCCAAATGGCTGGTAAGTCAAAAAGTTAAGTTTGTTCCCTGAGAGCAGAGCTACACAGCAGTGCGCCTATTTTGCGAGCCGAAATAAGTCTGTGGTTTTTTCTTCTTCTCACAACGGGTCAAATGCATCTAACATGCATTGCATCGTCGCCATTCCTTTATGCCCACATCGCCCGAAATGAACGTTATGTTAGCGTAAGCTAACAAGCTAATCCTGATCAGCGGCAGAGCCATAGAGAACAGCAGACAGTGTGGACTGGGGAAAGGGAAATGGGGGGGGGGGGGGGGGGGGCACTCTCCCTTTCTCTGTGTGTGTGCGTGCGTTTGGAAAGACGATGAAGTCACTAGTCAGGACTCAGGAGAGGAGTATATTGTAGTAAACTGAGGATTACTGAGGATGCACAGATAATGTTGATATTCAAATATAAAAAGGTTTCGAGAGGAGTGGAAGTTTGAAGACAGACTAGACTACAATATGATGCGGGGGTGGTGAGTTGAAACAGTGTGTGTGTCCCCGACCCCACTTCTATGTTTCAATAAATTATTTGCATTTAAAACTATTAACGCTGACTCATTCCTTCAGTCCACTCAAAATTATGCTAATATTCCTTATGTTGTTTATGATATTAATTGAAAATAGCATATGAGAGTATTATATAGTAATAATAAACACATGGCGATATACTAAAAAGCTATTTTTAATTTTTGGCTGGTAAAAAATCTGCCTGGCTGGTAGTTTTTAAAATCTACCAGCCAAATGGCTGGTAAGTCAAAAAGTAAATTTTTTTCCCTCATAATGGCGACGGTGCAAAGCATGTTAGATGCATTTGACCCGTTGTGAGAAAAAAAAACACCACAGACTTATTTCGGGTCGTGTAGGCGCACTGCTGTGTAGCGCTGCTCTGCTTGCGAGCAGACAGCAAGGACTGGGCGGATATGACTCGCGGAGTTGCTACGGGGTTTTTCAAAATAAGATGAACCGAACGTTGCTAGCTGCCGGAGCCATAGATATTATGACTGGAGCTGCGCTTGGGGCGGAAATGAGACCCGCACAGGATTTTCTAAATGAGAGTATTGATATGAACTACACACCAGGTGGCAGGCAGACCTCTCATTTTTACTCGCCAAACCTTAAATCTGCACGCCATTGGCGGTTGGCGTTACTTATTTTGTTCCCTGGCCTGTATGATGATAGGCAAACAGTGGGGGCAGCACTTGCATCACTGAGAACGGATGTTAATCCTCTCTCTTCCGATGACTATGACACAATAGCAGCATGCTTACAAATGCTCTACCCCTTTTACATGGCAACGGTGGAAATGTCCCAGGAGAAGAGTGTCAGGGTCGATGGTGATTCCACTGATAAAAATGCTATTAACCTTATTCAACACATGAAATTCTGGGGAAAACCACCAACGTGACAGCAATACAGCTGAGACTAAACATGTTTGCAACTAGGGCTGCAACTAATGACTATTTTGGTAGTCGACTAATCTGTAGATTATTTTTTCGATTAGTCGACTAATCGAAAAACAATTATATTAAAAAAATAAAAAATTAAGAATTTGCACTACAGTACCTATCTTTGTGAAAGTGGCTTCTCAGCTCTGGTCCAGCTGAAGACAGAGCAGAGGAACAGATTGGACATTGAGCATGACCTCAGAGTTGCTTTGAGACTCTTGTCAGGACCAAACAACATCCCCAGTTATCCCATTAGTTCCCCCAAACTTACTGTCGGTCTGTTATGTTAAGCTAAGAAGTCTTCAGCTGGCTGGACCAGAGCTGAGAAGCCACTTTCACAAAGATAGGTAGTGCAAAAATAAAAAAATATATATATAATAATAAATAAAATAAAAATGACTAATCGACGCAACAATTCCTCGTCGACGATTTTTTATAATCGACATTAGAGTTGTTCCGATACCGATACCAGTATCGGAAATGTCGCCGATACTGCCTAAAATGCTGGTATCGGTATCGGCGAGTACCCTCTAATGTTGCGCTCCGATACCATATGATGTAATTTATCAACAACACTGCGGACATTGGGCTCTGTAGATATACCCTACTCGCTGAGTGAGCATTATAAAACAAACGTGTGCTTAATCGACCGTGAATTAAAGTGTCAATTGCCATTTGTCATTTTAACAGCAGAGCAGATACTTTCTTAAAATGCCATCGTCCCGACAGTGCTGTTGACGGGGAGCTCTGATGAGTTCGCTTGGTGGCTGGTGTTATTAGCATTGAACAGCTAACCGAAAGCTAGCTTTGATGTTACCTTGGCTAAAGTTGGGGCTATTCATAATCCAGCAATAATGGCTGCAGATCTGCAAGCAAAGTACAGCAAGTTGGCAAATGAGTATTCCAAGTTAAATCACAATGTCACCGGCAGTAACGTTACAGTCTTTCCATATACCGGTAGCTGATGCTAGCTAACCTAGCTCACGGTAACGTTGTCATTGCACAATTGCACGTCGCGTACACAATTAATGACATGTTGCGGACAGCCATATCGGCGACAATGTTTAGCTTTTAGTGCCAAATGATAAGAGTCTGAGGCGGAGTCTCAAAAGAGAATATTGAATATTTATTGTGCAAAAATCACAACAACAGAGCCTCTGGTACTAAACGGAGCCTTCTTGTGGAAGCAAGTGCAGCAACGAATAATGTCCGTGTGGAACTAATGTGCCAACAACCTTTCGTGGGTGAACTCATTGAGATAGTTTTCAATTACTGATACTAATACTAATCTATACAATCACCTGTTGTTGAATAAATACCATTACTTTATAGTTATTACTAAAAAACAGTATATATAAAACAGTAGCTGTATTAAAAAAAAAAAACGTTTTATAATTTATATAATATTTTTTTTATTTTTTTTATTTTTTTAATGTATGCACTGGTATCGGATAAGTATCGGTATCGGCCGATACCCAAAGCTTAGGTATCAGAATCGGATCGGAAAGGAAAAAATGGTATCGGAACATCTCTAATCGACATCGTCGATTATGTCGACTAATCGTTGCAGCCCTACTTGCAACCCTCATACATAAATTTGATACACTTGAGAGCTCAAGCCGTTTGTCCCTGGCAACACTGCTTGACCCAAGGTTCAAACCATCGGCTTCCACAGTCAAAACCAAGCGCAAGTAGCAGTAGCAAGACTGACTGTTGAATGTGCAGCACTGATGAAGCACACAGACCCATCAGCTCAACCACAACACACTGCACCAAATGTAGAAAATCAACCCTCCACAGGTAATATTATAACTAGATTATTATTGATGTACTGTACAGGACTAAATAAGTAGAAATATGATACAAATGTAAACCTTTAAGTACTAAATAAATAGTAAATACTGTTGTGTTTCTCTTTCAATGTCTTTCAGCCTTTATCCTGTGGAAAACTATGGACCAAGATTCTGCAACTGCGAGAAGGTCACAAAATGCCACTGTAGAGGTCCAGAGATACAACACTGATCCTCCCCTGGAAAGATCCGAAGATCCACTTTTGTACTGGAGCAACCACAAGAATGTGTACCCTAATTTATTCAGACTGGCAAAACAGTATCTTTGTATTTCCAACCTCATCTGTTCCATGTGAACGGATTTTCTCAAAAGCTGGAGAAGTGGTCAGCAAAAAAAGAAACCGTCTCAGTCCAAAACGGTTGAAAAAAATTATATTCCTCAATAAAAATATTTGAGTCCCCATCACACCCTGCCCTAGTTACACAAGCACAGCCATTATCATTATCAATGCACATCCTGTTTCCCAAGCAGCCACTCTCCATCCCAATTACATATATTTACACTATCAATCATACAATTAATCTCCATCCTCAGAAGGAAATAATTCAAAGTAAAAACCTAGTAGAAACTAAAGAAAACAAAAGGCTGCTTAAATTAACAAAAATGTAATGTGTAGGGAAGAGAAAGATGTGTTGCATGCCAGCCTCTTTATACACTGGGGTGAGGGGGACTGATTTGCCATTGGGAACACTTGTTATTGTTATGATCAATTAAGTGTGAGCATGTAACAATATATATATATACATATATATATATTACAAAACAAACCGAATTCTAAACATTGCTTTACATCGACACAAAACAGGTTTGTTTTGCAGTCTCCTATTTCGCCAGCAGAGGGAACTGAAACGAACATTTGAAGGAATTAATCTATGTTCAATACATTTGGTGAAGTGGTTCAATACTGGTTCAGTGCTTCATTTGGCCATCACTGACTAACGTTACTAGGTCAACAACGTGTGTGTCTGTGTGCCCGTCTGCCAGTTCTTCATGCCAGTGGCCATCAGGCATGTCTTCCCAATAATATCTTAACCACTAAACCCTGCATGGACTATAACGCATATTATGACCGATAGGTACAGACCATCATCTGCACCAGTGGTGCAGTCGTAATATGGGAACTGGTAACACGCCACACGCGCGAAGCTGAAAAAGGTAGCAGGAACATTAGAACAGAGAACATTAGAACATATACAATTAGTCAACTGAATGCTTTGTATCTTGTTTGCTAATTCAGGTTAAAGACAGCCGATTTAACCAGCATATTAAGGGCCTTTTCTCACTCACCCTATTCGTTTCTATTTCGTTCCGTTCTGCCCGTTCCGAGATCTGATTCGAACTCCCCCCCCCTCTCCCCCCTCTAGTTTGTGTACACACTTCAGTCTGGGTGCGCTCTGGGTTTTGTTTACGGTTTGCGTTTTGAGCTTGTAAGCTTGCCGTAGTCGATGATGTCACGCTCGAAATGTAAACACAGGAAGTGTGTTAACACGGAGACTGGAGAATGGATGTTGATATAAAGAAACAAATAACTAATAAATATTAAGTTATATTTGAACCTCTGTTGTCAAGCCTTGTCAATATAACCCACCCCCCTTTTCTCACGAATGGAACTCTGTTGTAGAGTCCGCTTTTGATCGTTTTGCAGGGTTAACAATAACGCTAAGCTAACGGCTAACGCTAACGTTACTACATGCAACATACTAGTAACATTGCTCGCATCGATTATATTGAATGTCATTGATCTACTGGTCGACCGAAAATGTAAACGGGAATGTCTTAACACGACTGCGGACTCTGGATGTTGATATAAAATGAACAAATTGCCAATAAATATGAAGTTATATTTGAACCTCTGTTGTCAAGCCATGTCAATATAACCCACCCCATTTTATCACGAATGGATGGTGTTGTAGAGTCCGCTTTTGAGCGTTTTGAGCGATCTACTGGTCGACCATGGCCGACTGGTTGGGCACCACTGGTCTAATAGAAATAAATGCATTCGAACAATGTATAGACATAGCAATGGCAAACAAAATGTATGACGTTATGTCAGCACCAGGCGCCACGCCCGTGAAAAGGTACAAGCTCGCAAAGCCACACCCCCCGTTCTCCCGGGACCGACCCCGAGACCACCTCTGCCAGCTGATCCCGTTCAGCGGGGGGTGAAACGATTCAGCGCCGTCTCGCACCCCAAAAGGGGTGAGTGAGAACACTGCCCCCCGTGCTCCGGGACGGTGATTCGATACAAAAGGCTGAGTGTGAAAGCCCCCTAAGAGAGCAAGACTGTCTATCTGGTGTATGTTATGATGAATTGAAAATGGGGGACCCTGATGTAAACAAGACGAAAGTCTTGGTCTGCATCCCCTTAACAATTGTATGCATGTATTGAGCTGTACTGTACTGTACCCGGGCGTTGGAGGTCGTGCAGGTATAGCGAAACTAAGTTTGCTTTGGATAAGCTGATTCTGAAGCTGCAACTTTCTTCTCTTGGGGAGCGGCGGTGGCATCGTTGGTTCAGGTTGCGTTGCAGGTAGGAACATGATACTGTTGTCAAATGATCTGTTTATATCGGTTTGTATTTGCGGGCGGGGGCGTGGTTGAAGACGCGCTTTTGTTATGGGTGGCGGGGTGTACTCAAATTATCTGTTTATATCTGTTTGTATTTGCGGGCGGGGGCGTGGTTGAAGACGCGCTTTTGTTATGGGTGGCCACTGGCCGGGTACTTAGCGCACAACGAATGGATAGAGCGCATCTTTGTGCGCGCGTACTTCTGCCTCAGTGATCATCTAGTAACACGGCGTGTAACCGCGTGTGACCACGACTGCACCACTGATCTGCACCTTTGTGTATACTGTTTACTTTTAGTCATATTTTATATTGCCTATATTTATTGTAACTTATATGACCAATAGGGTATACAGACCATCATCTGCACCTTTGTGTATACTGTAACTGTATACTTTGTCATATTTTATATTGCCTATATTTATTGTAACTTATATTATGGGTTACCCCCCCCCCCCCCCCCCTGCTGCTATGACGACTGAATCTCCCCAAGAGGATCACTAAAGGAATCTCCTGTCCAGTCCAGAGGATAGAATGTTTTCTCCTCTGCGTGGGCGAGACCTGTTTGCTGCCATCTCCTCCATCCCAACCTCGTCCTAGAAGCATTAGCATAGCGTCTCAAGTATTATAGTCGAAACAGTGGCTGAAACGCTCAACAGTTGAGATGTTCGGTCATTATTAGTAACGAGCTGAATAAACGCACATTTCTCTCTATACATAGAGTCGCACCAGTTTCTGACCTAACGTCATTATTCTCCCAAAATCATAACGTAGCATTAGCATTAGCATTAGCATAGCAGCTTAGCTGTGTTAGCTGGTGCAGCTACCTCTGGTCAAGGCCCAGTCTGTATGGAAAAGTGGCAGAAACGCCCAACAGATCAGATGTGCGGTCAGTAGATGAATAAAAGCAGATGTTACTGTAACAAACAAAACTGTAACAAAACGGAGAGGTCGATATTAACCTACATTTAAGATATTGTTATTATTAATGTCCCTTTGTTTACCTGAACGACGAGACTCCAGAAATGACGCGAGCGTAGTCAGAGGAGGAGCTAGCAACTACTTCCGTCACCAGAAGCGTGATTTTTTCCCTGTAGCCTCTGTCCGAAGGGTTTGATTGATTGATTGATTGATTGAAAAGTTTATTAACAGATTGCAGAATGGGTACAGTACAGCTCAATACATACAATTGTTAAGGGGATGCAGACCAGAGAAAGACTTCCGTCTTACATCAGGGTCCCCCATTTTCAATTCATCATAACATATGACACACGACATACAGATAGACAGTACTGCTACATCTATACATTTATGACATACCAGATTTGCAAATACAGTACTGTTTGTGATACAAAAAGTGTCCAGAAAAAGAGTGTATATACATTTGACGTAGAAACTGTACATTGGAGGAGGTTGGAGCCGAATCTGGGTTTAACATGATTTGTGGAGCTCCCTCTGGTGTTGTGATCGTGGTATTCACTGACCTTTGGGAAGTATTTTCACATGTACAACCTTGGTTGTGTAGTGTATCTTGTAGACCAGGCCCATTGCAAGTTGCTGTACTCTGTCGTCTACTCTAAGCCATCCTAGGTTGTCAAAGTGGGCAGGGGTGAGGTGGGTTCTAGGAGTCAGGTCAAGCAGTAGTCTGACTAGTTTGTTTTGAGATGTTTGTAATTTGGTTTTTAGTGCCTTTGAGGTGCTTTGGTACCATGAGGTGCAAGCATAGTCGTAGTACCCTTGAATGAGTGCTCCTGCCAGAGTCTTCAGGGTATTCTTGTTTACCAGAGAGGAGATCCGGTACAAGAATCTAGTTCGTTGGTTGACTTTTTTTTATTACTGTAGCATCCTGAATATTCTGCTAAGTATTCAGAAGTGCTGACTAACTGTTACTTCCCCTGTGTGTGTAGAAAGTGTGATAAACAGTGTTCCTCTTGATATTTCGCCGGGCTACTAATGATGCGAGGTGCTACTCTTTCTCCGGCTTCGATATGGATCACCAGGGCCGGACTGGGGAAATAATTCATACCGGGTTCAAATAACAAACTCAGCAAGACCGACGGCTTCTCAGTTACAGTGGGTGACAATATTGTCACAAGGAAAGAAGATATTACCTACCTGGGTTCCATCCTAGAGGCAAATCTTTCCTGTGACAAAATGGCATCCAATGTAATAAAAAAAGTCAACCAACGAACTCGATTCTTGTACCGGATCTCCTCACTGGTAAACAAGAATACCCTGAAGACTCTAGCAGGAGCACTCATTCAAGGGTACTACGACTATGCTTGCACCCCATGGTACCAAAGCACCTCAAAGGCGCTAAAAACAAAATTACAAACATCTCAAAACAAACTGGTCAGACTACTGCTTGACCTTACTCCTAGAACCCACCTCACCCCTGCCCACTTTGACAACCTAGGATGGCTTAGAGTAGACGACAGAGTACAGCAACTTGCAATGGGCCTGGTCTACAAGATACACTACACGACCAAGGTACCCATGTACATGTCAAAATACTTCCCAAAGGTCAGTGAATACCACGATCACAACACCAGAGGGAGCTCCACAAATCATGTTAAACCCAGATTCGGCTCAAACAAGGGACTAAACACGTTTCGCAATTATGCCACATCAATGTGGAACGCCCTACCCAAAGCTGTAAAGGAATGTGAATCACTACCCACTTTCAAAAACACTCTCAAAAAACACCTAAGGGAGACTGCAACCCGAAACTGGCCCCTGTAAATGTCCGAACACAACCCCCTCCAATGTACAGTAAATTACCAAGTATGGTCTTGTCAATAATCCAATGTACAGTGTTGTTTGTACAGTTGTACAGTGTCCCCCACCCACCCCTCCTACCCAACCCCCCCCCCCCCTACCCAACCCCCCCCCCCCCCCCCCCCCCACTCCTAACGAACCCCCCCCCCCCCACTCCTAACCAACCCCCCCCCCCCCCCCCCCCCCCCCCACCCACCCAACCACCTCCAATGTACAGTCCCCCCCCACCCCCACCTACCCAATCCAATGTACAGTTTCCACGCCTAATGTATATACTCTTTTCTTTCTGGACTCTTTTTGTATCACAAACAGTACTGTAATTGCAAATCTGGTATGTCATAAATGTATAGATGGAGCAGTACTGTCTATCTGTATGTCATGTATGTCATATATGTTACGATGAATTGAAAATGGGGGACCCTGATGTAAACAAGACGAAAGTCTTTCTCTGGTCTGCATCCCCTTAACAATTGTATGTATTGAGCTGTACTGTACTGTACCCATTCTGCAATCTGTTAATAAAGTTTTCATTCATTCATTCATTCATTCATAGCGCGAAATATAGCCCCAGTCAGGCCACTTTTTAAGCGGGGTGTCTGGGGGTCCCCCACCAGGAAATTTTTTGTTACAAATGTGACGGGTGGCATTAATGAAAAAGGAGGAGGGGCCTCAATGAGCCAGGTTCCGTTATAGGGGGATACCTACGGGAGGAACGTTAGTTGGAATTGTTTGTTGCGGCCGGTGCAGTGAGGTAGGTGCACACCTCACTCCGGAATGCAGGAACAAGCATTACACGCTAAGATCACTTGCCTGGTTCCCAGCGGGATTGAAAGTAGTCGGTAGGATTATAGGACCACCGACGAACCAGAGCACCAGTGGTCCAGCTGCTCTTGCCGTGAAACACTTTTAGTATATTGTTTGGTAGTTATAATATAATGTCTAATCCGCCCGGGCCAATGGGCCGGTAGACGGGCAAAAAGAATTGGGTCTTGCCCTTGGGCCGGATTAGTTTTCTTTACATGTATGTTTATTTGTGTGTCCGTTTCCCCCCCACCATAACACCAACCCATGTACAAGGTACCTCTCTCAGACGTGAACACGGGCAGGCTTAGTGTGCCATTATCATATGGATGCCGTGGTTATGCACAGTTTGCACAAGTTGAATCACCGAGTGGTAGGATATCTGTTTACTTCATTGTGAGAAGTTTGACATCCCTTTTTATACAGTTCTTGACGTGGTATTTATTGATGTGTGATAAAGTTTCCTTCATTGTGTGAAGTGCTATTTATTAACAATCGATATCGTATGAAGTGCTATTTATTGACAATTGATCGTATGAAATGCTATTTATTGACAATTGATATTACTCTCCTTCATTGTGTGAAGTGTCACCAGGTTGCTGTGAATAAAACCCTGCCCGGTCAAGACTGATTGGGGTTCCTGAGCATGAGGTTGAAGTGGGCTTATAGTAATGTTGTCCACTCCTTTTTATGTAATAAATATTATGGTTAAATTAACCTACACTCTTGTGTCTTTCTTAAAGCTAGGAACTTAGCGGGTGTAACATTTGGCGTAGTCAGTAGTCCTAGCTAAGTAAGCATTTATCTTTTCATGGGGGAAGCGGATTACATGTTTTTTTCCTTATTTTTGAGCACGTGAAACGGCAAGAGCAGCGGTGGGCCAGGGCCACGCAGCAGAGAGGATCCAGGGCCATTGTGGTCTTCTCATCAGTTCTCATAGGCCATGGAGCCAGACGCGATGGCGCAGCGCATACAGGAGTTGGAGCAGGAGTTGCAGAGACTGCATGCAGACGTTCAACCAGGAGCTTCGAGCAGCACTGGGGACAATGTGGAGCCAGCTGCAGAGGCTCAAGGGGGAACACGGTTGGTGTACATCCAGCAGAGTGAAAAGGTACCCAAATTCTCGGGCAATCTGGATAACGCAGACTCTCCTACCCTGGAAGAATGGATTGAACTGATTGAGAACCATATCCAGTTAAAATTGTCTGAAAAAGAAAAAGCTAATTGTGTGTATAACCATTTAGAAGGGGCGGCCCGGGTAGAGGTTAAATATCTTCCCAAACAAGAGAGAGAGACTGTTGGTGGAATAATTCAGATATTGAGAGAAGTGTATGGATGTTCACACTCTCTAATCTCTCTTCAGCGCAGGTTTTTTAACCGCAAACAACGTGAGGGGGAGTCATTGTTGGACTATTCCCATGCCCTTATGTCCCAAATGGATCAGATTGTTCAAACAGACGCACAGGCTAAGCCTAAGTCCCAAAGAGACCTGCGTGACCAATTTTGTGAGGGGGTCAAGGACCATGGTTTGAGTATAAGATTACGAGACAAAATTTGTGTGAACCCTAATTGGAAAATTAGGGATGTACGGAGGGAGGCTGTTGAGTGGACAGCGCAGTGTGAAAAACGGTCATTTAAAAAGGATAATCACTCTCCTCCATTTTCGAATGAAGTCCAGGCACAAGTGTCCTGCGAGCCAATTGAAAATAAATCAAGTTATTCTGAACTGAAAGCCCTCATTGAGGCTCAACAGAGACAATTGGATGTGCTAATGAAAGCATTGCAGCCCTTCAAACAGGAAGGTGGGGCTCAACCTCCATCTAGATTTAGAAGAGCTCCTGCTCCTGATGGAAAGCCTATCTGTTTTCGGTGTGATCAAAGGGGCCATATAGCACGTTACTGCACTGCAGCTCTCCCAAAAACATCCCAGCCCAAAAAGGGACCAGGCCAAGCAGAGGGACGAGAGCCCACTACTACCGAGCAAAGTCATATAAACCCTGAGACTAAGCTTGATTCAGGACGGAATCCATCTGTTATGTCGACACTTGTGAGTGAATGTCCAGTAGTGGAGGTTAAGATGGGGGAAATTGTGGTTCCATCATTATTGGATACTGGGTCCATGGTCACAACGATGACTGAGAGTTTTTTTAAAGAACATTTTGGTCACCTCACCGATGCTCAGTTACGTGAGTGTGCATGGTTAGATCTTCGGGCAGGAAATGGTCTAGAGCTGCCATACCTGGGTTATTTGGAGTTGGACATCACGATTTTGGGAAAATGTATCACGGGCAGGGGTGTCCTGGTAGTAAGAGATGCAGATGACTCTCAAATGCAGCATAAAAAAAGGTTAACCCCGGGAGTACTGGGTATGAATGTAATCAAAGGGTTTTATCAGGAGTTGTTTGTACAGTCTGGCTCCAGTCTTTTTGAGGATCCTAGAGTGACAGAGGCCCCGGAATGGAGACGAGCCCTTAGACACTGCCAAGTGGAGGAGACCATGGCCAATTCCCCTGAGCCCTTCAGAGTCAGAGTGAGAGGTAAGCGGCCATTTTGTGTAGCTGCTGGTACATTAATAATGGTCCCTGTAACATGTCCTAAGGTCCATTCACAGCAGCACATGGAATTATTGGTGGAGCCATTATGGCCAGGTGAGGGGGTACTTCCAGAAGGGCTGTTGGTTTCACCTGCCCTAGTGACAGCTGAAGCAGGGATAACATATGTACCAATCACTAATGTGGGCTACTCTGATGTTTGGCTAACCCCACGCAGGGTCATCGCTACGGTGAGCATGGTAACTATAGTATCAGAACCAGCTCCTCAGGTTGAGTTTTGCAGGGATGTGATTAACAATGAGTGCACAGCATCTGTGTCCCTTCCAGGAACTGAAGCTGGGGGGGGGGCTGACTGGGTTTTGCCTAATTCTTTTGAGGGATTAGATGCATCTGAGCAACAACAAGCGGCAGCTTTGATTAATAAATATAACAGTCTGTTTGCAAAAAGTGAAGCTGATTTGGGCTGTACCAATCTGATTCAGCATGAGATCCCCCTGCTAGATGATGCTCCTGTACGGCAGCCGTACCGTCGCATCATCCCGTCTCAATATGATATGGTGAGGGCCCACATAAAACAACTGCTGGACAGCCAGATCATCAGAGAGAGTTGTAGCCCTTATGCATCACCCATTGTCATGGTACAGAAGAAAGACGGCGGAAACCGAATGTGTGTAGACTATCGTCGCCTCAATGCTAAGACTAGGAAAGATGCGTTCCCTTTGCCACGGATTGAGGAGTCATTAGATGGACTGGTGGGAGCTAAATGGTTTTCAACTCTGGACTTAGCCAGTGGCTACAACCAAGTGGAGGTTGTGGAAAAGGATAGGGCAAAGACGGCATTCTGTACTCCATTCGGTCTATTTGAATTTAATAGGATGCCATTTGGATTGTGCAATGCTCCTAGCACTTTTCAACGCCTTATGGAGCGCATGTTCGGAGATTGCCGTTATCAGTCTGTTTTACTGTACCTTGATGATGTGATTGTGTTCTCTTCCTCTGTTCAGCAGCACATAGAGAGGCTGGAGGAAGTTTTCTCTCGGCTACAGAAGCAGGGGCTCAAGGTAAAGGGTTCTAAATGCCATTTCTTTCAGAGGCAAGTGAAATATCTGGGCCATGTAGTTTCGGCTGAGGGAGTGGCAACAGACCCGGACAAGGTAGCAATTGTGAAGGAGTGGCGGACCCCCACTAATCTGGCCGAGCTCAAATCTTTCCTGGGGTTTGCTAGTTACTATCGGCGCTTTATAGCTGGGTTTGCAAAGATGGCTGCTCCTTTAAATCATGCAGCAGCACAATTGTCCCCAGGCATAAAAAAGGGTAAGACTCCCAGGAAGCCACTGGCCCCGGTCTGGACACCAGAGTGTGAAGAGAATTTTGGCCAGATAAAGACGGCGCTGATCTCTGCACCAGTGTTGGCCTATGCAGATTTTCATAGGCCATTTGTGTTACAGATTGATGCTAGTCATGCGGGGTTGGGGGCAGTACTTTGCCAGGAACATGGAGGGAAGCTCAGGCCTGTCGCTTATGCTAGTAGGGCACTTAAACCTACAGAAAAGAACATGCAGAACTATAGCTCTATGAAACTAGAGTTTCTTGCTCTTAAGTGGGCAGTGTCGGAGAAATTCAGAGGGTATCTGTTAGGGGGTTCCTGCACTGTATATACAGATAACAACCCACTTACCCACCTAGACACAGCTAAACTTGGTGCAGTAGAGCAACGATGGGCAGGCGAGCTGGCTCCATTTAACCTTACTTTAAAATATCGTCCTGGGACTAGGAATGGTAATGCGGATGCCTTGTCTCGCCGGTACAGGGAGCCCAGTACGACTGAGGCCTCGGAGGAGGAAGATGTTTGGGAGGAAGGGCTCTTTGGCATCCAGTCTGACATTTCTGTGCTTCCAGGTTGTTCCAAGGAGAGCCGTGTTGCAAGAACAAGATCCAGTTATTGGACCACTGTTGGCCTGTTGGAGAAAAGCCAGGCCACCCGATGCAAAGGAGAGGGAGTGGTTTGGCCAGGGTACCGAGGAGCTTGCACGCCAATGGGGGCGCCTGAGAGAGGAAGGGACAGTGCTGTATCGACAGTGTAAATCTCCTGATGGTGGTAAGGAGATCTATCAGCTTGTACTACCACAGTGTTTACATAAAGATGTGCTCACTCAGCTGCATGATAATCATGGGTATCAGGGGGTGGAGCGGACGTTGCAGCTTGCGCGTTCGCGGTGTTACTGGCCAAATATGTACAGGGATGTCGAGAAATGGTGTCTGCAGTGTGGGAGATGTGTGTTGGCTAAAGCTGTACAGCCAAAAATTAAACCAGTTATGGGCAGTCTACAGGCCTCTAGGCCACATGAAATCCTGGCTATAGATTTCACCATGTTGGAACTAGCTTCAAATGGAAGAGAAAATGTGCTGGTCTTAACAGATGTGTTTTCCAAATACACCCAGGCCATTCCCACTAAAGATCAGCGGGCCAGTACCGTAGCTGATGTTCTGGTTAAACAGTGGTTTAATTTGTTTGGTCCTCCTGAACGTATCCATTCAGATCAAGGAAGAAACTTTGAGAGTGGGTTGGTCAGGCAGTTATGCAAGGTCTACAAGATTCGCAAGTCTCGTACTACCCCTTACCACCCACAGGGAAATGGTCAGTGTGAAAGATATAATCGCACATTACATGATTTGTTGCGCACACTGCCCCCAGACCAGAAGAGATATTGGCCGCGGCACCTTCCTCAGTTAACCTATGCCTATAACACCACCGTGCATCAGTCCACTGGCATGACTCCCTACTTTTTAATGTTTGGCCGGGAGCCCCGACTCCCTGTGGATTTTTTGCTAGGGGAGGGGTTAGAGGAGGCAGAGCAGGGTCTAGAGGACTGGGTAAAGGAGCACCAGGAGTCACTGGATGGAGCGTATAGCCATGTACGACAGCGCCTGGCTACAAGGAGAGAGTACAGAGATAAGAAACAGGAAGAGCAAGTGAGAGATCCATTTATAGGGGAGGGAGACCTTGTATATGTCCGTAACCATGGGGTGAAGGGTCGTAACAAGATTCAGGATGTCTGGGAACCGACCCCTTACCGGGTGGTACAGTGCCCCGCAGAACGTGGTGTAGTCTACTCCATCACCCCTGCAGTTCAGGATGGTCCGGTACGGCATGTCCACCGGACTGAGATGAGAGGTATGCCCATAGGTGGGTTGAGGCCTGATACAGGCCATGATTTGGGGGAAGAGCAGGAGGAGCAGGGGGATGGAGGAGACAATGGGGTGGAGGATACAGATGTTACATTGACAGAAGGACGGCCGTTGGAGTCGTATAGTGAGGGGTCAATGTCAGAATCCGAGCTTGGTCCAGAGGATGATGTGTTGGAAGGAGGGGATGGTGACTTGGAGACAGATTTCCCAGTGGTGGTGGAAGGCCTCAGGAAGTCTAATAGGAGTACTGCAGGCAAACACGATAATCCGTTTAGACTCCCTAAATCTGCAGTTTAAGGTTTTCCCCAAGTAGTAGATTGTATTGGTATAACGTCGGGACGCCGATACATTTGGAGGGGGTGTATGTGACGGGTGGCATTAATGAAAAAGGAGGAGGGGCCTCAATGAGCCAGGTTCCGTTATAGGGGGATACCTACGGGAGGAACGTTAGTTGGAATTGTTTGTTGCGGCCGGTGCAGTGAGGTAGGTGCACACCTCACTCCGGAATGCAGGAACAAGCATTACACGCTAAGATCACTTGCCTGGTTCCCAGCGGGATTGAAAGTAGTCGGTAGGATTATAGGACCACCGACGAACCAGAGCACCAGTGGTCCAGCTGCTCTTGCCGTGAAACACTTTTAGTATATTGTTTGGTAGTTATAATATAATGTCTAATCCGCCCGGGCCAATGGGCCGGTAGACGGGCAAAAAGAATTGGGTCTTGCCCTTGGGCCGGATTAGTTTTCTTTACATGTATGTTTATTTGTGTGTCCGTTTCCCCCCCACCATAACACCAACCCATGTACAAGGTACCTCTCTCAGACGTGAACACGGGCAGGCTTAGTGTGCCATTATCATATGGATGCCGTGGTTATGCACAGTTTGCACAAGTTGAAACACCGAGTGGTAGGATATCTGTTTACTTCATTGTGAGAAGTTTGACATCCCTTTTTATACAGTTCTTGACGTGGTATTTATTGATGTGTGATAAAGTTTCCTTCATTGTGTGAAGTGCTATTTATTAACAATCGATATCGTATGAAGTGCTATTTATTGACAATTGATCGTATGAAATGCTATTTATTGACAATTGATATTACTCTCCTTCATTGTGTGAAGTGTCACCAGGTTGCTGTGAATAAAACCCTGCCCGGTCAAGACTGATTGGGGTTCCTGAGCATGAGGTTGAAGTGGGCTTATAGTAATGTTGTCCACTCCTTTTTATGTAATAAATATTATGGTTAAATTAACCCTTAGAAGTCTAACCTAAATAGCTCCTCCTCCTGAGAATTTCCCCCTTTTTTTTTGTTACATAATATAAAATTACAGATTCATACCTTCAAAATAAGCCATCAATTGTCAAATTTGAGACGATAGTTTTCAATCAATGTCCTATCAAACATTCTGGTACAGTCATTACCAATTTGCAGCAGGAGCCTCTGAAGGGAATTCAGTGAATTCAGCTAATGATAAGGGAACTACACTCCTTCCCAGAATTCAATGTGATGTCAATGTTAATTTCAATGACTAATTCACACCATGAAACAAAGGCCCAGCAGGGAACAATTACAGCTGAATGGGGGTATAGTGTCTCATGGTCAACTCACACCAACAATGTGGTTGCCAAAATGAGCAGAGGTATTTCAATTATCAGAAGGTGTAGGTATTTTCTAGCCGATCTGATATTGAAGCAAGTGATACAGTCATTAGTTCTTTCTCACCTTGACTACTGTCCAGCTGTCTGGTCTAATGCCTCAAGACAAGAGCTCAATAAGATCCAGCTCACTCAGAACAGAGCGGCCCGTCTGGCCCTGAACTGCTCAATGAGAAACAGTGTGGAGGGGATGCATACCAAGCTGTTGTGGTTGAAGGTGGAAGACAGACTGGATTGCAGCCTGATCTTGTTCATGAGGAATATATATATCTCAAGAGAACCTATCTGTTTGTATTCACAGCTAACATGTACACATGATCGACATAAGTATAATACTAGGCATGCCTGTAGGGAAACGTTCACACTGCTACTACCAAAAACCAATGCAGCAAAGAAAACTGTGTTATATAGAGCCATGTCATATTGGAATAAACTGCCAGTACATCTTACTCAGATAACCAGTAAGATAAGTTTTAAAAATAATTTGAAAAGAGCATTGAGAGAAAAAGAAATTAGTTTACATTAAAGAAAAACACAGATACTGTAGTTTACACTGTAAAGAAATGACTGTCTGAGAGTTTAATCCCTTTTATTGTATTTTCTGTGATCTGATACTCTGTTTGTGTACTGTAATGCTATTTGGAAATATTTTTATATTTTTATATGTAGGAATATTGGAATATATTTTTAAATGTATGCTACTATAATGTTATGTATGTACTGTTTTTGTTGTGTGTGGACCCCAGGAAGACTAGTTGTTGCTGCGGTGATGACTAATGGGGATCCGTAATAAAGATAAAGATAAAGAGAGGGAGATAGGGAGATATAGATAGAGAGAGGGAGAGAGAGAGGGAGAGAGATATATATAGGTTAGAAAGCAACCTGGGTTCACAGACAGACAGACAGACAGACAGACAGACAGACAGACAGACAGACAGACAGACAGACAGAGAGAGAGAGGCGACGTCATCTTTCCTCCACACCGTGTTTACTACAGCGCGGATGACCAAAACACCAAACTCGTCACACAGTAGCCAGTGGCTGATCATATACACACACGCACTCTGCCATACTTAGTTAATGTTTTAGCGCGACGTGGGTATACAGGACTGTCGAAGCAGAAGAAGCAGACATACATAGAAGCAGACTCGACACAAGTTTCGTCTTGACGCTGCGTCTCAGCGGCAGCGCACACACACACACACCACATTATTCTGCGAAGCAGCTCAGTGTCCCGTGGATATTATTGCAAGAGATATTTCATACATATTATGAAAAGCCGATGCCGATCTGTTGTTTAGAATTTGGATGGGGGGTAGCGAGTCTCTGATACCTCTCACCTCTGCGCGGGGGTCTAAGTGTCTAACACCTATTCACAGCGCACACGCTTCTCGTGTGTGTGCGCGCGTGCGTGACGTGCGCTTCGTGACGCGCTGTAGTTCTCTGGCAAACGCAGATAATTACAAGCATAACATCTAGCAAGAATTAAACGTATTTACAAATAGTATTATGTTTAGCAAGTAAGGAGACATATATAGTAAATCTCAAAGCACTCGAAATTGTCATTTTTCTATTTTTACAGATTTCTGAAAAGCGCGACTTCCAGAGCATTTATGAGTCATTCTAAATCCCTTTGTTCTCCGCCCACGGGTCCAAACAAGCCCCGCGACCTAAAAGGGTTAACCTACACTCTTGTGTCTTTCTTAAAGCTAGGAACTTAGCGGGTGTAACACAAAGACATAATTTCCTGCATTCTGGTGAATTTTAGTGCATGTGAATCACAAACTAATGAGCCAACAATTGCTTAGTACAATGTACTGTTATGGACCTCAAATAAAACTGTTGTGGCACTAGCAATGCTACTCTCTCCACATTCAAAAAGAAAAAAGCAAGAGCACAACATATTTTCTATTTACTATTATAATACAGTTAACCACTCTCTCCTGTAAGGGCCTTTCTTTTTCTTTGTTTTATCCCTCTCTCCTCCACCCTTTCTCTTTCTTCCACTGTCCATCTTGACATCAACGTTAATTGACTTTCGCTCTACTGTATCTCTCCCGAGTCCCTCACTACCTGGCTCATTGCCTGGCTGTTATTCTGCATCTGAGTGCCGTCTGCCATTCCATTCGCCGCCTCCGCTGTCAATCAGTTGTATCGCCTGGTCCCGCCTCCACCAATCACAAGCGGCAGCACGGCTCCATTGTGTGTGTGTGTGTGATCCGCCGGCCCGTGAGAGAGAGAGTCAGATAGTTCTCCAACTCTGTGGCAGACAGTGAAATCCTGGTTGTTCCCCACCCATCTAGGTTATCTAACTATCGCGCCGCGCCGCCGCCACAACTAGAAACAATCGCCTGGCAAAAAAAAAAAAAAATAATAATAAAAAAAAAAAAAAAAAAAAAAAATTATATATATTTTTTTTATCTGTGCAGGCCAGGCCACCGGGAAAACTCCCGGTGCTCCCGATGGCCAGTCCGGGCCTGTGGATTACTAACATAACATTGAAGCATCTTTCTCCCTTTCTGGAGTGGTCCTATAGTGGGATCAGTTGCGGTTGCCAGCAGGGGGCAGTGGTGGCAGTGGTGGCAGGTGGAGCGGAGGAGAGAGGAGCAACGAGCAAGAGATGATTACCTGGAGGGCGGAGCACCAGGAAGCTCTCTTCGACAGTGAACTCGACCATGAACAGTCGCAACGGGCGTGTGCTCAGGAAGAGCCCCGTTGAAGGAGTGATGTTGAAGAGCCCTGTTGGAGAGCGACGGGTGATAAGGAGTACTTGCTAGTTGACGTGTTATCCTAGAAGTACCAGCGATAGTGTGTGAGTAAGCGATACGGAAAGAAGGACTAACGTCCATAGATAACGGGTTATAGTAGTAATGTGTGCAGTGTATTAGCATTAGGGATGTCCCGATCCGATCACGTGATCGGCGCCGATCACGTGCTTTTCAGAGGATCGGGATCGGGAATCTTTTTTAATAAAAATCGGCAGTCAAAAAAAGATTTTTTTTTTTATTTTATTTTTTTCAACAAACATGACCATGTTCACGTCTTAAACTCATACGGAGGCCTTAGTTTTGGTTTTAAATTACATATAATATATCATTAATGTATTTATTGTCACACAGAGCAGAATAATTGTCCACAACAAACACATCCCCTTTAATTTACACCGTTGCAACAAACACTTTCCCTTTAATTTTAGACGCTCACATCACAACAACACGTTGCTCCCCGAAACATGAGGCTTGTTCGAGATGGATTTCGGTTCGCCTCGAAAGTAGACGAGAGTAGCCGAGTGAAGCCGGGGGAGGAGTTAAAAAGGCGGACACTGCCGATTTCACGAGAGCCTCTCGCCTAGTCTCGCATGGCAGATACGCTTTCACGTCACCACACACATTACACACCTGTCCAGCTCATTACAATGCGACGGCAAAATTAGATCAGATTCAAATGTACAGCACACCATATCCTGCTATAGTGGAATATACTATTCATATACCATAATGTATACCATCTTGTTGCGCGCTCCTGGCCGCACGCACAGCACACACAACACACTGCTGAATAATTCTGTTTTGCATCAATATATATATGTATACTGTGTATATTGAGGCAAAACATAATTATATATACAGTATTGAGGCAAAACAGACGACGCATGTGTGTATGTATGTGTGTGTGTGTGTGTGTCTGACAGCTTGAAGTTTATCATGATGATATGATGATAACGCATAACATAATAAAGTTTTCAATCAATCAATCAAACGTCTCATAACTCCCTGGCTGTCACGTGGCTGGTGACTGACAACTTTTCTGAGCCAATAGGCGCTTTGCGCGACCGTAGCAAGTCGCTTCCCAGCCGGGAGCAGCCGGCTGAGAGGTACTGTGGAGCCTCGCTCTGAAGGCTGTGCGCGGCTCGCTCCCGCGGGAGTTCCGCGCCTCGCCTCGTCAGATTTTCAGAGCAAGTCGGACAATATTCTAACCGTCATGCAACGCGCTTGGCGAGGCAGTAGTAAAACCTGCGCAGATCTGCGTCCGCCTATCCCATCTCGAACAAGCCTATGGCTATGGTTATCCACTGACTTGAGCAGCTGCTAGAGGTTTGTAACTAAGCATTTTAAAATGGAAAGTCAAGCCAGTCCAACAGCAATTGCAATGTTTGCAAGGAGGACATTTTGCGTGGAGGAAAAACTCATGAAGCAGCAGGAGGCGGAGTTTTCAGACTAACTTTTCAGATAACGGCAATTATTTGCTGTGTGACTAAGGATTATCGTCGGCGTTTCAGACCAGAATGGAGCTAATCATTACATAAGTCGAACACTGAATGTATACTAATGTGCAAACATATATTGAAACTTTTAATATTTCTCATATGAAGCACATATGAATGTAATAACAAGAGCCGCCGCGCTCGCGCCCCGGACTATAGGCAACAGAGGGGCTTCTTGCTCCACCAGTTTCTGACACAAATGCGTCAAAATTGATTACTAATGTGAAAGATCGGATCGGGAACGATCGGAATCGGTAGATATTTAAAATCACATGATCGGGATCGGATCGGGGGCAAAAAAAGGCGATCGGGACATCCCTAATTAGCATGCTGCTAACGGCTCCATTGACTCCAGTATACTACCGGGCGCGCGGCGCTGAAGACCGGTGTTGCATACAGCCACGTTGCGTTAGTAGTACAGACGATAAAGGGCGGTTAGGTGGCCGAGCGAAGATTGCGTTCGTCACCAACCCCGGAGCTGTGAGCTGGATTCGCCTGTTCGAATCCAGCTCACAGCTCCGGGGTTGTCACCAGCTTGGCTGGCCGTTCACACTAATACAATTGGCTGTATTAGAGGGTGGGAGAAGCTGGCGGGGTGGGTCCGGGTCGTTGTAAACAGCGACTCCTACAGTTCGGTCGGGGCGCCTGCTAAGCGCGGATAGGACCTGAGGGGGATAGTGTGATCCTCCCACACGCTACGCCCTCTCAATGAGAATCCGCGCTGCCAGGTGAAAAGAAGCGGTGATTGGCTGGACGTGTGTCGGAGGAAGCATGTGGTAGCCTCCACTCTCCCAGATGATCTGACTGTGGGGGGTAAGTGCGCAGCGACCAGGAAGGGACTGGGAATTGGCATACGATACGACTAACATTGGGATGGGAGAAAATCTGAGGAAAATGGAGGGGGAAAAAGATCAATAAATTAGTAGTACAGACGATAGCAGGAGGGTGCACTAAGACCCACAGTTTAGCTGTGTTTAGGGTAGCCAAACAGTATTAGAGCGCGCCAGCATCAAACAGCAGCCAGCAGTGGACGTCTCCCAGACGCCGCAGAGGACGCCTCGCCCCACCAGCAGAGGTCGCCACAACACAGCACGCTCCTCCAGTTTCACCACTGCCCATGCTGTTCACCCCAGCCCGCTGGCTGTGCTCGTGGGATCGCCCGACGCCATCTTGTCACCCGGACGAGAGGTGATGAGAGTGGGTCCGCCATCTTGGCTAAGTACAACGGTACCTCGTGTGCCCACAGCAATATCCATTCAAGCGAACGCTAACGACCAGTGTCTAAGGGGTACCCCAAATATTATAAGCCGGCTTTAGAGTAGGTTTTATTTGGTAACGTGGGCCCACATTTAACTGGTTTCTTTTGTATTTTTGTATTATTGTGATGTTATTGAATTCCCAATGAACTACCTACTTTGTGCCTGGGTGTCCCCTAATCCAAGCGGGGTTATTATTAATGTATTGAGCACGCGGTGCCTATGATGGGAATAGTGTTCCCCTACAATACAAGTGAGAGCACCCGGTGCCGTTTATGAATACATGCTATATGAATCATCTGAAGTACAACTTGTAACTGATAACTGACCAGGCTTTTATATAAAGTAGACGTAATTGGGAGCACTGTGTGTGTGTCTGTTTCTGATCCTAGGCTAACCTAACAACCGGGTAAATACTTGTGACTGGTATAATTATTTAACCCTTCCACCCCATTCACAGCATATTCAGTAAGGGTCTATACAGGTGGTCAAGGAAGGGTACTGCTTAAAGGGAAGCCCAATAATACTATTGAACTGACAGTCACCGGGTGTGGGAGGGCTGACGGAGGTACTGGGGGAAGTGAGAGTGTGTGGGGAGCTACTGCTGACCGCCTTGGAAGGCGAGGAAGACCAGAGTACCACCCCCCAGGTTAGTAAATCCTGGGCCCCATCCACTCCTGCTGCACGCCCTCCAGAACGACGTTCCGGGCCAAAGACGGGGGTACAGATAGATCCAACTCTATTGTATCCTGCTACCAGGTGGCTGTGTATCACTACTCCCATAAGCAGGGATAATCCACCCTTCTACATTACATTGGATGCCATTTTGTCACAGGAAAGATTAGCCTCTAGGATGGAACCCAGGTAGGTAATTTCATCTTTCCTTGTGACAATATTGTCACCCACTGTAACTCAGTTACAGTGGGTCTTGCTGAGTTTGTTATTTGAACCGAAGAGAATGGACTCTGTTTTGCCCATGTGTAATGCAGTGGAGGCTGCTGACCAAATTTTTAGGTGAAGCACAAATTATTATATTATATTATATATTAAATAATATTTTTAAAACATCCCCCACTGTGTGTCAGTGGTCAGTGGACACAGATGAAAACATATTAACATTAGGTGACAGCGGACCTGACCAGATGAAAACATATTAGGTGACAGCGCACCTGACCAGATGAAATCATATTAGGTGACAGCGCACCTGATCAGATCAAAACATTTTAGGTGACAGCGCACCTGACCAGATCAAAACATATTAGGTGAAGGTGACAAGGAAGCCACAGACTCATACCCCCCCGACACTCAACTAACCGCCTCGGACAGTCCTTCATACCAGTGGCCATCAGGCTCCACAACAGTGGGCAGCGACTTCTGCCAGACATCGACCTAGAACTAATAGGAACCCAAGTAGGACAATAACACTACCTTATGCATACTGCACCTTATGTGGATACTGTGATACTGTGAATAATGAATAATGTATATTTCAGTTAGTTAGATAGTAAATTATATTGACCTATTTGTTTACACTGCTTGTGTTGTTTTCACTACCTGTACCCCCCCCCCTTCCCCCATGCTGCTATGATGCCTGAATTTCCCCAAGGGGATCAATAAAGGAATATCTTATCTTATCTTAAAAGGAAAGATGAAATTACCTACCTGGGTTCCATCCTATAGAGGCAAATCTTTCCTCTGACAAAATGGGATCCAATGTAATAAAACTAAGTCAACCAACGAACTAGATTCCTGTACCGGATCTCCTCTCTGGTAAACAAGAATACCTTGAAGACTCTAACAGGAGCACTCATTCAAGGGTACTACGACTATGCTTGCACCTCATGGTACCAAAGCACCTCAAAGGCACTAAAAACAAGATTACAAACATCACAAAACAAACTGGTCAGACTACTGCTTGACCTTACTCCTAAAACCCACCTCACCCCTGTCCACTTTGACAACCTAGGATGGCTTAGAGTAGACGACAGAGTACAGCAACTTGCAATGGGCCTGGTCTACAAGATACACTACACCAGTAAGATACCCATGTGCATGTCGAAATACTTCCCAAAGGTCAGTGAATACCACGACCACAACACCAGAGGGAGTTCCACAAATCATGTTCAACCCAGATAAAATAATAATAATAATAAAAAAAAAAAAAAAAAAAGTTTTTTTTTAATAAAAGAAAATAGTCATAACTTAGAAATTAGATTGCATAGGTCTATGAATCGATATCGCGATTCTGTTTCAATTAATTGCCCAGCCCTACAGTGTGTACAGTAAGTTAGCTTGGTGATTATCATTGTGATGTAGGCTAAGCTGCCTAGCTACTGTTAGCATACAAGCACTGTAGCCTACTTACTTTTTCATCCACAACGTTTTTTCTGATCCAGATGCATAAATCCACTTCTTCATGTTGCTCAGTTGCTGGTTTATACTTCGGTCCTAATGTTGGCGCAAAGTTTAATTTAGCCTGACTTGTTATAGCTGTACAGCTTACTAACTACTAAACAACAACTTTCTCATAGTCTCAACTTTCACATAGTCAAAATGGGTCCAGCTGCATGTGAGGAGGATAGGTTTAGCTCGGGCCAATCTCAAGTTTCTCAAGTTTCTTTATTAGTTGTCATACAGAAGTACAGAATACTTTTATACAAAATGCTTCTTTATGTTACATTTTGTATAAAAGTATTCTGTACTTCTGTATGACAACTAATAAAGAAACTTGAGAAACTTGAGATTGGCCCGAGCTAAACCTATCCTCCTCACATGCAGCTGGACCCATTTTGACTTTGCAATGCAGAAATCTCTGATTGGATTTGCAAGGCTGCCAATCATATTCAACCTCCGTGTATTGGATGTCAAGGGCTGTCAATCAATCAATCCTCCATTCAATGGCAAGAGTTTAACTGCACAGACCGTTCTTAGATGAAGTTAATAGCCTATTTTGATTCGCTGTTATTTATTATTTATTTAACAATGGGTCACACCTGTGAAGTTTTCTTCACGAATAATTACTGCAGGCAATACTGCAGTGCAGGCCTGCTCAGAGCTGTCAATTTTGGCCATTTTTGAAGAAAAAAAAATTCACTGGCATTTTTTTACAGAGGAAAACATTTATAATAAAAAAAAAATAATAATAATTTAAAAATATATATATATATATAGTTTTTTTTTTTTTTAATATATATAGGTATATGTAAATTAATAATAATTATGAATTATGAGTGAATTTGTGTTTCACGTGTTGTCATAGAGAAACCTCCACTGGTGTAATGATAGTTTGTTGTCGGCGAGCCATATGCAGATTTTGCCTAGTTCCGAGCTGAGGGTTTTTTCAACCTGTAACTTGTTCTTGTCAGAGACCAGCAGGGCTGAGTCGTCCGCAAACAGGAACAAGTTGCGGTCACAAGCTGATGACATGTCATTTGCATAAATTAGGAACAGTAGCGGTCCTAGTATGCTTCCTTGTGGAACACCACAGCTCACTGTGAGGGGGGGGGATAGGGTACCGTTTACCTCCACCATCTGTTCTCTCCCCTCCAGGTAGGATTGTATCCAGCTCACTGATAGACTATCAAAACCAATTGCTTTTAGCTTGTCAATCAGAATGGTGTGATTGACAGTGTCGAACGCCTTTTGTAGGTCCAGCATGACATGCCGCAGTATTTGCCCGCGGCCACCTCTTGCTTGATGTGGTCGTTCAAATAGAGAAGGCATGTGTCAGTGGAGTGGGATATTCTGAAACCAGATTGGAATTCTTAGATTAGATTTTTTCCGCAAGGTACTTTTCGACCTGTTCGTATACTATTTTTTCCATGACTTTCGAGATGGATGTAAGGATAGAAACAGGGCGGTAGTTGCCTGGGTCTAATTTGCTCGCCTTTTTGTGCAGGGGTGTTACTCTCGCAATTTTGAAGTCCTTGGGGACGTGTCCCTGTTTTATGGAGAGGTTTATTATGTGTGTGATGACTGGGGTGATGGCGGCTGCTGAGTCTCTTCCGCCTTGTACATAATTATTCTCTGCTTCGAAGTGGTTATATTATCGTATAGCTTACGCTCTGCACTCTAGTGGAACTAGGGTTGCCACCTTTCACTAATAGAAATAAGGGACACCTTTCATCGAGCTTGCGCGAAGCGTGCACGAGAAAAAAAATTGGGCGATTTTTGGGTGAAAATGGGCGGATTTTGTAACTATTATTATTTTTTTTACTTTATTTCGGTTTTAGGGTTAGGGTTAGGGTTATGTTATTTAATTATTTAGGCGAGCCAGCCCCCCAAACTCCTGAAATGCATAGAAAACAAACAGTCAGCACTGTTTGGCTGAGGTTGTGTTTAACCGTGTGGTATACTGTACCTGTGTCACCTCAGCTGCAGTAACCTAGAGGGGAGGAGTGGGATGATAAAATTGAAATGAAATGAAATTGAACAGTATGACTTTTATATTGTTGTCTGAACACTATTTATTTATTTATTAACTGTTAATCTATTATGAATAATTCCGTTTCCCAGATGAGCATAACAACATAAGAGTTTAAATGGGCACACTATTTAATTATATTGATTAATATAAATACATGTTTATTTATTAGACTTAGACTAGACTAGACTACTAGATTAGACTAAAAACTCAACATTAATGAACAATCAACCATATTAGTCAACTGAAATAGCCGCCCTAGACTCTGCCCACATCAGCAGCCAATATGTAGGCTCCTGGCTGCCAGGGCCGGTAAATAGAAATACTGACATCTAGTTAAAAACACAACCAGATAAATAAGATGTAATATCCCATACCAAATCAATCTCAGGAGATGTTTCAGTCATGAAGAACTGTGAAACCTGTGCTTGGGTCCTTTGAGTTCTTATATTTCGGGAATATTTTTGTTCTCCTGAGGCATGCTGTTTGACGTCAATCAGTCCACCATGTGCCACAGAAAACACACACCTACATACTTTGCAGTTTGCTTTATAAACATCTCCACAGACGCTATCAAGCCAGGGGTTTGCCAGTTCCCACTCATGTCTGTACTTCTGGAGGCGTTTTGTCTTTTTAGGACGCGCCAGTGGAGTAGTGTCTGCTGTAGACATTTTCAAACAGCCCGGTGATGCAGTGACTGAGCTGAGCAGAAGTAACTTGAGGATTGGCACAGAACGTTTTAGCAACGTGAAAGCGCAAATTCTCATTGGTCGTGAGCTTCTGAGCGCATGCCCGCATCATACCAGAGTTCATCAGCGTATTTAGATCACTATCACTGGGGCACGAGCCCCACTTTTGATCAGCTGTGCCCCAGTGATCAAAATAATAATAATAATAATTATTATTATTATTATTTTTACTTCGCTTTGAAATATTATAGTGAAATATTTTGCACTGTTGTCGCCTTTATCTTGTTGAAATCCTCCAACAGGCTCTTTTTTGTAAGTTGACTGGTTTGCACACCCCTATGACAGCTAATACATGGTACATCCCAGCAGTCAGCTGGCCTCGCGCAGTTCACAGGTAATTTTGCAGGAATGCGGAAGTGGAAGTGCGCGCAGACCAGATGGATGTGATGTTGTGAACCGGGCTGGGAGCGAACAAACTTTCTTCGGGAGCTTCTGTGAATATAGCGGGGTCGGTGTAGAAGTCCTAGTTGTTTGATGACAGAGATGCATGTTGGAATTGTGCAGTTGTTCAGTTTATGCAGTTGCGGGGCGAGATATTGTAGCATGTCAACACAGCCGTGGTGCTGGATGGACGGGAGTATCCGGGTGGCGTCTATACTTTCCACAAGCAACTTGTCCTTCCGTGTTCCCGTTTTGCGCTCTGATTGGCCACGCTCCTACGCTATTACGCCCCCCTTATCTACGCCAGTTATCTACGTAAGTAGAGAGTCAGCATTGCACTCAACCGATTCATTCAACACAATACACCATCCAACCAGAGTGGGAGCGCAAAAGCACAGAGTGGGAGCGCACACACAAAAGCACACACGCATGATATCTGATTTATTAATGCCAAATAATGGACGACGACCGCAATTGGCACTTGAAAAGTGTAAATCATGGATTAGTCAGTAACAATTCATGACAGCTTGTATAGCTCAACTGGTTAGTGCCCTGCCTGTGGACCATATGGTCCCTGGTTTGAATCTCTTGCTTACTTTTTCTTTTTGTAACGTTAAATAATCTATCCACTCTGGTGTCCCAAAAAGGACAATAACACCACCTTATGCATACTGCACCTTATGTGAATACTGTGATACTGTGAATAAGCGGCACGGTGGTGTAGTGGTTAACACTGTCGCCTCACAGCAAGAAGGTCCAGGATTCGATTCCCGCTTGGGGACCAGGTTTCCATGATGCCAGGTACCCAGGTGGGGTATCTCCCGGGCCTTTCTGTGTGGAGTTTGCATGTTCTCCCCGTGCTCGCAAGGGTTTCCCCCCCGATAAGATAAACCCAATGGAAAAACATGCACAACAATAGATCGCTAACGCTGTGGCGTCCTTGACGAAGACGGACAGGAGCACTTGGATTGGTCCCCTGGCGCGGCTCACGTTGACGCCTGTCTGCTCCCGGCTGCCCTTGGGGGGGAAGGACGACGGGATGGGTTAATCGCAGATACGAATTGCATGCATGCATCGCATGTGTGCCGATTGATGACCTCTGAGCAGGTCCTAAATTATATTATTATTATTATTAATACTGTATATTGCAGTTGGTTAGATAGTCAATTCTATTGACTTATTTGTTTACACTGCTTGTGTTTTTTTCACTGCCTGAATTACCCCAAGGGGATCAATAAAGGAATATCTTATCTTATCAACCAGAGTGGATAAATTAATTAACGTTACAGAAAAAAAAGAAGTATCCAAGAGATTCAAACCAGGGACCATATGGTCCACAGGCAGGGCACTAACCAGTTGAGCTATACAAGCTGTCATGAATTGTTACTGACTAATCCATCATTTACACTTTTCAAGTGCCAATTGCGGTCGTTGTCCATTATATTGGCATTAATAAATCAGATATCATGCGTGTTAAGCCTTTCCCTACGCATTTCTTTATCCACTCTGGCGTGATGGTGTATTGTACTCGTAAATCGCTTCCTGTTGAATGAATCGGTTGAGTTCAATGCCGACTCTCTATTTACGAGGGGGGCGTAATAGCGTAGGTCAGTGGCCAATCAGAGCGCAAAACGGGAACGCGGAAGGACAAGTTGCTTGTGGAAAGTATAGACGCATCCGGGTGATGTCTGGCTGACGGCGGGAGCTTGAGCAGATGTGCCGGTGTTGGAGGAGATGGAAGCAGGTAGGTACACTAGAGACAACCACCAGTTCAATGGAGTCTGACTTGGTAGCTCAAAAAAAGAGAACCACAACTGTAAACAGCATGCATAAAAGCTCAATAGTATAATACTACAGTTAGTTTCAAGTAAACATGATAAATATGAAGCAAAAAGGTTCACTGTGTACCTTCACTGTCTGCCCCACCTTGTTTCATTCATACTGTTTTAAATTTTTTATCACACAAAACAAATAGCACTTGTATTTATAAATGTGATCTAGCTGAGATAAATGGCTAATATTAACCATACTGTTTATGCTGTCTATATTGGTTGTAATTGAGATAACAGTTAACATATTATGTTAAGTATTAAGTATTTTTACATAAATGGTTATGGCTTTATTGTTTTAAAATCCCAATAATGTTGTGGGTTCACCAGACACACACATATTGGGTGAGTAACCAAAACGCGTACACCACACAAGTATGAATATTACTTGTATGACATGTATCAGCATGTACACATCAAATTAAAACTAATAAAGAACTGGCTAAAAATAAAATAGTTACAAAATCCGCCCATTTTCACCCAAAAACCGTCCAAAAAATGTTTGGCATCCCTGAGTGCCCCCCTGTGCCCCAGTAGAGTGCTTGGTCTAGATACGCCCCTGCCAGAGTTGCCAAGTTTGTTTATTTTCCGCAATTTTTGGACACAATTTTGCTTGGTTTTGGCTTGTTTTTGTAGGTCGGCTGGCTAATTTCTCTCACAATACTGGCAACCTTAAAATACGGGACAGAGTGCGTCCCGTATCAGTTCAATACAGAACGCGTATTTTAGTTTCCAATTACGGGACGATTCCGTATTTTACGGGACGGGTGGCAACCCTAAGTGGAACTATCCCTTTATCCAATCTAACACTGAATAATTTTTCTCCACATGTACACACCCATCCATCTGGCCACACCCACATCCGCTCCTCTACATAAGCGGGGTCGTGGCCACACTAACAACTCCTTCCCTATTTTCACCACCGAAAAAGTGCCTGTATACACCACTTTAGTTTAGTGCCGAAATAGTTATTGGAAAGGAGTTACGTTATTGGAGAAAAAGAGCTGCGTTGACATTATATCTTTGTTTTCTCTCTCACTATTTTTCGAGGAAATACAGCGATAATGTCTTCGCCACCGGAGTGTCTAGAAGATGGTGATCATTCTGACCTCCACCGGCGCTTCGTATTAGGGGCTCGCATCGCTGAGCATTCCCTGTCGGCATTGCCTCCGGCTCTGCAGCTGGACACTTTGCTTGGGAGGCGATCGGCCGTGTGAGGACCGACGGCCTCTCTGGGCGGGTGATGTTTTTTGCGACGCGGGCGCCAGGTGTGCCGGTTGTGGGGGGACAACTACACATCTTACGAAGGTCGGCTCCAGGCTAGGATCCTTTTCACTGCCCCTTAGCGGTGTGGAAGAGGTTCTAGTTTGATGCCCCACTATAACATTAGCTCCTCCTCAAGTGAAGTCGTAGCTTTGTTTTCCTGGGACCGTGATTCCGAATCTGCGGTTCAATTTCCCGGGTCTCTGGACAAACGGATACCCACTGTCGCCGTGCTGGCCCCGTTTTTCAAGATGAAAAACACCTGGTGCGAGGGAGGTGAGCTTCGTTATGAGAATATCTCCAAGCTCAGGTCGGCTATAGCCCGCGTACAACGAGGGGCTTGCTGCCGACACAGCTGTGTCTGGTAAACACCGTTCTGAAGAGGGACGTGTGTTGCCTTTTTCCCTTTTTTCTTCGGATAAGAAGAGGAAAAGACAGCGGCTGTCTGAAGTGTTGGCCTGTATTGCTTTTCTCATGTTGTACAGTTTTCAGTAGTAGCCGCTTAGCTTGCTTCTGCGTTAGCTAGTGGCTAGCGATAGCCGGTATGAGCTAACTTTTAGCCAGTTAGCTGTTTAGCTACGACGTTAGCTGCCGTCTGCGCTCGGCTAGGAACGTTAGCTTGATGCTATCAGTTAGCCTAGAGTTAGCTGTTTAGCTTGTGCTACAACCATTGGCATAGCCGTGAGAATAGCAGGCCCTGGCACTCTGACTACGACGTCATCTTTGGCAGAAGATGTCATCGGGCCTGCGCCATGACCGGCTGCAGGAGGGGGGCGTCACGCCGGAGCAAGGCTCCGGCCATTGCTTCTTCTGGCCTGGCCAGCGAGAGGCCTTCATCGACGTGGTGGACCAACCTGTGTTGCGGCCTTTCGTCCTGCGTTCCTTGGTGCAGGTAAGGTGTCCAATGGACATTACCCCGCTCTTCCTTCCTTCCCCTCCTGAATGTTTTAGTTAATAACGATGTTTTTGTCTACAAAACATATGTTACTTCACTACATTTGGAGATACGACGTCTGCTGTGTGAGAATTGTCTTGGTCGCTTTCTATAGCTTGGGTTAGCGTTGGCCAAGGCTTATGCCTTTCTCTCTACCTAGGAACAGCGTTGTTTTTTACGTGAGTAAAAATTAACTGGGTTTTTGTTGTATGATGAGAAGTTGTTTGTCTTCATGTAACGTTTAGACAACGTGGCTGAGCCCACAACTGGCTGGGTTACCCTACAATGCTGTCCATAGTGGCATATGATCGAGGGCTGAGTCCCTCTCTTAGCTTGTTATTCTTACTTGAGGGTAATGATGAAAATAACAAGTGGCAAGTTTTTTTCACACATAAGCAGAGCTGTGGGAAACCTGTTCAAACAAGGTTGTCGGCTGTGCTGGCGTGCACTATGTAAAGCTTTTACTCTACACATTTGGCATCGTATCAGGGGTAAGGTGGTGAGGGGTGGGTGAAATTATTCCCCGGTTTGCCCCTGCCCCCCCCCCCCCTCCCCTCAAATATGATTTTGTTTACAAAATGTGTGTTGATTCACTATATTTTTGGGGATACGGTGTAAATCCCTCAGCTTCTGCTGGGGTTGTGCTCTTGCTTAGAGAGAGGCAATTTTCTCTGAAAATTGTTTGGTCGCTGTCATGTAGACTTAGCAAGGCCTGTGACCAGCACTTGATCGAGGACTTATGTCTTCTCTCATCATAAAAAACCGGCATTCCTCTTACAGTAGTGAGAGTGAACTTTTGCCCTTTTTTATTGTGATAGAGGGTTGTGTGTATCGTATTCACGTTTAAATAAACGTGGCTTTGAATCCACAACTGTGTTAGGTGTTGGCCTACAGAAGTTACATGTGTAGCTCTTGTACTAGGGCCCTTGGCCCCTCTCTTGGTCTCTGTTTTTCTTGCTTTAGGGTAAAGGTGTAAAAATTCAGGTGGCAAGTTCGCACATGAGCCTGAGCGGAAGCTCGACAAATGTACCCGCTGAGGCCCCCCACAACCATCAGAACCGGGGAGGACCCGAGCCCCCGGACCCCCCGAGAGGGGGACGGGAGGTAATCGGATCCGACTGTGCGAAGAGGGTTTAGCAACTCAAACGCACAGGGTGAGCAGATCGTGGGACTTACCTTCACACAGAAGGACCAGCGACTACTCAGGCGCGCATCCCACATGCCACTAGGGAACGAACGGGAAGGGAAAAAAACCTGTTACAGCCCCTAACATCACGGGGTCAAAGGTCAAGAACCCAACCCCGTGGCAAGGCCATAGCAGCGGAGCGCGGAGGAGGACCCAGCCCCAGGAACAGCCTGAGGGTCAGGACCCCCCGGGAAGGGGGCCTGGTGAGGCCAACAATGCCGTAGCATCGAGACCCCACCAGACGGTCACTAGTGACACCACCCCCCACATCGCCAGTGTATCGGACAGGGCCCAATCCAAGAGCAGTCCCTTCCCCCCTACAGCACGCCGCCATGAAGCACTCTACAGAGGCTACACCCCCACAACACTGTGGGGCCAGTCGGCGCACCGGGGAGACAACCCCCAAAGAGATTGATCCCTCAATCTTGGCAACAGGTCAAGAGCGTAACTCGACCTGTGCCCGGAGCACTGCAGACTAGACAGGCGCCTAAGGGGTCTACTGTGAACAGCACCCCGGCGGAAGGGGCGTTCGGTATGCTGTGCACCATGTCGCAGCCTCCACAAAACCCGACCCCCTAGAGAGGCCGAAGCAGAGAAGGCTGACACGATTGGCAGATGTCATGAAAAGTGCGGGGGCACACTCGCAGGCAGACGCGGTCAAGCCCGGCCTGAACCCGAGAGTCGACTCCGCTACCAACACACCGGGGAACCAACCACCCCCCTATGTTTAGTTTAACAGGAGGCGGTTGTTCCCTCAACCCCCCCAAGAAAAAACTCCCAAACACAGCTGCGCGTATACACCGGCTATACAGGCAGTACAAGCGTTCCAGTTTTCAAGAAGGGGTTAACCCAGGCCAACAGGTCGACGAGAACAAGTCCGGACCTTGGCCTGGCGGACCGGGACGTACACAGGGATGCCAGAGGGGTACAATAGAACCCGCCAAGCAGGGGAAGGGAGGGGCGAAAAATAATGGAGAAGGACCAGGCTCCTTAGCACAGCACAAGGTACAACACAATATGGACCAAGCAACTGTGAAGGATAACTAGTAGTGACGTAATCACGAACACACCTCCATAACATCAAACCCTGCGATGCCCGGACCAACCCGGCATTTCCCCCCCAAAAAAAGCACAAAGTCCTTCAGGGTACCAGAACAGCAGATCTGCGCCCCGGCGGACAACGGGTTAACTGACCTGGTCCGGCGCGACCAGAACCAGTCCTGTGTCCTAATCACGCCACCATCCCCAGTCCTAAGAGGGGGGTAGGTACGCGTGTCGATCTAAAACATCACAGAGGGCGCCACCAAGACGGTCAGAACATGAATGCACCGCGCCCGGTGGCCCACCCCATGGGCGTGAGACCCCTCCGCCAATGTTTCGATCTACTCCGTCATCTCCCCCCAGAGATGAGCGAGAATTCGTCGAGACTAACCTAGTACACTGGCACTCGGAAGAGATAAAATATCCATCCCAGTTGCTCTACAAAAAACGCTGTTTCTATAATGAGCAACCAAGGCGCGCCAGCCCATGCGTGGTTCCACTCTGAAGCACCCAGGGCCAGCGCTATGTACACGTCGAGACCCAAAACACATCAATGGTAATTCTAACAAGAACCCAGGTAACGTTCCCTCCATGCCGCCTGGGTCGAGCGGTAGGAAGCTGGCCAAAAGACACAGATATGGGCCCCATATGATGCGTCTGAGGGAAAGAAAACCTGTCAACACTGCTCTGTATAAAGAGAGGAGACAGGGAACCCCCAGAGAGACCTCCCACGTGAGTAATAATTGAAAATATATATGTAAACATTGAGCTACGTGACCAAAAGCTCAACACATATGCAATAGAGAGCAGAGCAGAAAACAAAGTTTCCACGCACCGCATAACTCAATCTTGACAATGACAGCAGGTCCACAACATGGAGCCTGAAAAAAACTCACGGAAGCCTCACGACCAATAGAAACGCGCCCAGTGACGTATTCTATGGCTGGGGAAATTCCGTGAGCCACCTGCCCAAATATGGCGTGGGACCAGGGAACTCCCTTTTTTTTTATACAAGGCTTTAGGCTCATGTGCGAACACGTTACCCGTGTTTATATACTTCACCAAGTAAAGCGAAAACACAGACGTTTAAAGAGAGGGTCAAAAAGACCTCGGTACAAGCTACATACCGTAAATCCTCAAATATAGGACGGGTCTTCTATTTACCTCAGCTGCAAAGAGCACCAGGCCTTTATTAGAGAGAGGCTTATTTAAGAGGCAGGCCTTAATTTAAAAAAATTACACTCATGGACATAATCCCTTCATTTTCAGACTTTTATTGCATTATTATTATTTTTTATTTAATTCTGTCTACATTTATTTAGACTAGCATTGGTATTTAAATATTGAGTGCAGTTGAGTAATTGTGGGATTAACATAATTCACACACTGAAGTTGGAACTGTCTATAGGTTGCAGGGTCCGGGGACGATTTAGCATGTGGTACCTACCTTCTCGACTTCCTCAGTCGAATCGAGTTGATGATAACATGCAGTAGCTTCAGCTAACGCTATCATAGCATCATGATCTGTAATGTGTCAACTGGACAACGCCAGCCTCGCCTGCCAAAGCCATATAGATAGCGAACGTTAACGTTTGCAAACGAAGTCAACGTCATCCAGCTGACACCACAGATCTATATATTATGACAACGTTAGCTAGCGGCTAGCGCTAAAGCTAACGCCAACCAGAGGGAAACGTTAATGTACCGTAGTCAGTGTAGCGGGAGGCAGCACTTGATTTGCATTGGCAAGAGTTTATCTCATTCTATATCACGGCACGAAAAATATTTTGCGACCTTATATTGGAGACCGGCCTTTATTTGTCTGCATGCATCAAACCCTCGGCCATTATAAGAGGCCCGTCCTTTATTCGAGTACACTCCACTATTAGAGGATTTACGGTATGTGATTACTTCTGTAGGCTAACGCTCTAACCTGGTTGTGGACTTGATGCCATGTTTCCCAAACGTAACAGAATACACACAACCCCCTCAGATAAAAAAGGTAAAGTTCACTCTTACTACTGCAAGAAGAACTATGATGAGGGAAGACAAGTCTTTCGACCGAGTGCTAGCCACAGGCCTTGCTAAGCCCACATATATATAGCGACCAGAATTTTTTTTTCAAGAAAACTGTCCTACTCCCTAAGCAAACACACAACCCCACAGCTAGGTGAGGGTTTATACATCGTATCCCCAATATATAGTGAATAAACACACATTTTGTAACAAAAAACAGTCCCTCACCAGGAGGGACTTTTTATTTAATAACAAAATTATATGTTGGGGCGGGGGAAGGGGACAGGGGTAAACAGGGGAGTCACTAGCGGTGCCTGCCGCGTGCAGAGCGGTGCTTGCCCTCACGGGGAGCCGGCCCGGAGGAACGGTTCTGGGGAGCCTGGTCACGTCGATCCCTACCATTACCTCCGGGCGTGGGGCGGCTGGCTGCAGCAGACGAGGCACTTCCTCCACTCCTGGCCTTCTTCGCCGAAGGGCCAGTAGCGGCGGCGGTGGTGGCGGAGGCAACGGTCGCGGTCCTCTGCCGGTGTTGCTTTTTCCGGACATCACCGGTGGCATCGGGTCGGGGGAAATGGGGTTGGAGCACAGAGCGCTCCTCCTCCATCTCTCTGCAGGCTGCCGTCATCTGCTGCATGGCCGACCCGAATAGCCCAGCATCGGAGAGGGGGGCCGTGAGCAGCGGAATCCTCTTCTGCTACGGCACCCGCGCCTGCTCCAGCCAAAGATGGCGCTGGGATAGAGTGGCCAGGGCGTGCTCCTTCCCTGCGGCTATTGCCTGCAGCTGGATTAGGTGCCGCCTGGGCGTGAAGATATTGTTGATGGTCATCCAATACCGACCCGCCTGCCATCATCCCCGACATGTAGCGCGCTAGCTGCGCGATGTTGGAAGTCGCAGCTAGGCTCTGAGTCACGGCGATGTCACTCCAATTAGCCATCTGCCTAGCCGATTTCCCTTGGGGAACCGGGTTTCGCAACGGCTCCCACACCATTTCGGGACAATGTATGGATGCCATCGGGCTATCAAGCCGAGGCACCCTGTCCTTTAGCCCCTGGTCCAAACCGGCGGCAACGCCACGCCATTAGCGGCTGCTGCAACGCCACGCCACGCCATTAGCGGCTGCGGCGGCCACCATGAGCTCGGGGAACAAGGCAAGCAACTCCCCTTGCGTACCTCCCTCCACGTCACTCGCATCCCTCGCGTACGGGAGGCTGCCACGGGCGCCACCATCCGACGCGGCAGATAGCTGGGCATCTTGTTCTAACCCAACACCGGAGTACAAGGGACCCCAAGGAGACGCAACACTCCCTGCCACTCCCCGAGGGAGAGAGTGATATGTCTCTACTGGGGCTTCGAACAAGAGAGCTCTCGCCCCCTCCATATAATCCTCAGTCTCCATCGGAAATGGAGACAAGGCAAGAGAACTCCTGTCCGGCTCCAGCACAACATCAAAACCTGGCCGTTCGCCCCTGCTGCTCGCCGCCTTACGACGAGAGCGAGCAGAGGCGAAGAGTCTGCGTCGCAAATCCCCTGCCACCAGAGGTGCTGTCGGCCTATCGGCCGACTGTCCACTGGCGGGGGAACCAGGGCCGGAACCAGGCCATCTCACGGGAGATGGAGGCTCAACGGCCCCTCGGAGAGGCAAACTCACCACCGGGCGCTGCCCGGGCATATCTGACTGCCACGACCGCGGAGCCAGAGACGCCCCACGACGCACGGAGGACGCGGCAATGGTGAAGCGCTGGTGAAGGGTAACGTTGCGAGCGGCCAACCCAACCGAAGGTGCAAACATTATGTCTTAGCCTTTCTCGTAAATTGGAGAGAGAGAGAAAAATAAGATACAATGTCCACATAGCTCCTTTCCAACAACTATTTCGGCAATAAACTCAAGTGGTGTATACAGACACTTGTCGGTGGTGAAAATAGGGAAGGAGCTGTTAGTATGGCCACGTCCCCGCTTATGTAGAGGAGCGGATGTGGGTGTGGCCAGGCGGATGGGTGTGTACATGTGAAGAAATGTATTCAGTATTAGATTGATAAGGGATAGGGTTCCAATAGAGCAGAGCGTAAGCTATACAATAATATAACCACTTCGAAAGAATGCCTAAGCATAACCACTTTGAAAGAATGCCTAAGCATAACCACTTCGAAGCAGAGAATATATGTACAAGGCGGAAGAGACCCTTCGGAGCTAAACCAGTAAGAGAGGGTATTTTCTTCTTCGCTGTACGCGGCCTAGCCAATCAGAGAGCGTCTTCGCAAACAGAGACTATGGAAAAAAAACCACGCCTCCAGTGCACATACAATGAGAATGGACTATATGGCGAAGTAGCTATCAGCTAACATTTATCTGCTGTTTACAGCCTCACAGCCAATAATTTATTTACTATATAAATATTTGTTGATTGATTGATTGATTGAACATTTTATTAACAGATTGCAGAATGGGTACAATACAGCAGAGGTGGGACCAAGTCATTGTTTTGCAAGTCACAAGTCAGTCTCAAGTCTTGGTACTCAAGTCCCGAGTCAAGTCCCAAGTCAAGACTGACAAGTCCCAAGTCCTAACCTTTGAGTTTCGAGTCCTAAACAAGTCATAATACGCGCTTCACCAAAAAAGTTCTTTATCAACTTGTTGGCAAAACATAATTTAATTACTATAAATGTAATAATATTCAGAATCAGGGTTAGTTTTACAACTACGGTAGATACATTTAGGCAAGAGCTGCTTGAGAAAACCAGTTCAGGAGTATATTGAGAAAAAAAAGAATAAGGATCACCATATCCATTTTAAAGGTAGGATAACAATAACCAAGATATTGTCTTCCCACTTGGACCAATCATTTATTGAACGTCTGCCTGCCCTGTATATACAGTCTAATGAGTGTATGGCACATGATCCATAATAGCAGACCTTGGTTCAACTAACTAGTCTACCTTAATTTGGGGTATAAAAAATCTGTACTGAAATGACATGGCATCTCTGCATTTCGTATATTAGGTAGTTTATTAGGTATTAGAATTAGGTAGGGCCTAATTCGTGTGTGAGTTCTCTCTCTCTCTCTCTGTCTCTCTTGGATCAAATAACAAACTCAGCAAGGCCAACGGCTTCACTGTTACAGTAGGTGACAATATTGTTACAAGGAAAGATGAAATTACCTACCTGGGTTGGGTTCCATCCTAGAGGCAAATCTTTCCTGTGACAAAATGGCAACCAATGCAATAAAGAAAGTCAACCAACGAACAAGATTCTTGTACCGGATCTCCTCACTGGTAAACAAGAATACCTTGAAGACTCTAACAGGAGCACTCATTCAAGGGTACTACGACTATGCTTGCACCTCATGGTACCAAAGCACCTCAAAGGCCCTAAAAACAGGACTACAAACATCACAAAACAAACTGGTCAGACTACTGCTTGACCTTACTCCTAGAACCCACCTCACACCTGCCCACTTTGACAACATAGGATGGGTTAGAGTAGACGACAGAGTACAGCAACTTGCAATGGGCCTGGTCTACAAGATACACTACACGACTAAGGTACCCATGTACATGTCAAATTACTTCCCAAAGGTCAGTGAATACCACGACCACAACACCAGAGGGAGCTCCATAAATCATGTGAAACCCAGATTTGGCTCAAACAAGGGACAAAACACATTTAGCAATTATGCCACATCAATGTGGAACGCCCTACCCACAGCCGTAAAGGAATGTGAATCACTACCCACTTTCAAAACCACTCTCAAAGAGCACCTACGAGAGACTGCAATTCGAAACTGGCCCCTGTAAATGTCCTAACCCAACCCCCTCCAATGTACAGTAAATGTCCTAACCCAATAATACATGAGACCCTCTTCTTGGGACCAAGTAAGGTTTCGTGGATAATCCAATGTACAGTTACCCCACCCCGCCTACCCCCCCCCCCCCCACACCGCCAACCACCTCCAATGTAGTTTCCCCCCCCACCCCACCTACCCAACCACCTCCAATGTACAGTTTCTTTGTCAAATGTATATACTCTCGTTTGTATCACAAAAAGTACGGTATTTGTAAATCTGGTATGTCATAAATGTATAGATGTAGCAGTACTGTCTATCTGTATGTCATGTATGTCATATATGTTATGATGAATTGAAAATGGGGGACCCTGATGTAAACATGACGAAAGTCTTTCTCTGGTCTGCATCCCCTTAACAATTGTGTGTATTGAGCTGTACTGTATTGTACCCATTCTGCAATCTGTTAATAAAATGTTCAATCAATCAGAGCTAACAATTGCCCTCTAGCCATGGGAATGCTTTGTGAAAAGGCTTGAATTCAAGCCAGTATACCAACAAAGATCACTGATACCAGTAGCCAGAACAAACCGATGGTGACCTTGGATTTATTGAAAAATTATATTATTCATATAATGTACCTCTACAAATGGCTCTTTAGGTGTTAAAACTTTAGGAAATGTAATTTTAACAAAAGCAATGCTTTCAATTAAATTGTCCATTAGTTTTGTTATATAGTATGTGGAGATAAAAAAAGGCTCAATATCTCAAAACTACTCTGAACATAGAACCTTATAATTCAAAGCTTGTGAGATCTTGCAATGCATAAAAGTCAAATCAAAGAATTTATATGCAGCTTTACCATGTGCAATATTCCCTCATGTAAATATAACATACTGGCTTTTGATTTAACTTTTATATGCATACGTATACCTGTATCACTGTACATATTAATACAACTCTTATAGCACTATTACTCATTTATATATTTTATACCCAGTTTGATCACCTGTACATTGTATATTACTATTGCACTTTACCGTTACATTTGCACTCTGGTTGGATGCCCAACTTATTCCTGTTGTACTGTACTTGTTTTATATAATGACATTTGAATCCAATACCTGGAATAATGTAAAAAAAATATATACTAGTGCTCAAGTGTATGACACATTAGCCTGTTGATCATCAGTAACAATTGTGTGTATTGTACCCATTCTGCAATCTGTTAATACAATTTTCAATCAATCAATATTCTAAACTCACTTACCCCTCACCTGCTAGGGTCTGTGTCGTTTCAGTTCTGACCTCTAGATGGCGATATTGTATATGTAGAGAAACGACAAGTCCGCTTGGCTGGAGAAATAAACAGGCATCTAAAGCTAAGTGATAAATGTAGCTCTACTGGCTCTGCACTAAGTTACATTATCCAAAATGGTAGTTTCAAGTTTCTTTAATAGTTGTCATACAGAAGTACAGAATACTTTCATACAAAATGCTTCTTACTGTTACGCTCCAGAGACTGTGCTAGACAAGATAGTATCAAATAACATAGTATAGCATGTAAATTAGAAGTAGAAAATGAGGTCACAGTGTTCAGTATAGACATATGTACAATGTTCGATGCAGAATAGACGTAACTGAGTTACCATATAATATACAATACTATGCAGTGTACTAATGTACAATACTATATAGTGCAAAGCAGAAATGGGATGAGGTACAATTTAGGTACAATTTACAGTAAGGTGTACGAGTTGTAGTGCAATCCTTCATCAATAAATATAAAGTGTGGGGAGTGGGTGCTACAGTGTGTTTGTTTAAAGTGAGTGTGTGCTATAAAGTGTGTGGAGTGGGTGCTACAGTGTGTTTGTTTAAAGTGAGTGTGTGCGTGTGGATGTGTGTGCTATGTGCGTTTGGTGGTTGTTGTTGTGTAGTGTTCATTCATTGTTCGTTTAGCAGCCTGATGGCCTGGGGATAGAAGCTTCTTCTGAGTCTTTCTGTGCTCGCCTTGAGACTCCGGTATCGCTTGCCTGACCGCAGCAGTTCAAAGAGGCAGTTGTTCGGGTGACTGGAGTCTTTAATGATTCTCTTAGCCTTGCCCCTGCACCGCTTGTTGTAAATGTTCTGGAGGGTGGGGAGCCCCCCTCCAATTGTGCGTTCGGCTGAACGTGTCACTCTTTGTAGTCTGCTTCGGTCTTGTGCAGTGCTATTCCCAAACCAGGAGGTGATGTTGCCAGTCAGGATGCTCTCTATTGTACATGAGTAGAAGTTCTTAAGGATCTTCTGACTGACTTGGAACTTCCTTAGGCGCCTGAGGAAGTAGAGGCGTTGTCGTGCCTTCTTCACAACACTGTCAATGTGTGTGGTCCATGTCAAGTCCTCGGATATGTAGGCTCCGAGGTACTTAAAGCTGTTGACTCTCTCAACCGGTGCCCCGTCGATGCTGAGGGGGCTGTAGTCCTTGACCCCCGACCTCCTGAAGTCCATAATCATCTCCTTTGTTTTGCTGACGTTCAGGGAGAGGCTGTTTTCCTGGCACCATCCCGCCAGGACCTTGACCTCTTCCAGGTAGGCCCTTTCGTCGTTGGCAGAGATCAGGCCTACCACCACTGTGTCGTCAGCAAATTTGATGATTGTGTTGCTACTCCGCTGAGCCACACAGTCGTGTGTGTACAGGGAGTAGAGGAGGGGACTCAGAACACAGCCCTGGGGGGCCCCTATGTTGAGGGTGATGGATGAGGAGGTGCAGTTGCCTGCTCTCACCACCTGGGGTCTGCCCGTCAGGAAGTCCAAGACCCACTGGCAGAGGTCATAGTTCAAGCCCAGGTCCCTGAGCTTGGCTATGAGTATGGAGGGGACTATGGTATTGAATGCCGAGCTGTAGTCGATGAATAGCATTCTCACATAGTTCCCCTTCCTCTTGTCCAGGTGTGATGCTGCTGTGTGCAGCACATGGGCTATGGCGTCCTCCGTGGACCTGTTGGGGCGGTATGCAAATTGCAGGGGGTCCATGTTGATGGGGAGGGAGGAGCAGATGTAGCCCTTTACTAGCTTCTCAAAGCACTTCATGGTACAATGTATATTTAATATTAATCACATAACATTTAAGTAGCACCATCCTTCAAATGTAAACAAATGTCATGTAGGGTGCACTTTAAGAAATCCAAGTTAAAGGAATGTGAATCACTACCCACTTTCAAAAACACTCAAAGAACACCTACGGGAGACTGCAATTCGAAACTGGCCCCTGTAAATGTCCTAACCCAACCCCCTCCAATGTACAGTAAATTACCAAGTATGGTTTTGTCAATATTCCAATGTACAGTTTTGCTTGTACAGTTGTACAGTGTGTGTCCCCCACCACTCCTACCCACCCCCCCCCCCCACCCACCCAACCACCTCCAATGTACAGTCCCCCCCCCCCACCCCCCCAACACCACCCCACCTACCCAACCTCCTCCAATGTACAGTTTCTATGTCAAATGTATACTCTCTTTTCTGGACTATTTTTGTATCACAAACAGTACTGTATTTGCAAATCTGGTATGTCATAAATGTATAGATGTAGCAGTACTGTCTATCTGTATGTCATGTATGTCATATGTTATGATGAATTGAAAATGGGGGACCCTGATGTAAACAAGACAAGTCTTTCTCTTGTCTGCATCCCCTTAACAATTGTATGTATTGAGCTGTACTGTACTGTACCCATTCTGCAATCTGTTAATAGTTTTCAATCAATCAATCAATCAATCAATCAATCAATCAATCAATCAATCAATCAATCAATCAATCAAGTCAAAATATCTCATTTTAAAAACGTTTTATTTGAGCTGTAATAGAACATAACATAAAGATCAGAATGGAAAACAATAAATAGCAGGGGATAAGTTGAGAATTTTGGAAAGGCGTTTAGGAAAGATATTCAATATATTCAATTTGAGTTTTAAGGAAGGAATTTATCCGCAAATATGGAAGGTAGCTAAGGTCACTCCTCATCCAAAAAATAGAAAAGAATCATTCACTGGACCAAATAGTAGGCCAATCAGTATTTTACCTGTTTAGGTATACTTATGGAAAGAATTGCATTTAAACAAATTCAAAATGACTTCTCCCTTAATAACATAAATTCTGACTTTCAACATGCTTATAAACCTGGCCATTCAACATGCACAGCACTTACACAATTGGCTGATGATTGGCTAAGAAATATTGACTGTAAATTATTAGTTGGTACATTATTGTTAGATTTTAGCGCAGCTTTTGATCTCATTGATCATGAACGGCTGCTTACAAAACTCACTGATTGTGGTTTCAAACACTACTAACTGGATGAAAAGTTATTTATTCATGAGACAACAATGTCTCCTGTTTAATGGAACTTTATCAAGCGTTAAAAAAACGCTACAATGTGGCATTCCTCAAGGAAGTTGCCTTGGACCATTATTATATTCAATATTTGTAAATGATATGCCACAGTTTAAAAATATTTCTGAATGGGTCACAGTAAATAAGCTGAAACTAAATGCATCCAAAACAAAATGTCTAATTATTGGTTCAAAGCATGCTCAGAGAGAATCACAGATTAAATATCTCTTTGCAGGGTGCAGATATTGAACAAGTTAAGGAGGCCAGATTGCTTGGAGTTATAATAGATGAAACACTCTCTTGGCCAACTCACATTAACAATATTGTAACACAAATTAGCAGAAGTATTTAAATTATTAGACGGAATGCCTATTTTTTTAACTGACACAGCAAGCACAAATCACTAGTTTTGTCACATCTGGACTACTGTCCAGCAATCTGGTCAAATGCATCCAAACAAGACTTAAATAAAATACAGCTTACTCAAAATAGAGATTGATTGATTGATTGATTGATTGAAAACTTTATTAACAGATTGCAGAATGGGTACAATACAGTACAGCTCAATACACACAATTGTTAAGGGGATGCAGACCAGAGAAAGACTTTCGTCTTGTTTACATCAGGGTCCCCCATTTTCAATTCATCAGGACATATATGACATACATGACATACAGATAGTCAGTACTGCTACATCTATACATTTATGACATACCAGATTTGCAAATACAGTACTGTTTGTGATACAGAAGGAGTCAGAGCTGCAAGACTTGCATTGCATAGCTCAGGGGTGGCCAACCCGCGGCTCGCGAGCCGCATGCGGCTCTTTGCCCGTCAATGTGCGGCTCTTCCATCCATAAAAAAAAAAAAAAAAAATTTGTACTTTTTTTTTTTTTTTACTTTTTTTTTTTTATGTCACTCAAGGACGTAGAATAAACATTTACAATTTTTTTTTAAATGGTCCATTTGCATGTTCTTGGTATCTGAATCTAGGGACATATATGGATCAGTGTCAGAAATAGTGTGTCTGTTACTAGGCTTGAGTAAATTGTAATGAACCAAAGGAGAATATCAATTCTATTTAAAAAAAAAATCTTTGACTGTAAATAACACCATGCTAAAATTGACCAGACCTGAAAAATCTAAGCAAATGAATAAAGGGAAGATGATTAAACAGAAGGTTTTGTAGATACAGTACTGAATTCTGCCATCTTTTTTATAATGTAAATTTCTCCACCATTTTTCATCATATTGCAACACCGTTTTTTGCAAGATGTTCACAGAAAGGTAGAGAAACTAACTGCGTTCTGTTTTATGGCAATAACGTTCAGGTTTGTGGGAGATAATCCCAAAAAATAAGAGAAATTAAAAAGTAAATCCAGAAGTCAGATGATTGACAGGGGCTGGTGTGAGCTGGGTAGGGTAGTTTTTCGAAATTTGAAAGCCCTGAGTCTCTTCCTTCAAAAGACTACACTCACTTTTGGCTGTGCCACTTCCTCCTGTCAATATGCGCCGGTTTCCGACTCAATGCCCTGAGATTTCTATAATCTTATATTTCACTAATAACAGTTAAAATAATTGGTAAACAAACATAATGCTGAAAATATACACTTTTACTGTATATCTCGGGCTTAAGAGGTTAACCCTGTGAGGCCCAAATTAAAAAGAAATTAGCAACTTCAGAGGCCAGAGGGTGGGACATATAAACACATTTACTATCAAATAGCATTGTGAGGCTGAACAACAGGACCAATTGACTATACATGTGCTTAAAGGGGAACTATCTTATAAATGGCTTTTTTCAGTGTTTACCATTGTTTCTTAGCTATGTGGACTTATATTAATAGGATATATGTCTCTAATTCTCATATTGGCGAATTCTTCCAATTCTCCTCTCACAATATTCACCCTCACTGAACTGAGTCATCTGAAAATGTGCATATCTGTGATGTCAGAGATTTCTCAGCTGCATAATAATGTGGCAGTTGATGTGGCAGTTGGCACCAGGCCACACAGTGGTTGGAGCCCAGCCTCAAAACGGCTTAAGATCTTGAGGTAGAAAAGTACTTGATTTTTAGTACTTGATTAGAAATACAAAACAATGCATTTAAAAAAAAAAAAAAACCTAGGTGTTCCATAGACTCACAGGAATTGTGTAAAAGTGCCCAAATAGTGAAAGAAATAGTAAAATAGTTCCCCTTTAACATTTTTTAAATAAACATTATTTTTTGAAATGGCTAAAAGTGATTTTGTAATTTTGCAACCGTGGGTCTCACAGGGTACTTTTAACCCTGTGAGGCCCAAATAAAAAAGACATTAGCAACTTCAGAGGCCAGAGGGTGAGACCTATAAACACATGAAGGGTGCCGTGACTGAAAAAAAAGGTTGAGAAACGCTGGTATATGGTGTGGCTCTTTGTGGTACCACAGTCATTTTTTTGTGGCTCTTAGTCTCTGACTGGTTGGCCACCCCTGGCATAGCTCAATTAGAAACGATGTTGAAAAAATGCACAAGGAATTGTCATGGATGAGAGTCAATGAGAGACCAGTGTGTAGTCTTATTTTGTTTATGAGAAATATTTATACTTTACATAAACCTGTGTGCCTCTTTTTGCAGCTGGTGCTTATTAGTGATGGTCATGGCTATGGCACTAGACAAGCCTTGAGGGGTCGGTTCGCCCTGCAGAGACCCAGAACTGAAGCCTTAAAGAAAACTGTAATGTACAGGGCAATGTCCTACTGGAATAGACTTCCACAATATTTGGTTTCAATTACCAGTAAAGTGGGATTCAAGATGAGACTAAGAGTGGCTGTAATGCAGAAAGAGATTGATTTAGGTTGGGTCTAATCCAAGGCCAGATTAAGAATTCAGAGGCTTCTGGGCCAGACTCTTGTGGAGGCCCCCACACACACATACACGCACGCACAGTGGCGTTTTTATATGTAAAACATTGGTGGGGCAGCCACCAACCAAGGCTACATACCAGGCAAACTACAGTAATCAAAACGACTAATCCTGCTACTGATGCGTTTTTAACACGTCAACAAACAGCTATCCATCGAGAGAGAGCAAGTATAGTTGAGGAAAATGTATTATATTCCCTGTCTGCCAAAGTTATTGACAGGGTACCACACAATATATTATACTTTATTGTTCAGTTATTCTGTCAGTTTCATGATGGCTTTGTGTTAGGGATTGTTAGCAGAGGGCCCAGGCGCAAACAGATACGAGGGAGAGGTAAAGGTAGATTGTCAAAAATGAGCACTGCTCCTTTAATTCGAACACTTCGAGCCAGGGGCGAAGTGTAACAAAAATACTTCCAAGGCAGTAGCAAAACAAAACAAGGTATAGCTCAGCTAAGACTGGCAGAGGGCAAAATACAAAACAAAGAATAATCTCATAAAGAGAGCAAGTCCAAAAACACAACACTAAATGACACTGGGAAACTTACTATGAACACAGGAGAACAGCACATGAAACAGGGACGAGGATATCACACATGGAACCGAAACAATGAACCGACAATAAGAGTAAGGAACACACACCAGATATAGGGGAAACCATTAACACTAGAGAGACAGCAGGGCAATTAGCAAAACGAGACACACATGAGGGAAAGGCAGAACTAACAGGGCTACAGGAAAACAACCAGACCAAACACAATGGGGAATATAAACAGGGAAGCACACAGAACTAACTACACAAGAAAAGACTGAACACTAGACAGAGTAAACATAACAACCATAAAAGGAACTAATAATTAATTACAAAGGGAACGAGACTAAAGACAGAACACAGTTAAAAAACACAGGAGACAATAAAAACGCCAAGAGTATAAGAATGTCCAAAGGTGGGGGCTGTTGAGAAGAGTAGGAGGCAGGGAAAAGTTCCTGCAAGGGTAGGGGCTGTTGAGGAGAGTAGACAGGGAAAAAGGGTCCAGGGACAGGTGAATCCTCACAGTACCCCCCCTCCACAGACGGCTCCCAGACGTCAAAAGGGACCGTCCGGGAACGGGCAGGACAGGGGGCCGGGAGAACACAGGGAGAGTCCGGGGGAAAAAAAAAGTCAGGACGGACAAGGCCGGGACGAGCGACACCGGGGCAGGGGAGCGGTGACAGGAACCCAGGAGGGGCACAGGAGAAACGGGGCAGAGGAACGGGGCCGGAGAGGGGAGAACGGGGCACGGGATCAGGAGGACCGGAGACGGGGACAGAGGCCAGGAGAGGGGGGCTAGAGATGGGAACAGGGACAGGGACACGGTGAGGGGGTCGAGGGGAACTGGTAGCAGGGACAGAGGGCCGATGAGGGGGTCGAGGGGAACTGGTAGCAGGGACAAAGGGCCGATGAGGGGTTCTGGAGCAAAGGGGCGAGGGTGACAGGCCCGGAGTAGGACCCCAGGCAGGGGCTCCTCCAAGCGCCGGACTCGGGACCGGACCAGACGAGCCGGAGCAGAGGTGCGAAGGCGACGACCTCGGAGCAGGACCCCCGACGGGGACCACCCCAGGCGCAGACCTCGGTACCGGGCGCAGAACCCCGGATGGGGGTCTCTGCAGATGACGATCACGGCGTAGACCACGGAGTCGGACTGGACCAGAAGAGGAGTCGGGACCAGAAGAGGAGTCGGGACCAGACGACGAACCGGGACCAGATGAGGAGACGGGACCAGACGACGAGATGGGACCAGATGACGAGCCGGGACCAGATGATGAGCCGGGACCAGATGAGACGGGACCAGATGAGACGGGACCAGATGAGGAGACGGGACCAGATGACTCTCCAGGTGCAGATCGACCTTGGTGCAGACCTCGGCGTTGACCACGGCGCAGGGCTGGACCAGACGACTCTCCAGGTGCAGATCGACCTCGGTGCAGACCACGGTGTAGACCACGGCGTAGACCACGGCGTGGACCACGGGGCAGGGCTGGACCAGACGAGGAGCCGGGACCAGGAGACCTCCCGGGGACAGGAGCACGACCCGGACTAGACGTCAGGGTCTTCCCGGGAGCCGGAGGAACAGGGGCAGCTAGAGCTGCTCTAGCAGGGGCTAAACTGGCAGTAGAGACTGGGTTAGCTACCTGGGTAAAGCTAGCTGCTAGGGCTACACTAGCGGGGGCTAGGCTGGCAGTAGCGGCTGGGTTAGCTGCCCTGGCAGTGCTAGCTGCAGGGCCTGTACAAGCTGCGGAGGGTGCACTAGCCGAGAGGGTTCGAGTGCTAGCTGTAGGTGCTACACTAGCCGGCGAGGCTAAGGCGCTAGCAGCAGGGGCTCTAGCGGACGCGACTGAGATGCTAGCAGCAGGGGCTCTAGCAGACGAGGCTGAGGAGCTAGCAGCAGAGGCTACATTAGCATTCCGGAGTAAGCTAGCAGGGGCTGAGCTAGCAGTGGGGGCTGTGCGAGTAGCCTGGGCTGAACTAGCTGACGGGGCTACTCTAGCAGCTGAGACCATGCTTGTCTTCTTAGCCTTGCTAGCCTTCTGAGACCTGCTAGCTGTCCGTGCTACGCTAGCAGACGGGGCTAAAGTGTTAGTCGGAGTAACATGGGTATAACCCATCCTGATAACTGTTCTAGCAGGATAGTAAACACTGGCTGGAGGGCCAGACCAAGGAACGGAGACCAGAGAAACAGGGGCCATAGGGAACGAGCTAGCTGACGGGGCAGTCCTAGCTGTTGAGGCCTTGTTAGCTGCAGAGGCTAAGCTATCAGACGGGGCTGTACTAGCTGTTGAGGCCTGGTTAGCTGCATAGGCTAAGCTATCAGACGGGGCTGTACTAGCTGTTGAGGCCTGGTTAGCTGGACTAGCTGTAGGGAACAGGCTAGCTGACGAAGCTACAAGGGCTAGGCTAACCACAGGGGCAGGGTTAGCCATCGGGCCAGTGCTAGCTGCCTGAGCAGTGAGAGCTGCGGGGCCTAAGCTAGCCCTCCTAGATCTTCTAGCTCGCCGTGACTCGGTAGCAGTAGGAGCTAACGGGGTAGCTGTCGAGGCTACAAGGGCTAGGCTAACCACAGGGGCAGGGTTAGCTATAAGGCCAGTGCTAGCTGCCTGAGAAGTGAGAGCTGCGGGGCCTAAGCTAACTGCTACACACACAGTGGGTCTAGCAGGCAGGGCTGAGGTGCTAGCAGTAGGTACCCTAGCAGGTGACTGAGGTGAGGCTATGCTGGTGGTAGAGGCCTTACCAGCAGTAGGGGCTTGACTGGAGGCTGGAGGCTGGAATAGGCACTTGATCCAGTGTCTGCCATACTCCTCCAGCTGTGGGGCCAGCTCAGGGTGCCACTCCCTGAGAGAATAGAGCAGACGCAAAACCTCCTTCCTCTCCTCCAAGGAGGAGGAAGGAACATCCCCCAGTCTGAACGCCTCCAAGGCGCTCAAAGCCTCCCTCATTCTGTTCGCTGGGTCCAGACATGGTCGGTTCATTCTGTTAGGGATTGTTAGCAGAGGGCCCAGGCGCAAACAGATACGAGGGAGAGGTAAGGGTAGATTGTCAAAAATGAGCACTGCTCCTTTAATTCGAACACTTCGAGCCAGGGGTGAAGTGTAACAAAAATACTTCCAAGGCAGTAGCAAAACAAAACAAGGTATAGCTCAGCTAAGACTGGCAGAGGGCAAAATACAAAACAAAGAATAATCTCATAAAGAGAGCAAGTCCAAAAACACAACACTAAATGACACTGGGAAATTTACTATGAACACAGGAGAACAGCACATGAAACAGGGACGAGGATATCAAACATGGAACCGAAACAATGAACTGACAATAAGAGTAGGGAACACACACCAGATATAGGGGAAACAATTAACACTAGAGAGACAGCAGGGCAATTAGCAAAACGAAACACACATGAGGGAAAGGCAGAACTAACAGGGCTACAGGAAAACAACCAGACCAAACACAATGGGGAATATAAACAGGGAAGCACACAGAACTAACTACACAAGAAAAGACTGAACACTAGACAGAGTAAACATAACAACCATAAAAGGAACTAATAATTAATTACAAAGGGAACGAGACTAAAGACAGAACACAGTTAAAAAACACAGGAGACAATAAAAACGCCAAGAGTATAAGAATGTCCAAAGGTGGGGGCTGTTGAGAAGAGTAGGAGGCAGGGAAAAGTTCCTGCAAGGGTAGGGGCTGTTGAGGAGAGTAGACAGGGAAAAAGGGTCCAGGGACAGGTGAATCCTCACACTTTGTTTGAAAAGGTTAAATGCAGGAAAACACAACCAGAAAATTGTCACTCTACGTCTAGTCTTCTTCTTCTTGTATATTTCCGGCGGACTACATGTCTAGGCGTATTGCCGCCGTCCACAGGACAGAGGGAGCACTATAGATTTCCAGCCCTCCCTATACGTCTAGTCCAGCCAGGGTCAGCAACCTTTACTATCAAAAGAGCCACTTTCCCCCCCTCCCACAAAATAAAATGCTCAGGGAGCCGCACAACCTATTTACCCTTAAAAAGATGATAACACAGTGTATAACGTTTTATATATCCCCAAGCATACCCCACATTTAGCATAAAACGCCTGACAATTGCATACCCAAAGTAATTAGCTATTTATTATACTTTATACTTATTGCATTAATGGAATTATAAAGCAACAAAAAGAAAAGTTTTGACTTTTTATTGCTGTTTTTACCTGTTATAACAAAGGAAAACCTCAAACTCTTATGAAGAGGAGAAATAATACCTATTTTTAAATAAAACACAGAGGGGACAAAACACTGGTGTCTGTAGACCGACTTTGAAATAAAACCCTGAACTATTCAGGTATATTCGAGTCCTTCCCTTATTTGTGGAAAATCTATCAAATAAAAAGTAAAATTTTCGTTGTTTGCAAATTTCGCACCACAATCAGGCATAGGCTACAGGTAAGCCTGCATTGTTAGTCGTGAAAGCAAATTGATGAAATATTTTTGTTGACTAAATATTTTAGTTGATGAAATATTTTTTCATTTCAGTGTCACAGTATGACATCGATCTCCAAAATAAGAAAAAATAAATAAAAGTAAAAAAATAATAATAATAATAATAATTAAATATATATTTCTTTAGGCCCCTCGTCACTAGAGGCCCACGGGCCGCGGCCCAAACGGCCCGGTCGTTAATCCGGCCCTGGTCTAATCTGTGTCTATGAATGGGTTCTTGTGTTGGGTTATGTGTTGATTTGGAATGTCTTTGTCTAGTGGTTATGAGGAGTATTAGAGTATTAGTGTATGGAATGTCATGCTTTTTTTAGCACGTTTTAGTTTTCTCTGAGATGTCTCCGTTTGTTGTTTTATTGATATTTGTTGTTTTATTGATATTTGATTTGTTCTATATGTTTGTATATTTGTTATTGTTCTATATTAGAACATTTGGCATACATATTTGTTTGTATGTCTTGGTTTAATGTTCTATAATTGTTTGTATATTTTATTGGTGTTTTATTGATATTTGTTTTGTTTTTATGTTGTTTTATTGATTATTCTTGTTTAATTTTTATGTTTGTATCCAGACCCCAGGAAGAATAGTCGCTGCTGAGGCAGTGACTAATGGGGATCTGAAATAAAGAAATAAAGAAATAAATAAAGAAATAAACGTTAAGTGACCTGTGTCTAATACTCTTCTCCCTCGCCCTCCTCCCCTTCCACGCTGTCGGCTCCCACCTCCTCATAATCCTTCTCGAGAGCTGCCATGTCCTCTCTGGCCTCAGAGAACTCTCCCTCCTCCATGCCCTCACCCACATACCAGTGCACAAACGCCCGCTTGGCATACATGAGGTCAAACTTGTGGTCAAGCCGAGCCCAGGCCTCAGCAATAGCTGTGGTGTTACTCAACATGCACACAGCCCTCTGGACCTTGGCCAGGTCTCCACCAGGGACTACGGTGGGGGGCTGGTAGTTGATGCCGACCTTGAAACCAGTAGGGCACCAGTCAACAAACTGGATGGTGCGTTTGGTTTTAATGGTGGCAATGGAAGTGTTGACGTCTTTGGGCACCACATCACCACGGTACAGAAGGCAGCAGGCCATGTACTTGCCGTGGCGAGGGTCACATTTCACCATCTGGTTGCACGGCTCAAAGCAGGCGTTGGTAATTTCGGACACTGTGAGCTGCTCGTGGTAAGCCTTCTCAGCTGAGATGAATGGGGCATAGGAAACCATAGGGAAATGGATACGAGGATATGGCACCAAATTGGTCTGGAACTCTGTCAGATCAACATTGAGAGCACCATCAAAACGAAGGGAGGCAGTAATTGAGGACACAATTTGGCTAATAAGCCTATTGAGGTTGGTGTAGGAGGGACTCTCAATGTCAAGGTTCCTACGGCAGATATCATAGATGGCCTCATTATCGACCATGAAAGCACAGTCAGAGTGCTCTAGGGTGGCGTGTGTGCTCAGGATGGAGTTGTAAGGCTCCACCACAGCGGTGGACAACTGGGGAGCTGGGTAGATGGCGAACTCCAGCTTGGACTTCTTGCCATAGTCAACAGACAGGCGCTCCATCAACAGGGAGGTGAAACCAGCGCCTGTACCACCTCCAAAGCTGTGGAAGACTAGGAAGCCCTGAAGGCCAGTGCACCGGTCAGCCTGAGGAGAAAGAGGGGAACACTGGTCAATAAAACCATTTTCACATTTAGATATATCAATTAGATATTATTCATCTCTGCTGTGGTACTCACCAATTTACGCATCCTGTCCATGACCAAGTCAATGGTCTCTTTGCCAATGGTGTAGTGTCCACGGGCGTAGTTGTTGGCAGCATCCTCCTTGCCAGTGATCAGCTGCTCAGGGTGGAACAACTGGCGGTAGGTTCCACTGCGGACCTCATCTGAGGGGAAAGATCAAGTATCAAGTTAAATGAGAGCTAATGAAAGCATTTGAGTACAATACCTGTATGTTTATCACATTTTAAAAAGGAGCTTACCGATGACAGTTGGCTCCAGATCTACAAACACAGCCCTGGGGACGTGTTTGCCAGCTCCTGTCTCACTGAAGAAGGTGTTGTAAGAATCATCTCCTCCTCCGATGGTCTTGTCGCTGGGCATCTGTCCGTCCGGCTGGATGCCATGTTCCAGGCAGTAGAGCTCCCAGCAGGCATTGCCGATCTGGACACCAGCCTGACCAACGTGGACCGAGATACATTCACGCTGGAAGAAAAGGAGATCTTTTAATTGTTTTGTAAAACTATTGTTACAAGTTACAAGAACAAAAACCAAATTCCAACTGTGTCAATTTAAACTACCTCAATTACTACCCTTTAACTACTACCCTTTAGTAACAAACAAGTAAACTAATTACCACTCCCTCTCCTTCGGTTTGGGCTGGGTAGCGATTATTTTAACTACCACAGTAGTTCATCTCATCAGTGTCCCGTGAGCCAGTAAATTTGTTTGTTCCAAGATACATTTCTTTGGTATAATCACAATCCAAAATGTAACAACGCCTCTGATTGACTCACACGCACATGACTCAGCAAAGTAAGGTATCGTTTTGGCATCTGGATCGTACATTTTCAAAAGGATAATCAAGCCTTAATATGCATCTCCGTTTAATAACCATCTAGTGTGAACCCAGATGTTCCAGTGTGCTTCTTTTTGTTATGGCTCACTTAATGTATTTATAACTCATCCCCTGCAATCTATTGTTTTCTATTATGATGTATTGTGCATCAGCAATGCTCATGTGGACAGAATGTCCTGGTATTGGTTAGCTGAACCTCTTGGCAGATATTAATAGCAAGGCGCTGCCAACAAAGTTCTGGATGAACAACCCGGTGGTGCTTGTTCCATGTTTTTGGAACAAACATGCTGAGATTAAAAACTACTTTGTTCACTCTTTTAAAAGGATCCATCCATTTGACATGCATCGGACAAAGGTTATTTTTTTTTGTCAAATCTAAGCAACCAAATATTGAAATTGGGGCCAAAGGTGTCCATGGTCTAGCCATAGTCAACAGTCCCTCATCTTTAAACCAGTGCTAGTCACTAGTGTCATTGATCTCCTTGTCTTTACGCTCTCGTCACCTATGACCCGGTGGGAAAATGAACAACAAAGTTAACAGTAGTGGTGCACCAGTTTTTCCCACAGGATTTTGTGAGACTGTGGTGGGTGAACCTCGGACCCTCTACATGTTTTTGTTGTTGTACATTTTAAAGTTAAATGCATCAATCTGGTGCACTTTGAGAGCAAAATAAAGAGGGTAGATCTATGATGAACTTCGTGTTCAAAACACAAAATCTAGTAGACTAGTGCTTCGCAATCCTCTCCTCGAAGCACCCCAGCCGTTCAATGCATTTGTTAAATTCCACCACCAGCACCACCCGATTCAACTTAACTAACCCTATATTAGTTGAATCAGGTGTGCTGGTGGTGGAATTTAACAAATACATGGAACGGCTGGGGTGCCTTGAGGAGTGGTTTGGGAACCACTTGACTAGAGCATACATTTGAGCCATCAAAGAAATTAAGCAAAAGTGGTTACCTGTGTTGAACTAGTTTATTTTTTAGAAAATAAAAGAATATACTGGATTACTATTACGACTACTACCACTGCCAATACTACTGATACATCCCTATTGGCAAACTTTATATTTAAAAAGAAAAAATGTATTACATTGTGTGCGGGCCGCCACAGTCTAGGTAAATAATGGGAAACACTGGGTGCACGACATATCGGCCGCCGGTATCGTTCCGATGTCAAAATATAATATTGGCCGCCAATATAATACCAATACTTTTGGCCTTGGCCATTTAACACTAGCACAGCCATGGACAAAATGTCACTGATTCCCGCCGGTAGGGGGTCAGATGACCCCTAGTCTTTAGAATGGAAGATCATGTACTGACACATAATGACCACTTGATGGCGACACATGACTACTGTTGACACTTTCTCTCTCCCTCTCTCCCTCCCTGGCTCACCTATTTACATGTCAATGACAATGCAGCAACCCCCCCCCCCCACCCCACATTAGTGGGGTTGTGTATTGTTGAGTGAACACATCTCTCTCACACACACACACACACACACACACACACACACACACACACACACACACACACACACACACACACACACACACACACACACACACACACACACACACACACACACACACACACACACACACACACACACACACACACACACACACACACACACACACACACACACACACACACACACACACACACACACACACACACACACACAATTACTCAATAATCAACTAGGATGCAGTAAAAAACTTAAAACCAGATTCTCAAACATAAACATAAAAACGGACAACACGCTCATCACAGACAAGCTGGATGTAGCCAATTACTTAAACATTTTCTTCACAAACATAGCCACAACACTGGTAAACAAACTACCCTCCCACTCAGGGCTTTATGGGGTAGAACACATAGTAGCTTACTACAAAAACCTAGGGGTCCGCAAGGACGACTTCAAGCTGGAAATGGTAACAACAGATGAGGTACTCAATAAACTGAGCGCCCTCCAACCTAACAAGGCCACTGGCCATGACAACATCCCCTCCAAATTCCTCAGAGACTCAGCAGCCGCCATCACCCCAATCATCACACACATAATAAACCTCTCCATAAAACAGGGACACGTCCCCAAGGACTTCAAAATTGCGAGGGTGACCCCTCTGCACAAAAAGGGCAGCAAATTAGACCCAGGCAACTACCGCCCTGTTTCTATTCTCACCTCCATCTCGAAAGTCATGGAAAAAATAGTCTATGAACAGGTCGAAAAGTACCTAGCGGAAAAAAATCTAATCTACGAATTCCAATCTGGCTTCAGAACATCCCACTCCACTGACACATGCCTTCTCTATTTGAATGACCACATCAAACAAGAGGTGGACGCAGGCAAATACTGCGGCATGGTCATGCTGGACCTACAAAAGGCCTTTGACACGGTCAATCACTCCATTCTGATTGACAAGCTAAAAGCAATTGGTTTTGATAGTCTATCAGTGAGCTGGATGCAATCCTACCTTGAGGGGAGGGAACAGATGGTGGAGGTAAACGGTACCCTATCCCCCCCCCCCTCACAGTGAGCTGTGGTGTTCCACAAGGAAGCATACTAGGACCGCTACTGTTCCTAATTTATGCAAATGACATGTCGTCAGCTTGTGACTGCAACTTGTTCCTGTTTGCGGACGACTCAGCCCTGCTGGTCTCTGACAAGAACAAGTTACAGGTTGAAAAAACCCTCAGCTCGGAACTAGGCAGAATCTGCATATGGCTCGCTGATAACAAACTATCATTACACATGGGCAAAACAGAGTCCATTCTCTTCGGTTCAAATAACAAACTCAGCAAGACCGACGGCTTCTCAGTTACAGTGGGTGACAATATTGTCACAAGGAAAGATGAAATTACCTACCTGGGTTCCATCCTAGAGGCTAATCTCTCCTGTGACAAAATGGCATCCAATGTAATAAAAAAAGTCAACCAACAAACTCGATTCTTGTACCGGATCTCCTCTCTGGTAAACAAGAATACCCTGAAGACTCTGGCAGGAGCACTCATTCAGGGGTACTACGACTATGCTTGCACCTCATGGTACCAAAGCACCTCAAAGGCGCTAAAAACAAAATTACAAACATCTCAAAACAAACTGGTCAGACTACTGCTTGACCTTACTCCTAGAACCCACCTCACCCCTGCCCACTTTGACAACCTAGGATGGCTTAGAGTAGACGACAGAGTACAACAACTTGCAATGGGCCTGGTCTACAAGATACACTACACGACCAAGGTACCCATGTACATGTCAAAATACTTCCCAAAGGTCAGTGAATACCACGATCACAACACCAGAGGGAGCTCCACAAATCATGTTAAACCCAGATTCGGCTCAAATAAGGGACTAAACACGTTTTGCAATTATGCCACATCAATGTGGAACGCCCTACCCAAAGCTGTAAAGGAATGTGGATCACTACCCACTTTCAAAACCTCTCTCAAGGGACACCTACGGGAGACTGCAATTCAACACTGGCCCCTGTAAATATCCTAACCCAACCCCCTCCAATGTACAGTCATTTACCTAGTATCGTTTTGTCAATAGTCCAATGTACAATTTTGTTTGTTTGTAGTGTCTCCCCCCCCCCCCCCCCCTCAATGTACAGTTTTACTTGTTTATACAGTGTGCCCCCCCCCCCCACCCCAAACAACCTCCAATGTAAATTACCCAGTATGGTTGTCAATATCCCAATGTACCCAACCCCCCCCACCCAACCTCCTCCAATGTACAGTTTCTACGTCAAATGTATATACTCCCCTTTCATGACTCCTTCTGTATCACAAACAGTACTGTATTTGCAAATCTGGTATGTCATAAATGTATAGATGTAGCAGTACTGACTATCTGTATGTCATGTATGTCATATATGTCCTGATGAATTGAAAATGGGGGACCCTGATGTAAACAAGACGAAAGTCTTTCTCTGGTCTGCATCCCCTTAACAATTGTGTGTATTGAGCTGTACTGTATTGTACCCATTCTGCAATCTGTTAATAAAGTTTTCAATCAATCAATCAACACACACACACACACACTCATATGATTGACTGATTGATTTTATTTAGTACATACAATTTATACAAAAGTATAAAACAAAAGGTACAATGATAACATGTGAAAGTCTGTTGACTTGTTTCCAACATGGTCCCAAGAAGAATACAATAAATCACAAAGAAAGAGTTAAGAAGATAAGATAGATAAAACAAGTAGATAATAGACAACACACTTTTCTGAAAGAGCCTCATTACATCATGTCATGTTCCTGTTCTTCAAGAGTGGTGGCCAAGCAGCCACTGCAACCTATTGTTGCAGTTGTCGCTTCACATCCCTCTTGAAGACAACAATATTGGGGGAGGTTTGGATGGCCCTGGGCAGAGAGTTCCACAGGGGGACAGACAATTGACTCCAGCCTGGCTGTCCTATTTACATGAATGAATATTCCCCTATTTAGCAAAGACAATGGGTCTCATTCCCGAACGGATTTACGACAAAAAATGTCCTCTTGGGCAGATTTCTGCCCATTTAAACAAAAACTGTATGAGTTTATGTTTATTTTTTTACTTGGGGTTTTCCAGGCCATTTTTGGCATAACAGAACCAGTGTTTCAGGCTCTACAGAGCAAGTCTCTGGATGTGAGAAATGCCTGTGTACGAGTGGAGAGTACACAAGATGTCGATGGAATCACACTTCACATGGGAGAGATTTGCAGACATGAAGAGCCTCCGCTTTTTCCGTCTTCTGGACCACAGCCTATTCCCCACGTACTTCCAGGAGTTTCCTGCCAGGGATTTCACACAGCTGCTCCAGGCCTACCCAAAGATTTTTGACGACCAGAGGATACATTTGTTACAGGTTGTCTATGCTGATGTCTCCTTCCACAAACCACCAGGTGAGCTGCTGCAATCACTTGTTAAAGACGAACTGGTCACCTCCTTACCCGAGTTATGCAAACTCCTGAAACTGATGCTCACCATTCCCGTGACAAGTACACCAGCTGAAAGGTCATTCTCCTGTCTGAAACGTGTCAAAACCTATCTACGCAACAGCTGTGGACAAGAGACTCACACATTTGGCCAAAATGTCGATGGAAGCTGTGCTGCATGAACTAAAGACCCGCAAAGTGTTCTATGAATGAATGAATGAATGAAAACTTTATTTAACAGATTGCAGAATGGGTACAATACAGTACGGCTCAATACATACAATTGTTAAGGGGATGCAGACCTGAGAAAGACGTTTGTCTTGTTTCCATCAGGGTCCCCCATTTTCAATTCATATAGACATTTATGACATACACAACATACATGACATTTATGGCATAGGGACATATAGGTATTTAGTACTGATACATTTGTGACATAAACGGTATTCAAATATACAGTACTGTTACCCCTAGATCCTGACAGAGTATACATATGATGGGGAGGGGACTGTACATTAGGAGGGGGTGGGTGGGTGGGAGAGAAATATACATACGGCGGGGAGGGAATATATACATGCGGTGGGGAGGAGACTGTCTATTAGGAGGTGGTGGGGGTTTTGGGCATTTACGGTGGCCAGTTTAGAATTGCAGCCTCCCGTAGGTGCTCTTTAAGAGCGGTTTTGAATGTGGGTAGTGATTCACATTCCTTTACAGCTTTGGGTAGGGCGTTCCACATTGTTGTGGCATAATTGCAAAACGTGTTTAGTCCCTTGTTTGAGCCGAATCTGGGTTTTACATGATTTGTTGAGCTTCCTCTGGTGTATTGGTTGTGGTATTCACTGACCTTTGGGAAGTATTTTGACATGTACATGGGTACCCCGGTCGTATAGTGTATCTTGTAGACCAGGCCCATTGCAAGTTGCTGTACTCTGTCGTCTACTCTAAGCCATCCTAGGTTGTCAAAGTGGGCAGGGGTGAGGTGGGTTCTGGGGTTCAGGTCAAGTAGTAGTCTGACCAGTTTGTTTTGTGATGTTTGTAATTTTGTTTTAAGCGCCTTTGAGGTGCTTTGGTACCATGAGGTGCACGCATAGTCGTAGTACCCTTGAATGAGTGCTCCTGCCAGAGTCTTCAGGGTATTCTTGTTTACCAGAGAGGAGATCCGGTACAAGAATCTAGTTCGTTGGTTGACTTTTTTTATTACATTGGATGCCATTTTGTCACAGGAAAGATTTGCCTCTAGGATGGAACCCAGGTAGGTAATTTCGTCTTTCCTTGTGACAATATTGTCACCCACTGTAACTGAGAAGCCGTCGGTCTTGCTGAGTTTGTTATTTGAACCGAAGAGAATGGACTCTGTTTTGCCCATGTGTAATGATAGTTTGTTATCAGCGAGCCATATGCAGATTTTGCCTAGTTCTGTGCTGAGGGTTTTTTCAACCTGCAACTTGTTCTTGTCAGAGACCAGCAGGGCTGAGTCGTCCGCAAACAGGAACAGGTTGCAGTCACAGGCTGACGACATGTCATTTGCATAAATTAGGACGAGTAGCGGTCCTAGTATGCTTCCTTGTGGAACACCACAGCTCACTGTGAGGGGGGGGGGGGTAGAGTACCGTTTACCTCTACCATCTGTTCTCTCCCCTCCAGGTAGGATTGCATCCAGCTCACTGATAAGCTATCAAAACCAATTGCTTTTAGCTTGTCCATCAGAATGGAGTGATTGACAGTGTCGAAGGCCTTTTGTAGGTCCAGCATGACCATGCCGCAGTATTTGCCCGCGTCCACCTGTTTGATGTGGTCGTTCAAATAGAGGAGGCATGTGTCAGTGGAGTGGGACGTTCTGAAGCCAGATTGGAATTCGTAGATTAGATTTTTTTCCGCCAGGTACTTTTCGACCTGTTCGTAGACTATTTTCTCCATGACTTTCAAGATGGAGGTAAGAATAGAAACAGGGCGGTAGTTGCCTGGGTCTAATTTGCTGCCCTTTTTGTGGAGGGGTCACTCTCGCATTTTTTTGAAGTCCTTGGGGACGTGTCCCTGTTTTATAGAGAGGTTTATTATGTGTGTGATGACTGGGGTGATGGCGGCTGCTGCGTCTCTGAGGAATTTGGAGGGGATGTTGTCATGGCCAGTGGCCTTGTTAGGTTGGAGGGCGCTCAATTTTTTGAGTACCTCATCAGTTGTTACCATTTCAAGTTTGAAGTCATCTTTGTGGACCCCTAGGTTATTGACTGTTTTGCCAACATGAAGGAAAGAAGGATACCATTCCTCTACAAATAGGATGGGTGAATGATTACTTTTTTAATTAAAAACACACACACACACACACACACACACACACACACACCTGTAACAGACATATAAAATCAGTTTTTCACATTAGGATCTATAACATCCCAACAGGCCACCTTGTTTGTTTGATTCCGCTTTAAAAATAGACAATAATAAAAAGAGTAAGATAGAATAGACAGAGTAAAATAGTGCAATAGTGCAGTGCAATAAGTAGTAGAATAGAATAGACATGAAATGAGCACATAAAGTGCAGACATATAAAATCAGTTTTTTTACAGTGCAACCATGCAAGGTGCCACCCTGCTCATCGAGCAATTAGGGGTTACGTGTCTTGCTGAAGGACACTTATTAGACACGTTGCCCGGGAGGAGCAGGAATCAAATGGAGAACCTCTGGATTACCAGACGACTGATCTACCTGCTGAGCTACTGTATATATGTATATGTATGTAAATATCCCTGAGCCACATAGAGTGAGATGGAGGAGTGGGTGACTTCCAATGAGACGTCTAGCCAGGAGAGTAACAAATGCCACCAGGTGAGCTTTATATCGTGGCAGAGACAGGGTAGTAGGGGAGACACCAAAGCAAGTGAGTTATCCTTCATTTTAATGCTTGTCCAACCTCCTCCTGCCAAGTTATTGAATGAGAAATCCATTTAGTAGCTTGAACAGGCTTTTGAGTTTCGTAGTACATTCGTAGTTTCGTAGTACATTCCTATAGTACTTAGAGCCTTAGCTATAGATACTTATATATTTATATTATATATAAACATATATGCACAAGCTACAAACCCTTATTAGAGTTTTGAGAACTCAGGTGTACAGTACAAGCTACAAACCCTTATTAGAGTTTTGAGAACTCAGGTGTACAGTACAAGCTAGAAACCCTTATTAGAGTTTTGAGAACTCAGGTGTACAGTACAAGCACATGTTTATGTTTATTAAAGGATCCCCATTAGAGAAACATGAAAGAGCCTCTAGTCTTCCTGGGGTCCTGCACAAAACAAATACAATACAAATGTACAACAAAAAATACGAATAAAAACAAAACACATCAATTAAAAATTAATACAAATTCACATTATAAAATCTAACATTCCAGTCAAAAAAAAAAAAAAGATAAAATACACAGATAAGTTACATACTTGACATGTTTGCAAGATATCTCTTAATATTTTTTTTGAAAGTAATTTTATTATGTATTGTGGATGAGATGTTTTTCGGCAGAGAATTCCAGAGTACTATTGACCTATATGCTATATAAATGCGTTTGATAACATTTGATTCTGGTGCTGTTTTTGTTCTGATGTTACCAGAAGCTGCTGTAACAATGTTCAGAAGTCATTTGTTTTGATTGTGATTTCATTGTGACTGCCGTCGTGCCTGTCAGCCTGTCACTGAAATAAAGATGTTTGGAAAGTCATAAATGGTCGTTTTCATCTAAATGAGTACAGAATTAAGGAACTGATGCGATCTGAAAAGTCAGTGTAGTAGTAAGGTTACACATCGTCTCCCTCTGGTGGTAAGCCTACGGTACTTCATAGTGCTAGTATTAGTGTGCTATTAAATTTATGTGGAACCGCGTCGAGTTCACTGCCATAGCAAGCTACCTTTGTAATAAAAATAATTTAACCTGTTAATCTGTAGACCTTTTTCGCCTAAAGGTATGCCTAAGTAAATGGAAGATTGCTCCACTTCTGCAAGGTCAATTTGCATGTTCTTGGTATCTAGGAACATCTAGGGACCTGGGGGTATGTATTTCCAGTGTCAGAAATATTGTGTCTGTTACTAGTAATATTGTGTCTGTAATGAATAAATTAATTATGATTAATTATGATTTATGATTTTGATGATGATGATCAAAAATTGATACGGGTAGGAGAAAATGCTCACTGAGCTCATTCACCACCTTATTGAGATCATGTGTACAACAAATCTAAGCAAATGAACCGCGGGAAGATGATTAAACAGAAGGATTTGTAGATACAGTAATCAATGATAATCGACTTTAATTATAAATTCATATTTGACCTTGAACTTGACCTTGACCTTATTATGGCCAAATCATACATCTATGGATAGGGAAAATGCTCCTCTTTCCAATGGCAGGGTTGAATCTGGATTTAGTCATTTCTTGCGGTTTTTAAGATAATTAGCATTTTCCAATACATTTGTATTTCCGATAAATCGTATAAAACATCGGTAAAAATGAAAATATACACTTTGACTACTGTTTTTGATTGGGTTATGGTCTTTACTCTTGGCTACAAAAAAAATATTTAAAAACATTGACCTCTTAACATCCAAGGGCCCACATGTGGACGATTCTTTGCTGACCTCTAGTGGCTCGGGTGTGCATTTATTTTAATACAATATATAGATAGAATTAAAGCCCTATTTGTTGCCTGCCGATTTCCCTTTCAGGTGACAAAATCCGTTCAGCGGTTCTCGAGTTACATGCCGATATGTGAGGCGTGCTCCAAAGTACGCAAAAGTACACATTACCACCCCCGACTCCCGGGGCTCTTCATTTGGCGATCTCGAAAATCTTTGCACAGGGTTGTAGCCAATGAGTGTGGCTTTCCAATGATACCCCATGATATGATAATTGGGGATCTAATACGGTCTCTATTGATCGATTTATGATAAAAAAAAAAGCAGGGTCCCCCTATAGGGGGACCTTAAGGCTTAACAGGTTAATATTTGACAGCACAGCAATGCAAATGTGACCTGGCATGGCTACATTTAGTAACTGGTGAATGACAAGAGCTACGTGACTGAAATAAACACTGGTCATCGCCGGGCAGTGCTAGCTGGCTAACTAGCTAATGTTAGAGTGTGTCAAAACGAATGGTTTGGTATGACCGTCAAGTTATTTATATTTGACATTAGCTATTTATGGTAGAATATTCTGATTCTAGCTCACTAGATCACTCAGTCACGTTAAACTGTCCCCCGTTTATAGCTTGCTTGCTAGCTAAGGTAACATAATGTGACTGGTGCGCTGCGGTGTATGTAAACAAAACAACACCTCGCTGGAGTACTTCCGGTTCCAGGGCGCATTAACAAAACAGGTTGTCAAAAGAAATCTAGCCCATGGAATAGTAGCTAGCTGTATGTTTACACTTGAAATGTGTATTTTTATTTAGTGTGCATTTTTATTTTGTCACAATAGTATTTGGCTTAAATATATTAAAAAAATCTTTTTTTTAAGCGAAATGCACATTTTAGAGAAAGACATAGATTCGTTAGCGGACAACACATATCATAACATTAGTCACTCATCCTTTGGAACGAGAACTCGGGGAGTAGCCATAGTCGTTAGACGGAAGTTGAACATTGAATTGAAGGGAGTATGGTCTGATGCAGATGGTCGGATAACTATAGCTAAGATTTTACACAACAGGAAAATAGCGCTGGTAGCGGTATACGCCCCAAATTTATACGAAGTTAATTTCTTCACTACACTTACCAGAGTAATGTTAGACCTTCCCGAATACTCATTTATAATTGGTGCAGATTTTAATGCCATTTGGAATCCAAGGATGGACAAATCAAACCCCTCCTTTTCCAACGAACAAAAAAATGCATCTAATGCATTAAAGGATTGGTCGAAGATTACAGGTGTAAATGACTTATGGCGATCACTTAACCCCACGACCCGGAAGTACTCCTGTCGATCTGCGAGACATAACACATTATCCAGAATAGATTACATTTTTACATCCCCGAGACTATTTGATAACTACGATGTGGAAATGATACCCAATGCATTATCAGATCACTGTTATTTACTCCTAAAAGGAACATTTGGTATACTATCAACCCGAGCCCCAAGATGGCGATTTAACACGATGCTGCTCAATAACAAGGAATTCATAACACGAATCAAAGAAGCTCTTACGGTATTCCTTCGGATGAATGCGAATACGGTGCAGGACCCCAGAATATTATGGATGACGACAAAGGGAATGATCAAGGATTTCACTGATAGCTTTTCCTCCCAAATACGCAAGAATCAATGCTCAAAACTAGCTGAACTGGAAACGCTTTACTCAACGTTATTTAATTCTTTACAATACAACAACTCGGTTCGACTGGAAAATCAAGTCAACATACTAAAAAAAGAGATTAACGCCATATACAGACAACAATCTGAAATGTAAATACGTAGCACAAGACAACAGCAGTACTCCCAAGGTTCCAAACCAAGTCACCTATTAGCTATGCGATTAAGAGTCAACGCAAAATGTGCAGATATAACTACCATTAGAGCACAACAAGGACTTGTTACAGAACCCAAATAAATAAACACGACATTCAAAGAATTCTACTCCAACTTATACAAATCAGATACGACCTTCGATCAAAACAAAATGGACACATATCTTAATCAAATTAACCTCCCTAAACTTTCAGAGGATGACGCTAAACAGTTAGAAACACCGATCACACTAGATGAACTTAGGGAGGCCATATCTGAAATGCAAAGTGGTAGGGCTCCTGGAAGAGACGGTATCCCACCAGAAATGTACCTCTCTTGTTGGGACATAATTGGACCCTTATTACTAAATATGATTTTATACTCAGTCAAGGAGGGGAACTTCCATAAGAATGACAATATTGCACTCATAACAGTCCTCCTTAAAAAAGACAAAGACCCCACCGAGTGCGGTAGTTATAGACCTTTAAGCCTCCTCGGAACCGATATCAAATTGTACTCTAAGGTATTAGCCATCAGACTACAAAAGCATATGACGTCTTTAATTCATCCGGACCAAACTGGCTTCATAAGAGGCCGCTTGATCACTGATAACATAAGACGATTACTACACATACTAGATGCTAACAAGGAAGACAACACACCTAAGGCGATACTGTCCCTGGATGCAATGAAAGCTTTTGACAGGTTGGAATGGTCGTATCTATGGGCAGTATTAGAAAGGATGGGGTTAGGAAAAGGATTCATTGATATGATTAAAGTATTATACAAAGACCCATCGGCCATGATTACAACAGGTACAATCATCTCCGAAATCTTTCCGGTATCACGTTCTTCCAGACAGGGTTTCCCTCTTAGTCCCGGACTATTCGATCTATCACTAGAGCCTTTAGCACAATATATAAGACAATCCCAACCCATAGAACCAATCATAATCAAGGGCACACAACACAAAATTTGTTTATATGCGGACGACGTAATACAGTTCATGCAAAACCCCAACACCGCATTGCCTCCTCTTCTCAAGTTGATTGAGGACTTTGGAGATTTATCGGGATTTAGGATAAATTGGCCGAAGTCGGCCTTCCTCCCACTTAACGCCCCTGCAAAAAGAAATATAACCCTCCCAAAAGAGATACCGATGGTAAAACACTTTAGATGTTTGGGAGTTGAAATATTCCCTACCATAAGCCAAACGGTGAAGCACAATTACATAAAAATCCAAAACAAAATCAAATACGACCTTGTCAGTTGGTCAAAACTTAAAAACTCAGTACAGGCACGGATATCAATAGTTAAGATGGACGTCCTACCTAGAATCAACTTCTTCAGCTCAATGCTACCGTTACCCCCTCCAAAGGGTTACTGGAAAGAATTACACTCCTCCACATACAAATTTATTTGGAATAACAAACCACCACGTATAAAAAGATCCACCGCACAGAGAAACAAAGCAGACGGAGGTATGGCATTTCCAGATTTCTACCTCTACTTTAAGGCGTACACTTTAAGACCACTAACAACATGGTTTGATCCCCAAGCATTAGTATCCTGGAGAAATGTAGAAGAAAATATAGTAGCTCCACATAGGCTGAAGGGCATAGTAAGTAAGTAAGTAAGTAAGTAAGTAAGTATTTATAAAGCACCTTTCACACCAAATTATCAATTAAGCAATGCGAACGGAAATTTGGCCCCATAATCACTCATGCGATCCGGATATGGCGTGAAACACAAAAAAAATATTCTACCCCACATAAATGGCATAATCATACTCCCTTATTCAATAACAATGCACTCTTGATTGGAAAACAACCTATAAGATTCCCTAGATGGGAAAAGCAAGGCATACTCATTAGGAGACGTTTTCAACAAACAGGGTTTTTGTAGTTCCAATGAAATACGCATAATATGTGGACTCACCAAGTCCACATATTATTTTTACGCACAGTTATTGGCATGTTTGAAGGCTCACGGTGTTCCATTAAGGATACCAATTGTACACCACAGATACCACAAATGTTTCTATGAAAGAGAGACATCGAGAGGTTTCGTTTCAGATTTTTATCATCAATTACTAACGGCCTCGTATGAAACCCTCCATCTAGACTCAGTCTGGAGGAGGGATATACCAGACCTGGAGACAGACTTTGACTGGCAAGAGGCCTGGGCAAATGTACCACTTGCATCAAGGAACCCGGACCATCAACAAATCAATCTTAACTATATTCACAGGACATACTTAACTCCTATAAGACTGAACAAAATGGGTCTTAAATAAGACTCCAAATGCTCCCTATGTACAAATGGGGACGAAGGGACATTTATGCACATGTACTGGGACTGCCCACCAGTTAAGATATTTTGGAAAGAAGTGACCCAGCAATTATCAAATCTCTTAACTCTGGATATACCTGTACACCCCTCTGTATTACTGCTGAATGATGTCTTTGAACATGCAGTACCTCCACAGCTAAAGAGATTGGTTTTATCCGGTATCACAGTGGCTAAAAAGCTGATAGCATCACAATGGTTTCAACCGGAAAAAATTTGCCGGAAGGTCTGGACTCTTACATATCTCGATGTGATTTATCAAGAAATATCTACAGCAAGAATTTTGGGTCTCAATGAATCCAAAATGACAATGTGGTTAGAAGTGGTGGAGAGAATAAAAGCTAGCATATAATGGTAGTGTCTGGTTAGGAACAAGTTATAATGGTTGGATTATCCAATGGGGGGTCCGGGAGGGGGGGGGGTACGAGCTGGAGCATAATTGTGTAGGTTTTTAGATAACAGGTATTAGGGGTATATCCTAAGACATTTGACTAAATGGTAATTTCATTGGATATGCACTGTAATTAATGCTTGTATATCTTATCGTGTGTTGTCATGTTTGTTTATATGTTTGTTTAAAAAATAATAATAATAAAAAAAAAAAAAAGCATTATTAAAAAAAAATTGGCATCCTCTGTTATTTTACCCATGCGACGCCACTGCCCACGTGTCTTTGTAAAATCTTGTACACGTTCTTTCTGAACGGACGTGAGATGCATATAACATTGTTTAGAAACCTTTTTGCGAATTTAGGTGGTTGTGTCCATTTCCATCATTATGTAACGTTAATCTGTGGATGTCATTTTCTTTATCTGTTTTGTTGTCGCCCGACGTCTGTATCCTCGCAACAAAGAGAGCTGCTATTGGTCGAACGCAAGATACGTGACGAACTCGCACGTGACGAACACAACCAGACAATTGTCACTCTATGTCTAGTCTTCTTCTTCTTGTATATTTCCGGCGTATTGCCGTCCTCCACAGGACAGTGGGAGCACTTGAGGAAAGATCTTCTTCTTCTTCTTCTTCTTTTGAATTTCCGGCAGAGTAGACGCATCGTGGCGTATTACTGCCCTCCACACTTCTTTTGATGATCTCTTCTTCTTCTTCTTCTTCTTCTTCTTCTTCTTCTTCTTCTTCTTCTTCTTCTTCTTCTTCTTCTTCTTCTTCTTCTTCTTCTTCTTCTTCTTCTTCTTCTTCTTCTTCTTCTTCTTCTTCTTCTTCTTCTTCTTCTTCTTCTTCTTCTTCTTCTTCTTCTTCTTCTTCTTCTTCTTCTTCTTCTTCTTCTTTCTTGGCGTATTTCTTCCCTCCTCATTTCTTATACTACACTAGTGGTGTTCCATCTTTAGGCCTCTTCAACTCACACTTTCTCCTTCTTCTCTGTTCCTCTTGCCTGTCCAATACTAATACATACACTAACGCTATATCCTCTGGTACAACTCTGAAGCATGCAGAAATGTCAGCACTGCCTCTGTGATCAACTGGTGGTTCTCATTATCCATGCCAAAGAATGATTTAAGAGAGAAGGAAGACACTCCCAGCTCTTCCAGACTTTTATAAAAGATTTCCCTCTCTTTCCTATACCTTTCACATTTTAGGAAGACATGCCCGACAGTTTCAGTCTCTCCACATTCACACACCCCATCTGGATGTTTGCCCACAATGCACAAGCTACTGTTCAACCCACAGTGCCCCAGCCTCAGTCTACACATCTTCACCCTATCACTCCTTGACCCATATCCCTCCACCTTGATCTTGACCCGAGGCTGCAGAGAGAAATAGTGCCTTCCCTTGGTCCCCCTTTCCCACTCATCCTGCCACTCAGCCTCAACTCCTTTCTTTATCTTATCTCTGAGTTCTACTCTTCCCATTGAAATGCCTATCTCTTCCTCCCTTCCCAGGCTCTGTTTGGCAAGGGAGTCAGCCATCTCATTCCCCGCAATCCCAGCGTGCCCCGGGACCCAACAAGGAAGGCTGCATATTATATATCACAAACGTTCTAGAATGTGCTATTATGACATCATACAACATTCACGGTATGATGTCATAATAGAACATTCTAGAACATTTGTGATGTCACAGTATGATGTCCTAATAGAACATTATAGAACATTTGTGATGTCACAGTATTCTAGGGCCGTCTAGAAGTTCTAGTCCCAACTTTAAAATTATGATTGCGCAAAACGGGCGGGATTGTAAATGGATAACTTTTTATTCCAAAATCTACACCAATAGATCTTTAGCCCAGAGTGAAAATATTGTAGTGCGCAAAGGTGGGAACGATAATCGTTTTCTAGCCACTTCTCAGCCCCACCGTATGGCCTACTAGCGACGGTTTGTCATTCAAATGAGACCGCGTTTCCATGCATCCTTCTCAAAGTTAACTGCTAATTCATAACTGATCTGACAGATAAGAGGTTTAATTGTAATACTCACCATGTTTCTGAAGTTAGCGTCGAAAGTGAAGAAGATTGATAGAGGAAGTGGCTAAATTAACTCTCACAGGTAGACCTTTATGTGTCCTGTGTAAGACGTTATTGACTGAGTTTTGCTGCGTGGGGCTATTTATGCCCGGCAAAGAGGGGCTGCTGTATCCGATTGGCTGAGTATCACATGACCGTTTTCTATTGGATAAAAAGTTATCCTTGCTGCTGGAAGCGTGAGGACTGGGTGTGCAAGATTTCCCACAGCCCTATGTTCCCACATTTCCGGTAATAATAATAATAATAATAATAATAATAATAATAATAATAATAATAATAATAATAATAATAATAATAATAATAATAATAATAATAATAATAATAATAATAATAATAACTTTATTTGTATAGCACCTTTCATACAGGGGATTGTCTTGATGAATCGAAAATGGAGGACCCTTATGTAAACAAGACGAAAGTATTTTTCTGGTCTTCATCCTCTTGTTAGTATTGAGCTGTACTTGATTGATTGATTGAAAATTGTATTAACAGATTGCAGAATGGGTACAGTACAGTACAGCTCAATACACACTCCCACCCACCCACCCCCTCCTAATGTACAGTCCCCTCCCCATCATATGTATATACTGTCAGGATCTATGGGTAACAGTACTGTATATTTGCTGATCGTATATGTCACAAATGTAACAGTACTAAATACCTGTATGTCATGTATGTCCCTATGCCATAAATGTCATGTATGTTGTGTATGTCATAAATGACACTATGAATTGAAAATGGGGGACCCTGATGTAAACAAGACAAACGTCTTTCTCTGGTCTGCATCCCCTTAACAATTGTGTGTATTGAGCCGTACCGTACTGTATGGTACCCATTCTGCAATCTGTTAAATAAAGTTTTCATTCTGTTGTAGCCAATTTGATGATCTTACCGTGGTTACTTTATTGTATGAAGGTGCTGTGTTATTGTGAAGGTGTTTTGAGATTATTGACTAATTAGCTGGGCAGTGGGCATAGGAGGCGGAGCTCAGATGATCTCGGTCACAGCCTATTTGTATGTGTGTCACAGGTGCGCAGCAGGAGGGAATTGGGGAACCGTCACAGGGAAGCCACACAGTTTTTCAACCGTGCATGTTTTGTTTGTTTTCAGTTGTTTTGAGTTATTTTTCAGGTTTCTTTTGCAACATTAGTCATTTGTTTTGGTTGAAGTTTAAACACTGAGTTTATGTTATGCTTTGCATTTTCCACTCTGCAAGCGAAAATAAAACTTTTAAATGCACTCAACGAGAAGACCTGATTTACTATCAACAAGCACCACGCGTTGGAAAGAGCTTCGTAACATATTCCCTCAATGGCATCTTTTTGTTGTTCGGTTGCCCTTATACAAGTTGAAAAACTAGCTTCCAAACAAAATCGTTTTGAAGACTGATGGACATGGAAGGAGTCAAGGAACAGCGCCCCATTCATTGCCGTTTCTGCCGATTCCATCCACGGTACAACAGCCCACAACAGCCCACAGCGCAACGCGGATTGAAACATCAAAGAAGTTACACTGAGACTGATTCCAGGCACGCAGGAACTATAAAACGGCAGGGGGTGCTGGGGGGTCGCCAGATAATTATTATTATTATTTTTTTTTTAAGGTCAGGCCACTGAACTTAGAAGCAGGCCAGGCCAGTATTTCTATTTGCACCAGCGCAATAGTTAGATAACCTAGGTGGGGAACAACCAGGAGATCACTGCAACTCACACAAGTTGGAGAACTATCTCTCTCTCTCTCTCTCTTGCTCTCACACACACACAAAGGGAGCCGCATGTGATTGGTGGAGGCGGGACCCTTACGAAAAACTGCTAATCATTGACACATGCTAGCCTGTAATAATCCCCCCCGGAAAAATGTACTTTGCATTTGATATATTGCAAATATATGCCATCACACACACTGGCATTTAAAGGGTTAGAATTATAAAATGAATATGTGGTGTTATGATCAGGGCTGAAGTTGAATAAAAGATTGTATTTATCAATTACAAAAAACTGAAAATCCATAAAAATCTGTGTTGTTGCTAATCATACATATGCTAGCCTGTTTTTTAACAATAAGTTGTGATGCCATCACAAACACTGGCATTTAAAGGGTACAAATAAAAAAAATGCCTGCACCAGAATGCAGGAAATTAAGTCTTTGTAACAAAAAAAATCCTGGTGGGGGACCCCCAGACCCCCTGCTTAAAAAGTGGCCTGACTGGGGCTATATTTCCTGGCCTGAATGATTTCCCCAGTCCGGCCCTGGTTAAAAGCCTCCAATGCTTATTAGTGTGTGTGCGTTTGAACGTTTGCATGTTTCAACCATACATTTCCATTTTTTTTTACCTCCTATAATAGTGGGGGTCGCGGCTCTCTGACACAGTTTTTTTTGGGTCGCGGCCTGAAAAGTTTGGGAACCCCTGGTCTAGCCTGTACCCCCCAGACATGTTGCTGGCCCCGTCAAAACAGTATCCTATCAGCCTCTCCATGGGCAGGTCGAGGCGTAAAAGTATTTTATACACAAAAACAGCGTCTCGGCTGTTGTGTCTGGGCCGGGCATTGTAAAAACCCCAAAAGAAGTTCTGAGCTTCCAAGTTGTCATCGGCGAACTGTATATTACACGAGAATTGTTCTTTTCCAGTGAGTGACATCAGTGGTTCCGTCAGCGCTCAAGCCAAAGATTGGGCTTTTGGATGCTTTGCCTCTAATTTGTCGCTGAATATCATGGGCAAGCAGCTGTAAGATTTCGTTTTGGATGTTGTTGGACATCCAGTTGTCTCTCTTTTGGAGCCAATTCTTCAACTCGGGATCAGACTCGGTGCGCACTCTTTCCATCATGAGCTGCCATAACACCCCATCCCTATTTGCATCACCCCTCAGTGGAAGCCCCTGGCACCCGAGGGGGGGTATAGGGGAACAGACTCAGTTAACTCTTCAATACCTGATGCTGAGGCTGAACCTGTCGTCTCTGTCTCTCTCTGACGTTTATCAGATTTAGTGGGACTGTCACTGGGACCGGCGGGACGTTTAGAAAATAAATCTGATATTTTTCTTTTCTGCGAGTGAGACATTCTGTGCTAGCAAAGTCTGACTACTAGCTCAAATCGACTGACTGCGCAAGCACTGTATCACAGTAGCTCAGTGGTTCGTGGCGCGTGGGAAGGGCGGGAGACGGGAGGTGAATACAATTAGTTGTTTCACCTGTCATTCAATCAGTCTGTGACAGTCTGTCATCACTCGAAAATCTACTCGGTTTTACACGTATGATTGTGTACATACAGTAGTGTAATGAATGAATGAAAACTTTATTTAACAGATTGGAGAATGGCTACAATACAGTACGGCTCAATACACACAATATTAAAATGGTGACGTGCTTTGAGCAGGATAAACTTTATACAGTGTTACAGTTATACAGTTACAGTATATACAAATATATAAATACTGCCATAATTTTTTTTTTTTTTTTTTTTTGCAATAATTGAGAGGGGGTGCTGCAGCCCCCCCGCACCCCCCCTTCCTGCGTCCCTGACTGATTCATGAATGAAATAAAGTTGCGGAAGGAGTGGCTTCACGCAACGGTATACAGGCAAAATCCTACTAGTAATTCTAAATAAAGCCTCCGCCGATCGCTTGATATTTAAAGATGAGTAACGTGGGGATTCAGGAAATAAACGTTGAAATGGATGCAGCTGGCAATCAAACTGAAACGGAGAATGAACTTGGCAAAAGGCAGTCTAAGCCCACATTTAAAGCATTGGAGGAAAAAATCATGTTATTGCATAAGGAAAGGAATTCTGGATTAAAACAATTGTGTAAACTGGCTGTAGCGGCCTCTGCCTGGGTCCGCTTCTAGTGGCAGTCGGGGAGGTATTCTGTATGCGCTTTCTTATCAATAATAGTCACAAAAGGGGTAAAGTAACAATTATGAAACAACAAGGGAGACTGCCATCGGCAGAGTTCTCTGCGGCTCTGCAGATCCTCCTGGTGATAGCGGTGGGGAATCGGTATTTGACGTTGTAGCGGCTCTGCAGATACTCCCAGCTTTAACTCGAGGTGGAAAACGGAGAGAGAGAGATATCAATAACAGTCCAACGAAACACAGAGGCAGTGTGGTTCCCTCCTCCCTTAGCTGTGTCCAGAACCAATGAACAGTGACAATCTTTAGTGTTCTCCACAACACACAATTTAGCTGAGTTTAGTGCAAACAGAAATGATATCTTCAGTGTCTCTTCGAAACACACACTTCAACTGAGTCCAGTGCAAGCAAAAATGATAAATCTTCGGTGTTCGTCACACACACAGACAGAATAATCCAGAGGGGTTTGGTTCCAACTCACCCAAGCGCAAACGCGTAAAGCGGGTAAACGAGGCGCAGCTCCAAACCGGGAACAAGGTTCTCATCAGCGGATCTCCATAGAAAGTCAGCAACGGGGAAAAAGCAGGCAAAGCAGTTGTATTCCAAAACGACCCGACATCGATAGAAAGAAGGTCCAGGTATATAAAGCCCTCTGGGGTGCTAATCACAAACTATGACAGCTGCGTGATGAAATTGGCAATCACTCAAAAAAGCGTGTGGCGGGGAATGCACCAATCAGCACCGTACCTCAGAGGAGCGTGTGGCGGCAACGAACCAATCCTCACAGTATTGCTGTTGAATGATGTTTTTGAGTTTGCAGTCCCTATACAGCTAAAGAGATTAGTTTTATCAGGTATCACAGCGGCTAAAAAGCTGATAGCATCACGATGGTTTCAACCGGAAAAAATGTGTAGGAAGGTTTGGATTCTTACATATCTCGATGTGATTTATCTAGAAATATCTACAGCAAGGATTTTAGGTGTCAGTGAATCCAAAATTGCAATGTGGTTAGAAGTGGTGGAGAGAATAAAAGCTAGCATATGAATTGTAGTGCCTGATAAGGAGCGAATGATAATGGATGGATTATCCAAGTGGGGGTCCGGGGGGGGGGGGGAGCGAGCGAGAGCATATGTGTGTAGGGTATTAGATAGCAAGTATTAGGTATATTTCTCGTATTATACATTTATTCAAATAGGATTTAATTGGAGGTTTACTGTTAATTAATGCTTGTATATCTAATTTTATGTTGTTATGTTTATGTTTATGTGTATGTTTAAAAAATTATAAAAAAATAAAATATAAAAAAATTATTGGATTTTGATATGAGAATTTTTTTTCTTTGCATATTATAATTGTTAAATACATACAAAATATGAACGGGGAAGTGTTAAAAATGAGTTGAAAAGGCATTTTCGGGTTTCATTTCAATTTGACCTTGACCTTGACTAACCACTCTTTACATCTTTCCATATTTCTTGAAATGTCATTGTATGTACATTAACTCATTCAACGCCAGACCCGATGATAGTCGGGTTAACTCGCCGACCGTTCAGCGCCAATCACGGAGTATAGTCAGGTTTTAATCGTTATTTCTTTTATTAGCGATATCCATTCATTTTCATCCATCCAGCCTGATGTTATCGTTGGGAATGGGTCTGAGCTCGCAAAAGGGCAAATACCGCCGCCTATGCCTTCCAGCTGGTATTGCACCCCATTGGGAATGGTGTAGTTTCTTTTCTGGGACGATCCGAGCCATGTGGGCGGGGTTTAAATACTCAGGCGAGGTACTAGGCCTCAACAACGATGCATTGGAACAGTAACCCCGCGCGCCCGTCAGTGTGTAACGGTCGGTAATGTGGTACGGACCTCCACAAGCAGTATTTGGAATGGCGATCAGATATTTGGATTATCTCTTTTGCATTACATCAGATACAAGGTACGAACACTATATATAAAGTTGATAGTTGATCTGATATTTATTTCTACCCCGATCGACGCTGTCTCTGTGTGTGTATGTGTGGCTGTGTGCCGTTGGTGGCAGGAGGGGGGGGGGGCCGTGGTCCAGGGCTCTTTTCATTCTTGCACGAGGAAGGATAATAATGATGATCTAGCATTGATTTCAGGAAGATTCGATAATCAGGCGAAAAACGTGTTTAGTGTATTCCACTAAAACGCCATTATCACGTATTTTCCTGGAAATACACAGAAGCACCCAAACTATAGTCATATTCAAAACGGTATAAAACGGAAATGTACCGATGAAAAAACAATCCGTTTTGTACATGTGGACTGGAAGCAACTCACTGATAATCGACGGGTGTATTAGACCCATAGCTATAATTTAAGATATATTTTAAGCACTCACAAATCTCGGAGTCCCCCCATTGATTAAATCGGTGGCGTACTAGCGTATACTTAATGACATCACACTTTTGAGTCTTACTTACATGTTTACAAATATTGATTGAACTTTCCATGGAAAAAACACATTTTAATTCTTAATTTTGTGTTCCACTTGAATTAATGATCAATTAATTGTATACAGTAATAATGGTCCTAATGACTTGTCAGGTTGGAGTAACGGGTCGGACGTGTTTATATGTTTGAATTCGTATGAACCTGACTGAGCAAAGAAAGTGTGGTTTCTCCCAGACTTTGCTTTATGCTTGAGATCATCACTCGTATTTTTCATATGTAGCAATTAGCCAACTATCTTTATGGCTGCAGTTACAATGTTGAGCACAAATGGAAAATTTAGCAAGTATTCTGGTTATGACAGTGGCATTTCAAATGCTTTAAAATTATTTGTACTGAAGACCATAGCGTTATGTTTGTTTTAATTTAAATGAACTATTTCACTTCTTGCACTTGATTGCAAAAATAGGTGTACCTCTGCATCTTGTTTGGTGATATGTCCATGCTGGTGAATTCTGATTCTAGAAGCTAATCTTGCAATCAATAGAGGTAAATTGGCAAAGATTGTGAAAATAGCTAAAAACACTTGTCTTACATGGTCCAGAAAAGCAAAAGGCTCCGCAAATATGGGGTGATCCTTCACAATTCTTTGTGGTGGTATGGTACTCAATGGGCGATTCACCTGATTTAAAAAATGTATTTGAACCAATCTGCAAACGTTTGGTGTAGTTGTAATCAGGGAACAAAATAAGTACCAGCCAACAGCCAATGGCTGCTAAAAAATCTGCCTGGCTGGTAGTTTTTAAAATCAAGTCAAAAAGTTAAGTTTGTTCCCTGAGAGCAGAGCTACACAGCAGTGCGCCTATTTTGCGAGCCGAAATAAGTCTGTGGTTTTTTCTTCTTCTCACAACAGGTCAAATGCATCTAACATGCATTGCATCGTCGCCATTCCTTTATGCCCACATCGCCCGAAATGAACGTTATGTTAGCGTAAGCTAACAAGCTAATCCTGATCAGCGGCAGAGCCATAGAGAACAGCAGACAGTGTGGACTGGGGAAAGGGAAATGGGGGGGGGGGGGGAGGGGGCACTCTCCCTTTCTCTGTGTGTGTGTGTGCGTGCGTTTGGAAAGACGATGAAGTCACTAGTCAGGACTCAGGAGAGGAGTATATTGTAGTAAACTCAGGATTACTGAGGATGCACAGATAATGTTGATATTCAAATATAAAAAGGTTTCGAGAGGAGTGGAAGTTTGAAGACAGACTAGACTACAATATGATGCGGGGGTGGTGAGTTGAAACAGTGTGTGTGTCCCCGACCCCACTTCTATGTTTCAATAAATTATTTGCATTTAAAACTATTAACGCTGACTCATTCCTTCAGTCCACTCAAAATTATGCTAATATTCCTTATGTTGTTTATGATATTAATTGAAAATAGCATATGAGAGTATTATATAGTAATAATAACACATGGCGATATACTAAAAAGCTATTTAAAATTTTTGGCTGGTGAAAAATCTGCCTGGCTGGTAGTTTTTAAAATCTACCAGCCAAATGGCTGGTAAGTCAAAAAGTTAAGTTTGTTCCCTGGTTGTAATCGACATATCATTACCAAACAACTTCTGTATTGGAAGCATAGTCCTCTAAGCAAGTTCCCTTTGGGGGCTTGCACTCTAATGAATAATTTTATGTTATTGCTATTCTACTTGAAGCCTACAGTGGTTTGTTGAAAGTGAGGAATGCAGGGGGCGCGAGGGTGGCGCACTGCATACAGCATTACAATGCAACACGGCCGACCCGGGTTTGATTCCCGGACCCGGCGTTCTTTACCGAATGTCTTTCCCCGATCTATCTCTTTTTCCTCCTCTCTCTCTCTCTATCGGACTGCCCGATAGCAAAAAGCAATAAAAACGTACGGAAAAAAAATAACGTGTCCACCACGACAAGTAACATAAACAAAAAAGTGAGGAATGCAATCAAACTAAGACAGGAAAATAGCCAAGAAATTGTGCATTCAAACACATTGGCATTTCCAGAGTATCTACCTTCCATATCGTGACGTAGAATACTCTGGTTCCTTTGTGCACCGCATTCATTTCTGCTAGCCTCGAAGGTACCGCTGTGCTCAACATGTGACCTTTTGACAGGGGTTGACGTGAGGAATGGGGGTTCAGGTTGCGTGCCAACATTATCCACGGAGCAACTCATGGACATGGAGCACCCCAAGAGCTCTTAACCCTTTCACTACCACACTTACAGAAGGTTAAGGTTTATTTGGCCACAAATAAACATGGGGCCATTACAACAACCTGCATTGATCATATATTATATACTAACAGGCCAGAGCTCTGCACTAAAGTGTTGTCACTTACAGTTGGTTTTAGTGATCATAACCTAGTAGCAATTGTACGGAAGACTAAAATACCTAAAGCTGGCTCCAAGATAAATTATAGAAGGTCTTATAAGGGGTTTAATCCAGCACAATTTGTGGAGGAGGTAGAGAATAAGCAATGGTCTGATGTTTGCCATGAAGAAAACCCAGAAAAAGCACTGGGAGAATTTATGAAGTATTTCATGGGGATAGCCGATCAGCATGCTCCAATAAGAAAATGGTCGGCACGGACAAAGTGTGCACCGTGGTTGAATAATGAGATGAGAAGTCTGATGGTCCAACGAGATGATGCAAAAAAAACGCAAATAGAACAGGCAATCCATGTGACAAACAACATTACTGTAAACTAAGAAACGCGGTAACAAAATTGAATAAATGTAGAAAGAAGGAATACTACATGCAGAAAATCAGTGATTCTAAAAATGATGGAAAAAAATTATGGAGAACGTTAAATAACATAATGGGGAGGAACTCAAACATGCATCCTTCCTTTATAGAAACAGAGGGTAAATTCCTTACCAAGCCAGCAACATTGGAGCTATGCATAGACAATTATCATGGCTTACGGTTGAGAAACGTCTGCAATCCCGTCTCATTACTTTTCTCAGAAATGTTCAAGTTGTCAAAAGGCCACAGTATTTTTATGATCATATAGTTTACATAAGAGAAGAACATGACCATATGACTAGACAAGCTACGTCAGGCCATCTAATGGCACCTAAACCGAGAACAAATCTACTAAAATCTTCTGTGACTTACAGAGCTATAATGGAATGGAACTCATTGCCAAGCTACTTAGCTGAAATAGAATCCAAGGTTACCTTTAAGAGGAAGTTAAAGTGCCATCTGCTGATGAGCATGCACTGAGCCATTATGGCAAAGAGGTGTTGGTTGTGTTTAAGTTGATGGCGGTGAGTGCTGCTCAGGAAGCACTATTTGTTTGATTTGAGTTATTTTAGTTATTTTCACGTTGGTTGTGTTTAAGTTGATGGCGGTGAGTGCTGCTCAGGAAGCACTATTTGTTTGATTTTAGTTATTTGTTATTTTAGTTATTTTATTTGAATGCTTTTTTAACTGATGTTGATAGTGATGTACTGTAATTGATGATGTGACTGATGTTGATATTGATGTAATGTATTGATGTTGATGATGATGTAATGTATGTATTGATGTAATGTAATGTATTGAATACTGTCGTACATTTGTGCGTGCCGGACCCCAGGAAGAATAGCTTTTGCCTAGTGCAAAAGCTAATGGGGATCCTAAATAAACATAAACCCTTTACTATCACACTGTTCACCCTTTGTCATGTGGCAGTGAAAGGCTTAACCTTCTGTATTGTCGCAGTGAAAGGGTTAACCATTTGGTAGTGCGGCAGTGAAAGGGTTAATTAAACCACTAACATTAAAGCACACACAAATAAAAAGTTGTAACACTTTTTACAATGTAACAGATTCAACTTTGTTTAGCAAACGTAGCTCGCTAGATAACATAAACTATTAGCTAACACTTGCTAATGTAATATTACCATTACTCCGTCTTCTCCTCTCCAGAGTTGGCCGAGACACTTGAACGGTAGCCGTCTTCATACTGTACATGGAGCATATTGGCAGTCGATACATCTTGTGTCAGTGGCTGGGTGGATAACGTAAAGGCATTGCTAACATTATAACAACAAAACCATTGTATACCGCATGAAGTCTAGAAAGCCAACATTATTTTAGCGTTGGTTAGCCTAACATGACTTGCTTTCAAAGTAGGTGAGGCCCTGATGGTGAACAGGATATAGCAGCATCCCTCAGGGAGAGAGAGAGCCATTCCATGGAGTAGCTGAAGCAGTCCACTGTAAAATGCCTTGCGCATAATCTGGAGTTGTACCAGATAACACTTTCCTCCAAGTTTATACATTTTAGCCAGCCAAGGTATTTTGTGGAAACTGAACAAGTTTTGAGTGCTAGGTTTCGGGGCATATATTGGTAAATACTGTAGGTGCACAATATAACCAGGGAAGTGATCTAAAAGATTCAAAAAGGCATTATTGTCAAGGGCACATCTCACCCCAATCACTGAGGGCAGGCACTAGAAGAAGAAGTCTTTATTTGTCATGCAGACACACAGGAAGACCCCCCCCCCCCCCCAAGGGCAGCCGGGAGGCGACATGGGCTGTGTGGTTTGGGCTGCGCCTGGGGACCAATCCAAGTGCTCCTGTCCGTCTTCGTCAGGGACACGACAGTGTTAGCGATCTGTTCTGCATGTTTTTCCATTGGATTTATCTCTTTTTCTGGAAGGGAAACCCTTGCGAGCACGGGGAGATAACATGCAAACGCCAGACAGGAAGGCCCGGGAGATACTCCACCTGGGTACCTGGCAACCTGGTCCCCAAGCGGGAATCGATCCCAGGACCTTCTAGCTGTGAGGCGACAGTGTTAACCACTACACCACCGCGCCGCTCCTATACTGTAGGAATCTCTGTTCAAAGTCAAGCAGGCTTAGGACTCGCTTATTCTCCTCAGCTGTCAGCTCTCTGAACCACAGTGACAGCCCCACCTCCATACCATATAAACACTGAACCCCATTAATTATACTCTAGGTTCTGTTGCCCATAGCCTACTGTAAAAACTGTTGCCTATACTTAGTTTATACCTATTTACTGCCTTCACTGCCTACAGCTGCTTTACACTGTATTCATAACTATCTGCCTATAGTCTACACATAACACTGTATGATAGCCATGCACTCAGGTTAGATGCCAACCTCTTTTCGTCGTACTGTAGCCTACTTGTGCTGTATGATGAAAATACAATTGAATTTAATCAAATCTAATGTAATCTAATCTAATGTCCCTGATTAACAACTATTTACATCCTCTCACATTTCTTGAAATGTTATCATATATACATTAAAAGTTTAAAACCAATTCATAGATTTGTTCAAAATAGCCATATAATGTCTACAAAGTCAGTCTCCCATCCATTGTCTATGGAGCAGCTCCAAACGTTATACTTAGTGACGTCACACATTGGAGAGTAGCTCATGTTCACAAATATTGGTTGAACTTCCCCGGCTCATGGAATTGTCAGATCAAGAGCAATGTAGAAAGTGCAGACATAAAATTGTGACCAGGATGTCCTCAGAATTCATCAGTTCATCAAGAGGAGGAAGAAGATGAAGAAGAAAAAACTGCAACTAAGATATCATTTTATTTGTGGTTCATCATTGTGTAAAGATTCCTGATATTTTATGCTTTTGATGTCATGCTACCTATAGCATCTGATTCTGACAATGCAGTGCTTGTTTGAACTTGTATTAGAAAACATAAAACATGTAAGGTAGTTTGCCCTTATAGAAGTGTAGGTGAGTTGAGACAGGAAAGACACCTTAATCCAGGATTCTGTCATGAAGTGAGAACTGTTTATTTACCAGATCTGGGAAGCACTTTTACAGACCAACAAAAGATTGGCTCACAATGATGGTACAGACGTTTTATAGGAGAGGAACATGACGTAGCATCAAAAATCAACCAATAAGTGTCTACAAAAATGAATAGGCTACATTATAGATAACATTGTCCAATAAACATAGCAAGATGTGAATATATTTGAATAAACATAAATCCCTGTCCTTGATTGTCCCAAAATGTGTCAATGTTAATCATTTTATGTATTGTTTTGGCAACATGTGTTTTTCATCTGTCATGCCAATAAACATAATTTGAAGTTGAATTTGAGAGGGAGATGTATAGAGAAAGAGAAAGAGAGAGAGAGAGAAAGAGGGAGAGAGAGAGACTGTAAAAGTTCCCACCAGGAAACAGATGGGGTTTCCTGAGTCTCATGATGAAGCTCTGGATCTGCATAATGAACTGAGCAGATCCGGTATCTAGCAGACTGTCGGTCCTGTAGACCAGATTCATCCCACTGGCCTCGAGGAAAGAACAAAAGGATTAATAGAACAGAATAGAAATCCTTTATTTATCTTGAGGGAAATTCAGCACTACAGATCGCTCAGAGTAAACGGTAAACATTTAGGTAGTAAAAAACAAACGTCACAAATACGAATACAAATAAGAATAAAGAATAAAAGAATAACATTTTTACTTACTAATCCAGAGATTCCTGTTGTCCCAATTATTGTAAGGAAAAAAAAGTATGTATATTAGATGCCATCTAGAAAGCATGTCTGCAGACACATTTGAATCTACCTGTTGGGGCCGTGTCAACACGTTTGACTCCTCATCCTACACAATTACAACCATGTTTGGTCAGGAACATTATTGGCCAAACACTTAAAAAGTTGACTTTGATAGTTCATTACATTTTTCAAATGATTTACCAATTAACATTAAGAGAGGGTGTAGCTTAACTACACAATACTCCACAACCATTCTTCCAATCATTGTAGAAATTATACATTTATACAACCTATGTCGAAATGTCAAGAAACGCATTTAATTTATTTGTGCAAATCCATCAGAAGCAACCATGTGGTCATAATATGTATTTCATAATTCACAATAAAGTAAATTAACATAGATTTGCATAAAGATAAGGCTACCCATGTTGTTGAAACATACCAAACCAGAAAGAAAGAGTATGGGTGCTTCTCCTGGAGACAAATTTATCACAGCTTGTTGTATAAAAAATTGTTTAAAAAGTTGGCCCTACCTACTTTGGGGTGTATCAAACATCAAACATTATGTAAACATTTAATATTTTAACTAGGGCTGTCAGTTTATCGCGTTAATTAGATTAATTAATTACACAGCAAATTATCGCGTTATGAAAATTAACAATTTTTTTTTTTTTTATATAATTTTTTATTTATTTTTTTAATCTCATTCATTCCATAAGAACGTAGAATACACATTTACAGACTTTTTTTATATGGTCCATTTGCATGTTCTTGGTATCTGATTCTAGGGACATCTATGGATCTCAGGGAATGTATTCCCAGTGTCAGAAATACTGTGTCTGTTACTAGGCTTGAGTAAATTGTAATGAACCATATTTTTTTTTTTTTTTTAGTAGTAGTTTATTTTTTTTCAGTTATCAAAAAAAAGTACAATATACATCATCATTTATCAATATTTGATTATTTACAGTGACTGAAAAAGGTACAGACTGTGCCTGTCCTATATTCTTACCAATTTCTTTTTCTTTTTTTTTTACTCCAAAACAGTATTATAAAGAAAAGAAAAAAAAGCAAGCAAAACAGTGTTTTTCACCCTTGTAGTTTTTCAAAATTTAGCATTAAAAAAAAAATGAATAAAAAATACAAAAATGTAGATTCCAAAACAGTATTCTAAAAGAAAAAAGTTATTCACCCTTGTATTTTTCAAAAATTGCTTTACAAACCTTTTTCTTAAAAACCAAAATCGAATTACTCATTCTTAACTGTATATCCGCATTGTTCCACAAGTTAACCCCAATAATAGAAATACACCTCCTTTTAATCCCTTTCTTATACTTTCTGATCAGTAAATTTACAAATATCTCTCAAATCATATTTTCTTTCATGTGTTGAAAAAAACCTTTGCACCCCACCTGGGAGTAACTTTGCTTTAGCTCTGTGCATTATTTGCATATTTTTATAGTAAACCAAATCATTAAATTTCATAATATGAGACTTTATAAACAATGGATTGTGTGTTCATAGTAACCAGCCTTGAAAAGGTTCCGAATGGCCCGCTTTTGCAGTAAGACTATTGGATTTACTGTATTTTTAAATGTCAATTTCAAATGAGAATATCAATAATTTTTTTTTTATCTTTGACTGTGAATAACACCATGCTCAAATTGACCAGACCTGAAAAATCTAAGCAAATTAATAGATGGAAGATGATTAAACAGAAGGTTTTGTAGATACAGTACTGAATTCTGCCATCCGGACACATGCAATTTGAAATATGATTATAGAATATAGAATATCAGGCATAAAATGGTTATGCGGTTAACATGTGATTAATTAGATTAATTAATTACAAATCCTGTAATTAATTAGATACATTTTTGTAATCGCCTGACAGCACTAATTTTAACATTTAATAATATAATATATCAGCAAATACATTTACGTTCTTAACCAAAACCAACGAGAATGCATTTTCAGTGCTTGGATTTCAGAATTGGAAAACATGAGAGTAGCAAATACCACAGAGGCCATGGCTTACTACCAGGTACGCATTTTATTCCCAGCAACCTAGCACAGGTGAGTGTTGACATGTTTTAATCCTCCATACTGGCTGGTTAAGTAATGCATTGCATATTATTTATGATACTATTTGATTAACGTTATGCAACTGGTAGCCCCTTTCGTGACTGTGATGCACCGAGTGAATCCACAGTCACTTGCTCCTCAATAGGAAACCAACCTAGATTTACCATGAAGGACTGGTTCTGGCCGAACCGTTCGTTATACAAGTATCACAGAGAAATGTCAAAGGTACTCACAGATGCACGAGGGTTTCGGACAGAGATACGGGATGGTTTGAAAGCTTGGCGTTGCTAATAAACATTTTAAATATTTTTTATAAACTGGTCAACACTGCATTATTTCCGGCGTTGGGTGCATGATGCGCATGCGCTGTGATCACACCAGGCACCCAACGCCGGAAATAATGCCGTTTTGAGCAGTGTTGACCAGTTTATAAAACATATTTAAAATGTTTATTAGCAACACCGAGCTTTCAAACCATCCCGTATCTCTGTCCGAAACCCTTGTGCATCTGTGAGTACCTTTGAAACGTCTCTGTGATTCTTGTATAACGAACGGTTCGGTTAGAACCAGTCCTTCATGGTCAACATACGTTGATTTGCTATTGAGGAGCAAGTGACTGTGGATTCACTCGGTGCATCACAGTCACGAAAGGGGCTATGCAACTGGTTGACCGCCGCGTCACAATATTACGCTTTCTAATCATACTGGTTAAGTAATACATATTATGATACTATTTGATTGTGACTAAATGTAAGCTATAATCAATAAACAAATGCGTTACGAGCATGTGGCTTGGTTTGGGCGGAGGGAGCAACGTCACATAATTTTGGCCAATTGGCCCTACTTCCCATAGTAGCCGCGTTCCGCGGTCCCTGCAGCCAACAGCAGACTCTCCATGTCGATATCTGACGGTGTAAAAGAAATCATGCAGTCAGTAAAGAAATTATTGATAACTATTGTGTTATAACACAGCTATTAACATCACTATAAACCTTCAACTATGGTGCACAAACTCAGTAATGAATACTGTTTCAAGTACCATTCAGGAATTATTACCCGTTAGAGATATAATATAAACCCAATTAATGCAGACTGTAGTGGATGTTCCTTACATTTTCTTTTAAAGATAGATGAATAAGGAAAGTTTTTAAGAAAAGTACAAATTCTTACTTGAGCAGACCACACCAGCATCTTCACCATGATTACAGTTATGAGTGCCAAACTCTGGATAATCACAATATTTTAAAGACATCTCTTCGCCTGTACAGGCAACCTCATCCATCCAGATCTCGCCACTGCCCTCGCCAAAGCTGGCCTCGCCTGGGGCAGACAGGGCTTCACGACAGCCCAGCTGTCTACACACCACCTCAGCGTTCTCCATGCCCCAGTTATCATCACACACTGTCCCCCACTGGTCCTCATAGTAGACCTCCACTCTGCCAGAGCAGGAGTTCTCCCCACCGACCAGTCGTAATCCATCTGATGAAAGAAATCATGCAGTCAGTAAATAAATGATTGATAACTATTGTGTTATAACACTCCATGATCAAAACTGCAAAAAAGAATTGCATCAATGACAAAACTGAGGAAAACAAAAACAAACCACGTGAACTTTGGAAATTACTCAATAATCAACAGTAAAAAACAGTAAAAAACTCAAAACCAGATTCTCAAACATAAACATAAAAACGGACAACACGCTCATCACAGACAAGCTGGATGTAGCCAATTACTTAAACATTTTCTTCACAAACATAGCCACAACACTGGTAAACAAACTACCCTCCCACTCAGGGCGTTATGGGGTAGAACACATAGTAGCTTACTACAAAAACCTAGGGGTCCGCAAGGACGACTTCAAGCTGGAAATGGTAACAACAGATGAGGTACTCAATAAACTGAGCGCCCTCCAACCTAACAAGGCCACTGGCCATGACAACATCCCCTCCAAATTCCTCAGAGACTCAGCAGCCGCCATCACCCCAATCATCACACACATAATAAACCTCTCCATAAAACAGGGACACGTCCCCAAGGACTTCAAAATTGCGAGGGTGACCCCTCTGCACAAAAAGGGCAGCAAATTAGACCCAGGCAACTACCGCCATGTTTCTATTCTCACCTCCATCTCGAAAGTCATGGAAAAAATAGTCTATGAACAGGTCGAAAAGTACCTAGCGGAAAAAAATCTAATCTACGAATTCCAATCTGGCTTCAGAACATCCCACTCCACTGACACATGCCTTCTCTATTTGAATGACCACATCAAACAAGAGGTTGACGCAGGCAAATACTGCGGCATGGTCATGCTGGACCTACAAAAGGCCTTTGACACGGTCAATCACTCCATTCTGATTGACAAGCTAAAAGCAATTGGTTTTGATAGTCTATCAGTGAGCTGGATGCAATCCTACCTTGAGGGGAGGGAACAGATGGTGGAGGTAAACGGTACCCTATCCCCCCCCCCTCACAGTGAGCTGTGGTGTTCCACAAGGAAGCATACTAGGACCGCTACTGTTCCTAATTTATGCAAATGATATGTCGTCAGCTTGTGACTGCAACTTGTTCCTGTTTGTTTCCTGTTCTTGTCACACGCCCAAAACCCTAAGCCACTACCCTCTCCTTAACTCCCACCCCCCACTCTCCGCCCTCCCTCCCATCCCCCAAATTCCCTCCCCCGAGGGTGCTTCCTGAAGCTCACTGACTTTCGACATAAATGAACATTGCATCAACAAATGTGCTTTGTTTTGTATTAATTTAGGGTTGTGCCATTATTATTATGCAAAGATAATAATTGTGATTAATTCTGTAATGAGTTGTGTGTTTCTAGCATCCTTGACACCCAAGGACAACGATGGAAATAAGTCAAGAGGCTTTTACGTTTCAATCCTTGACAGCAATGTAAGCTGGATTAATGATCTGTTTATGTTGTGGAGTCTAAATAAAAACCTGAAACCTGAACCTGCGGACGACTCAGCCCTGCTGGTCTCTGACAAGAACAAGTTACAGGTTGAAAAAACCCTCAGCTCGGAACTAGGCAGAATCTGCATATGGCTCGCTGATAACAAACTATCATTACACATGGTCAAAACAGAGTCCATTCTCTTTGGTTCAAATAACAAACTCAGCAAGACCGACGGCTTCTCAGTTACAGTGGGTGACAATATTGTCACAAGGAAAGATGAAATTACCTACCTGGGTTCCATCCTAGAGGCTAATCTCTCCTGTGACAAAATGGCATCCAATGTAATAAAAAAAGTCAACCAACGAACTCGATTCTTGTACCGGATCTCCTCTCTGGTAAACAAGAATACCCTGAAGACTCTGGCAGGAGCACTCATTCAGGGGTACTACGACTATGCTTGCACCTCATGGTACCAAAGCACCTCAAAGGCACTAAAAACAAAATTACAAACATCTCAAAACAAACTGGTCAGACTACTGCTTGACCTTACTCCTAGAACCCACCTCACCCCTGCCCACTTTGACAACCTAGGATGGCTTAGAGTAGACGACAGAGTACAGCAACTTGCAATGGGCCTGGTCTACAAGATACCCTACACGACCAAGGTACCCATGTACATGTCAAAATACTTCCCAAAGGTCAGTGAATACCACGATCACAACACCAGAGGGAGCTCCTCAAATCATGTTAAACCCAGATTCGGCTCAAATAAGGGACTAAACACGTTTCGCAATTATGCCACATCAATGTGGAACAACCTACCCAAAGCTGTAAAGGAATGTGGATCACTACCCACTTTCAAAACCTCTCTCAAGGGACACCTACGGGAGACTGCAATTCAAAACTGGCCCCTGTAAATATCCTAACCCAACCCCCTCCAATGTACAGTCATTTACCTAGTATGGTTTTGTCAATAGTCCAATGTACAATTTTGTTTGTTTGTACAGTGTCTCCCCCCCCCTCAATGTACAGTTTTGCTTGTTTATACAGTGTGTCTCCCCCCCCCCCCCAACCACCTCCAATGTAAATTACCCAGTATGGTTGTCAATATCCCAATGTACCCAACCCTCCCCACCCAACCTCCTCCAATGTACAGTTTCTACGTCAAATGTATATACTCCCTTTTCTTGACTCACAAACAGTACTGTATTTGCAAATCTGGTATGTCATAAATGTATAGATGTAGCAGTACTGACTATCTGTATGTCATGTATGTCATATATGTCCTGATGAATTGAAAATGGGGCACCCTGATGTAAACAAGACGAAAGTCTTTCTCTGGTCTGCATCCCCTTAACAATTGTGTGTATTGAGCTGTACTGTATTGTACCCATTCTGCAATCTGTTAATAAAGTTTTCAATCAATCAATCAATCAAGCTATTAACATCACTATAAACCTTCAACTATGGTGCACAAACTCAGTAATGAATACTGTTTCAAGTACCATTCAGGAATTAGTACCTGCTAGACATATAATATAAACCCAATTAATGCAGACTGTAGTGGATGTTCCTTGAATTTTTTTTAGAGATAGATGAATAAATACCAGTGACGTTTTTAAGAAAAGTACAAATTCTTACTTGTGCAGACCACACCAGCATCTTCACCATGATTACAGTTATGAGTGCCAAACTCTGGATAATCACAATATTTTAAAGACATCTCTTCGCCTGTACAGGCAACCTCATCCATCCAGATCTCGCCACTGCCCTCACCAAAGTGGGCCTTGACTGGGGCAGACAGGGCTTCACCACAGCCCAGCTGTCTACACACCCACCACCTCAGCGTGCTCCATGTCCCAGTTATCATCACACACTGTCCCCCACTGGCCCTCATGGTAGACCTCCACTCTGCCAGAGCAGTAGTGCTCCCCACCGACCAGTCGTAATCCATCTGATGAAAGAAATCATGCAGTCAGTAAAGAAATTATTGATAACTATTGTGTTATAACACAGCTATTAACATCACTATAAACCTTCAACTATGGTGCACAAACTCGGTAATGAATACTGTTTCAAGTACCATTTAGGAATTATTACCTGTTAGACATAATATAAACCCAATTAATGCAGACTGTAGTGGATGTTCCTTGAATTATTTTTTAGAGATAGATGAATAAATACCAGTGTATAGAGGAACGTTTTTAAGAAAAGTACAAATTCTTACTTGAGCAGACCACACCAGCATCTTCACCATGAGTACAGTCATTAGTGCCAAACCCTGGATGATCACACTCTTTTAAAGACAACTCTTCGCCTGTACAGTCAACCTCATCCATCCAGATAGGGCCACTGCCCTCGCCAAAGTGGGCCTCGTCTTGGGCAGACAGGGCTTCACCACATCCCTGCTCTCTACACACCACCTCAGCGTGCTCCATGCCCCAGTTATCATCACACACTGTCCCCCACTGGTCCTCATAGTAGACCTCCACTCTGCCAGAGCAGGAGTGCTCCCCATCGACCAGTCGGTATTGGTGATCTGATACTGTAAAAGAAATCATGCAGTCAGTAAAGAAATTATTGATTGAACTAATTGGTCAATGCACAAACACACAGCTATTAACATCAGTTTAAACGTTCAACTATGATGCATATAATATAAACCCAATTAAGGCTGTCTGTAGTGGATGTTGCTTGGAAACGAATAAATAAATAAATAGATGAATAAATACCAGTGAATAGAGGAAACATTTAAAGAAAAGTAACATTTCAAAAAAGTAACATTTCATTCCATAAGTGTGAGACCTTTTTTGGAAATGTTGAACTGCGCTCTCATCTGCATGCCAAATTACCTTTATTGATATATCAAAAAAGAGAGTCAGAGCCAATCAGAGAGCAGAGTTGGGGCAGAATTTCACCAAATTGGGGTGGGGAAGAAATAACGTTGACTGAGTGGGCTCGGTAGACGATGGCAGGCCCGTTAGCTAAGAAACCTAAAGGCATTCCAGCCCTCGTCAACAGAAGAGGGGCTTTGTGTTTCAGAAGGACCGTGATGTGTGTACTTTATGTCTTGAAAACGTGATTTTGAGACCAAACACAAGAAAACATTTAAGGCAGACATGGTTGAATCAATCAAACGTGCCATGTCCAGGTGTGGGAAGCAAGCAAACACAAACAAGCTGTCACATTGCTCATTGCATTGTGAAATGTAGAAAGCCATTCACTAACGGAGAATATATTAAGGAGGCTTCCTCTGTAACTCAGAGGTTTTGTTTGATGGCACACTGATTAACAAAAACATTTGAAAATGGCACTTGATTTGACTTACTACATGGTGGCCAGGTAACTGTAGAACCTTGGGTTGTACAGTTACCTGGTCACCATGTAGTAAGTCCAGATACTGACTCTCATCTTGATCTGTTGCTCCTGTGGAGTGAGTGAGTGAGTGAGTGAGTGGCTGGGTGACTGACTCCCCATAGTTAAAACAAGCATGTGTGAGTGTTGTAGCCTACTGACAAGACCCGAGCATCTCAACATGAACAAAATGCCAACTTTGATTTAGGCTAATTAAATCAATATGCATTTCACCTTGTGTGTAGTGCACTTCTGACAGTAGCTAATGTTACTAACTAACCCTCTGAGACCCACATAGACCAATTTCTGTCTTTTATAGGGGGGGGCAGGGTATCCTTAATTCTCATACTAAATGATTTACAGCATCATTCAGGACAGTTTAGATAGTATCATGGTGGGTAATGAGGCAGTGACTTACCTACAAACGATAGCCAATTGAGACACAGCGCTCCCCACAGGCACACAGCTGACAGCACAACAGACTTCATACTCTGAAAACAGCACACAACACAGCATGAAATATATGGGTTCACAGTACTATACAGTACCAACAGATGATGAAGCCAGTGATTGCTGATTATTTTTAACATGATTAGTCATTGACTTTGGAAACATCATGCATGTATTGAACATTAAGAAAAAAACAAAACTTGCCTTTTGAACAGTGGATTTCCTTTTGAACAGTGGATTTCCACAATTGTTTCACAATTGATTATCTTGTTTTCATAATCGTTGGAAGACAAAATTATAATTGAAAAATAAAATTGATTAATTAACTAACAGGATTCTAACAGAATGAAATGCGAATAGAAAGTCACTTAAAAGTTGTAGGACAATTAATCATACGGTCTCACCTCACTCTGTTCTCTCTCCCCGCTGCAATAACTAGTGATGATGAAAGGAAACACACTCCTTTTATGTGGATTTGTTATCTTAAGGAACGCAGGCCATCCTTGGATGTGATTCCCTGTAAATCTGTCAAGGTTGTCTTTCTACCAGGCTCTAGGCTTATCAATGTTGAGACGCCGCAGGTCGCCCTGGGCAACCTGACCCCTAATCCTACAAAGAAGGCCCTAGCCTTGCATAGGAGAGAGAGAGAGCTTCAAACCAGACACCAATCTAAAGGTGTTCTGACATAATTTACTATCGCAGAGGAAAAAACCCACAATTCTTCACTATAGCAAAACTATCCACCTAGCAAGAAAAAAACGATTACAGAAAACGCTGGAAATTCCAGAATCCTCTTTTCCAATATGGATCTGCTGCTCAACACGGCCCCCACCCTTCCGCAGTCCTCAACAATTACATGTGAAGAACTTGCAGTATTTTTCAACAACAAAATAACTTCCATCAGAGCCAGCATTACTCATGATGGAAATAACACTGATTACAGCAAACCGTGCAAAGCAACTATGAGAAGATTCACACGCATCACATTAGATGAGCTTTGCAAAACTATATCAGAATGTAACTCCTCCATCTCAGACATTGATCCTGTACCTACAGAATTTTTTAAATGGGTGTTTAATAGTGTTTCAAGCCCTGTGCTAGATATCATCAACACTTCCCTTACACTATGACTGGTATTTTCTCAGATGCCTTTAAAACAACAGTTGTAAAACCTGTATTAAAAAAACCGAACTTAGATAGTAATGGCAGGGCGCCAGGGTGGCGCAGCACCACGTACAGCACTGCGGTGCAACACGGCCGTCCAGGGTTCGACTCCCGGACCCGGCGACCTTTGCTGAATGTCTTCCCCCGTCTATCTCCCAGACTTCCTCTCTCTCTCTCTACCGGACTGCCCGGTAACAAAAACCAATAAAATATCTACCAAAAACACACGTAAAAAAAAGTAATGCACTGGCAAACCATAGACCGAATATCCAACCTCATGTTCATTAGTAAGGTACTTGAAAAGATAGTTTCAGTTCAAATAAGTTGGTTAAACTGGTTCAAAATGTACATCAGAGGGAGGAAGTTCTATGCTAAACTAGGAGGCCAAATGTCTGAGAAATATGACTGCTATGGGGTTGCACAAGGGAGTTGCCTACAGTAGGTCCTTTACTCTTTCCCTTTACATGTTACCACTGGGTGATATCAGAGAACATAATGTAGGTTTCCACAGCTATGCAGATGATACACAATTGTACATATCTGCAAAACCAAATGATATAGCAGCTATTAACTCCATAGGACAAAACTGAAATTCTAATGATCTGCCCCAAAACAACCTTGGCCTTGTCTATTATGCTGCTATTTATTTTATATCTACTGTGAAGAACTTTGAGCTGCAATACCTGCATTTATTATTATTTATTATTACAGTATATAATAGCTTAATAATAGTTCCTCGCCCCCGCCGTGAGCGTATACAGAAGAGGGGTATGCACGGAGGACTGAGGGCTAGGCTAAAGAATCTCTAGCACTGTTGCACTTTACTGTTACATTTGCACTCTGGTTGGATGACAACCGTCTTTTAGTTGTACTGTACCTGTGCTGTATAATGATAATACATTTCAATCTAATTAATCCACTTGGGGAAATGCAGGGGTCATAGCAGCAAATGCAGGGGGATGAGGAGGGGAGGTACAGGCAGGGTGATAGAAATAAGAATAAAAATATGAGAATAAAAGATGATGTAGATCAGTGGTTCTCACCTGGTCTAGCCTCGGGACCCAACATTTTCCTTAGTCATTAAGTCGCGACCAAAAGTTTTGAACAACTATGATTTATTTCATTTTTTTTTTTGCAGTAATACACAATCTTTCATGCACTGTTAAAAACATGAAATAAACACAAAAAAGTGCAACAAAAGTGCAACTATGGCTAAAAACCCAATGAAATAAAATTATAATAAATAATTATGCTTCTTAGCAGATTTCTTAGCTTAACATAACAGACCTAAGTTTGGGGGAACTAATGGGATATCTGGGGTTGCAACAAAAGTGCAACTAGGGCTAAAAACCTAATAAAATAAAATAATAATAATAAATAATTATGCTTCTTAGCAGACTTCTTAGCTTAACATAACAGACCTACAGTAAGTTTGGGGGAACTAATGGGATAACTGGGGTTGCAACAAAAGTGCAACTAGGGCTAAAAACCCAATGAAATAAAATAATAATAATAATAAATAATTATGCTTCTTAGCAGACTTCTTAGCTTAACGTAACAGACCTAAGTTTGGGAGAACTAATGGGATAACTGGGGTTGCAACAAAAGTGCAACTAGGGCTAAACACCCAATGAAATCAAATAATAATAAATAATATGCTTCTTAGCAGAGTTCTTAGCTTAACATAACATACTTAAGTTTGGGGGAACTAATGGGATAACTGGGGTTGCAACAAAAGTGCAACTAGGGCTAAAAACCCAATGAAATAAAATCATAATAATAATATATCCTTCTTAGCAGACTTCTTAGCTTAACATCCCAGGGAACTACCGTAATGGGATAACTGTGGATGTTGTTTGCTCCTGACAAGAGTCTCAAAGTCTGGGGTGATGGTAGACAAAGCAACTCTGAGGTTGTGCTCAATGTACAATCTGTTCCTCTGCTCTGTCTTCAGCTGGACCAGAGCTGAGAAGCCACTTTCACAAAGATAGCTAGTGCAACAAAAACATTTTTTTACACACACATCCGCAACCCACTCAAAATGGCCCTGCGACCCACCAGTTGAGAAACAAATGAAGAACAATGTAAATTATGAAATAAAATAAAAATATATAAGAATAAAAGATGAGGTACATAATAAAGAACAAGGTAACATATGAAATACAAATATAAGAATAAAATACAAGGTACAGTATATAATAAAGAACAAGGTCAAAAACATAAGAATAAAAAACGAGGTTGATCATAAAGAATATGAGAAAATATGATATAAAAATATAAGAATAAAAGACGAGTTAGATAATAAAGAAAAGGTAAAATAAAAATATAGATATCTACTGGACAGTTGAGACAAATGTATAATCGGTAATAAAAACACCATACAAGATACACGATTCCTTTATTGCCACACAACCAGGTTGGTGGTATTTGTGATTGGTACAGTGTATTAAGCTCTACAGTACATACAACTGTAACATAGATACATTTACCCCACAACACAACATGACACAATAAATACATAAATACAGCACAGTACGACACAGCACAACATAACATGCGGAAGAGTCTAGTCCATCAGGTCAGGAGCTTGGTTAGTGTAAGGGCCGGGGGGAGGGGGACTCAGGAGAGGGGGGCCAAGGGAGTTCAGGGTCCGAATGGCGGTTGGGAAGAAGCTGTCCTTGAAGCGGGTGGTTTTTGAGAGGATGGACTTGAAGCGCCTACCTGAGGGCAGGGGCTGAAACAGGGGGTGTGCTGGGTGTGAGGGGTCTTTTGCAATTTTTCTGGCACGGGTGGTTGTGCGGGAGGTGAAGATGGAGTCCAGGGAGGGAAGGTCACACCCTATGATTTTGGAGGCCTTGTTTGATGCGCTGACGTTTTTGAATGTTTTTGTGCAGAACCGTACCAGACTATGATTGATGAGGTGAGTATGCTTTGGATGATGGCAGTATATAATCACATGTGCATATATACAGCCACCCAGGTATAATATACAGAATCTATCCTAAGTCAACCTGATGTAATTTAAAAAATATATATACTGTAGCTAACCTATGTCTACTCTGTACAATGTGCAATACTCCTCCATACTGAGTCTTAGTCTACCCTGGTATAAATAGACAGGGTAAGCGGATTTTCCATACATGATATGGAAATACATATGATATGATACATTTATTTATATTGCGCCCCTTAACCAATAGTTACATCGGCCCGGGGCGCATCCCGGGAGAGAAAGAGAAACAAACAAAAAAGACAGGAACAATACGAAAAACAGAAAAAAAGACAGGCAGTCCAACCAATCAGATAGAGAACAGACGGACATAATACACCACACATACAATACAATAAACTAGCTCATGGATTGTTTATGGCGAATAGGTGGGTTTTGAGCATGGCCTTAAAGGTCCGTAGAGTGCTTGCAGATTTCAGGTTGAGTGGGAGCTTGTTCCAGAGGGTCGGTGCTGCGACTGCGAAAGCCTGGTTTCCCTTTGTCACCAGTCTTGTGTGGGGGATTGGACGAGGAGTACTTTTATGTAGGCTGGGGCGAGACCGTTTATGGCTTTGTATGTGAACATGAGGATTTTGAAATGTATCTGTTGTTTTACCGGGAGCCAGTGTAGGGATACAAGGACTGGGGAGATGTGGTCCTTCATCTTGGTGGCCGTCACGAGCCTGGCGGCTGCGTTCTGGACGAGTTGGAGGCGGTTTATGTATTTGTCTGCGACACCAGAGTAGAGGGCGTTGCAGTATATACACACATATAAATGTGTGTATACCAATAAGATCTAGGGTGCTAATACATTTTAATTTTAATTTATTTTTTATCCTCTCTTTCTCAGATTTTTCTCTTTTTCTCCCCATCCCAATTTAGTCGTTATGCCAATTCCCCCCCTCCCTTACCTGGTCGTTGTGCGCATGTTCCCCCTACTGGTCGGTACAAGGGAACCCTGAAGTCTACCGCATGCTTCCTCCGACACATGCAGAGACAGCCAGTGGCTCTCTTTTCACCTGGCAGCGAGGACTCTCATTGGTGAAGTGTAACGCGTGGGAGGTCACGCTGCCTTCACCACTTCCTGCCTTTCGCTGAGCATGTGCCCAGACCTGACCTGTAGGCGTCGCTGTCCACAACGCCAGATTACCACCCACGACTTCCCTCCCGCTAACTCAGCCAAACGAGTTAGTATGACGATCGGCCCAAGCCGCAGGCAATGCTGACTCCGGGAGTCGAGACCGCAGCCTATTGCTTTGGTGACGAGCGCAATCTCCGCTACGCCACCCGACCGCGGGTGCTAATAAATGAATGGTAGTTGTGTGAATCCTTGTGCAAGGTGCGCCAGGGTCCGAGCAGGGTTCAGTAATTAAGAGTACAGTCCATGCCCACAGTTGTGGCTGACCTAGGGGATATGTGCTGTGTTCGAAGGACTATATTGTGTTTTTTAGCTTAGTAAATACATTTGTATTTTAGCTTAGTTCATGCAATCTGCTGGCAGGTGAATCACGTGATCTGGCAGGTGAAGATGGTGTCCTATAGGCTATCGCATGTAGTGAGCCAGACCTATTCGTTTAAAAATATAAATCCAGAATACCTTATAACATGTGCTGATCTTAGTTTTCTGTCATTCAACCTGTAACCACTCCTGATTGAGTAAACACTTGGGAGCAGTTAAATCTGCTATCCCCACACACACACATAGGACAGAGCTTCTCATGACAGTTACATCCATCTGCTCTGGCTTGTACCATCTTGCCAACCCTCTTCAATAAACTGGTATGTGTTTGCACCATATAACCTGTGCTGGAGGGCCCCTTCGAAGCCCTTCAGGTGGCCTATGGCAGGGTCTACTGCCAGTCTGCCACAGCCCTCATTTGTGGGCTCAATTTAAATGAAAGTGCGAAACGTATGGTATCATATGAAACTAGAGATCATGAGGAATCTGTTGACAAAGAGATTAAAGCTAGAGTGCACTCCCTATAATAATAATAATAATAATAATAATAATAATAATACATTTTATTTGGTGGCGCCTTTCACGACACCCAAGGTCACCTTACAGATCATAAAAACAAAGCAAGGCAGTTAAAAGTCGAGGTTAAAAACAAAACAAACAGGAAGTATAAAACAGTGAAGTTAAAATAACAAAACAAACAAACAGCATGGGGTATAGAACAGTGAGTGTGACACAGGTTATAGTGAATATGCGAGTTTAAACAGATGGGTTTTCAGTTGTGATTTAAATGATGATAGGGAGTCAGACTGTCTGACATGTGGGGGCAGCTGAAAGCTTGGGCACCCATGTGCTGAGGCGTGAGCTGGGGATGGAGAGGAGTCCAGTAGAGGATGAGCGGAGGGTGCACCCATGGTGCTGAGGCTGGGGATGGAGAGGAGTTCAGTAGAGGATGAGCGGAGGGTGCACCCATGGTGCTGAGGCTGGGGATGGAGAGGAGTCCAGTAGAGGATGAGCGGAGGGTGCACCCATGGTGCTGAGGCTGGGGATGGAGAGGAGTCCAGTAGAGGATGAGCGGAGGGTGCACCCATGATGCTGAGGCGTGAGCTGGGGATGGAGAGGAGTCCAGTAGAGTAGAGGATGAGTGTTTTGTCTAGATTTAAGATAATTCTATGGTTATTTAGGTAAAGTGCAAATCAACCAGCTAAGCTAGCTAGCTAATATAGCTATTTGTTTTATTCGTTTGTATTTACCGCACTTGTATTATCAGATAAATAATATCGGTCATTAGCCCTGCTCTCTAAATAGCGGTATTGGCACCACTAGTTACAACATGTACAATTCAAAGATACAATCAAAGCAGTAACACGGGCTAGATCCACAAAGAATGGATTGCACGGAGCAAATTGCACCCTTACTTACAATTCATTATGAATTGAAAATGGGGGACCCTGATGTAAACATGACGAAATTCTTTCTCTGGTCTGCATCCCCTTAACAATTGTGTGTATTGAGCCGTACTGTATTGTACCCATTCTGCAATCTGTTAATAAAACTTTCATTCAATCAATCAATCTGCAACTTCACAATCACGCGAGCAGTCTAACGCCTGTCCCGTCTCCCTGTCTCCCTGTCCCCCTGTGAGTGGCTGTCCTGGAGTGATGACCGGAGTGCTGGACGTCCCGTGATGACACCCACCCAGGATGCGACCCTCTCTGCGTGCCCCCCTGTTTCCCTATCTCCGGCTGTCTCGTAGTGATGACCGGAGTGTTCGACGTCCCGTGATAACCGGGAGGATGCGACCCTCTGCGTCGCCCCCTGTCTCCCTGTCTTCGGCTGTCTCGGAGTGATGACCAGAGTGTAGAACGTCCCGGGAGGACGCGCCCCTGTGCCTCAACTAGAGCTGCTATCAGTTCTATCTCTAATCTCATAAAATGTTCAGCTGCTATCACTATCAGCTCTATATTTAATTTTTCAAAAATGTTCAGTTGCTATCGCATGCACTCATCTGTGTTTCACTACGCACATGGGTGCAGGCTTACCAACTGTTCGCCTGTTTTTTGCAACATGCAACACTACTATCACCGACATCTAAGAAGGGAGATCCCCCCTTGAACGGCCCTTCTAAGGTTTCTCTCCTCCACACTGCCTGTGGTGCATTTTTTCCTATTGTTAGGTTTTAGTGAGTTTTTCCTTACCTTCGCGTGGGGTACGTCTGGGAGTGTTGCATTTATTTATGTTGCATTTATTTATTTTGCATTTATTATAATTTTTTTGGACCTTATGGTATTCTTGATTTTTCTTGACTTATTGTGTTGTTTCTTCTTGACTTGTTTAAAGAAGACGTGTCTCTGTTAAGCACTTTGAGTTGCATTCTGTGTATGAAAGGTGCTATATAAATGAAGATTATTATAAGTAGACTCAATCAACATTAGTACATAAAGATAGAAGTGTTTTCCAGGTGAACACAGTCTGCTAAATGATGCAATTTGTGTTTAGTGTTTTGCAAACATGTGATTTAGAATTTGTATTCTAAAATCGTATCGTAAATGTATTCTAAAATCTGAAATAGTCTTTGTTGCTGTTCTTTGTGTGTAGGTTTTGAGAAATTGAGTTCTTTGAGTTTTGAGAAATTGAGCTATAGGTTCAGGTAACTGTAAATAGAAAAAAACGATTAAAGTAGACTCAATCAACATTAGTACATAAAGATACAAGGTCAAACTGTAACTTTTAAATGTTCTTTATTACCAATGAACCCAATAATCTTTACTCAACATTAAAGCCACAGGAGACATGTTTAGTGGAAAGCAGCCATTATAGGCTTCCCTGTCAGCATTCAATCAACAAGTGACTTGCAGACAAAAGGAAGACGTGCCTGACAGGGATAATCATTCCAGTTAAGGATGGAAGTGGCGGCGCAATCTTCCTTCCCTCCCGAGTTGTTGGGCTCCCCCTCCCGCCAGTGGGTGAAGGTCACGTTGGTGTCGTCGGACCACATCCACTCTCCCTCCGTGTCCATGTCATGCATGCCGATCCAGGCGCGCCATTCACTCTGGGACGCCGCGATCAGAGTTTGGATGAAGTCGTCCTCGTCTAGACTGTGGACAGATGTTAAGGTGGCACCCTGAGACTCACAGTGGAGATCGGCGTCAGCCCATGACATTTCCACACCGTAGTGACTGTAGCAGCTTCCGTCGTAGCTGTGCCAGAAGTCTGGGCAGGTCGTGTTGTCGGGTGTAGGGTTGTTGAACACGGGGTCAAAGGTCTGGCCCATGAGGAACAGCAGTGGGAAGAGCAGAGACATTGTGGAGAGTTTGTCCTTTGGTCCCTGGGACCAGTTGTGTTTGAGGATGGTCTTGGAGCTTGTCTGCACCAGAGGCTGTGGTCTGGGAAGCTTGTCTGCACCAGAGGCTGTGGCCTGGGAAGCTTGTCTGCACCAGAGGCTGTGGTCTGGGAAGCTTGTCTGCACCAGAGGCTGTGGCCTGGGAAGCTTGTCTGCACCAGAGGCTGTGGTCTGGGAAGCTTGTCTGTACCAGAGGCTGTGGTCTGGGGAGCTTGTCTGCACCAGAGGCTGTGGTCTGGGAAGCTTGTCTGCACCAGAGGCTGTGGTCTGGGAAGCTTGTCTGCACCAGAGGCTGTGGCCTGGGAAGCTTGTCTGCACCAGAGGCTGTGGCCTGGGAAGCTTGTCTGCACCAGAGGCTGTGGTCTGGGGAACTCACGTGCGGTTCAGGGAAGAGTGATATTTGATTTGTTCTATATTCGAAAATTTGGCATACATATTTGTTTGTATGTCTGATTTTGATTGGTTTAATGTTCTATAATTGTTTGTATATTTTATTGGTGTTTTATTGATATTTGTTTTGTTTTCATGTTGTTTTATTGATTATTCTTGTTTAATTTGTATATGTTTGTATCCAGACCCCAGGAAGAATAGTCGCTGCTGAGGCAGTGACTAATGGGGATCTGAAATAAAGAAATAAAGAAATAAACGTTAAGTGACCTGTGTCTAATACTCTTCTCCCTCGCCCTCCTCCCCTTCCACGCTGTCGGCTCCCACCTCCTCATAATCCTTCTCGAGAGCTGCCATGTCCTCTCTGGCCTCAGAGAACTCTCCCTCCTCCATGCCCTCACCCACATACCAGTGCACAAAGGCCCGCTTGGCATACATGAGGTCAAACTTGTGGTCAAGCCGAGCCCAGGCCTCAGCAATAGCTGTGGTGTTACTCAACATGCACACAGCCCTCTGGACCTTGGCCAGGTCTCCACCAGGGACTACGGTGGGGGGCTGGTAGTTGATGCCGACCTTGAAACCAGTAGGGCACCAGTCAACAAACTGGATGGTGCGTTGGGTTTTAATGGCGGCAATGGCAGAGTTGACGTCTTTGGGCACCACATCACCACGGTACAGAAGGCAGCAGGCCATGTACTTGCCGTGGCGAGGGTCACATTTCACCATCTGGTTGGCCGGCTCAAAGCAGGCGTTGGTAATTTCGGACACTGTGAGCTGCTCGTGGTAAGCCTTCTCAGCTGAGATGAATGGGGCATAGGAAACCATAGGGAAATGGATACGAGGATATGGCACCAAATTGGTCTGGAACTCTGTCAGATCAACATTGAGAGCACCATCAAAACGAAGGGAGGCAGTAATTGAGGACACAATTTGGCTAATAAGCCTATTGAGGTTGGTGTAGGAGGGACTCTCAATGTCAAGGTTCCTACGGCAGATATCATAGATGGCCTCATTATCGACCATGAAAGCACAGTCAGAGTGCTCTAGGGTGGCGTGTGTGCTCAGGATGGAGTTGTAAGGCGCCACCACAGTGGTGGAGAACTGGGGAGCTGGGTAGATGGCGAACTCCAGCTTGGACTTCTTGCCATAGTCAACAGACAGGCGCTCCATCAACAGGGAGGTGAAACCAGCGCCTGTACCACCTGCAAAGCTGTGGAAGACTAGGAAGCCCTGAAGGCCAGTGCACCGGTCAGCCTGAGGAAAAAGAGGGGAACACTGGTCAATAAAACCATTTTCACATTTAGATATATCAATTAGATATTATTCATCTCTGCTGTGGTACTCACCAATTTACGCATCCTGTCCATGACCAAGTCAATGGTCTCTTTGCCAATGGTGTAGTGTCCACGGGCGTAGTTGTTGGCAGCATCCTCCTTGCCAGTGATCAGCTGCTCAGGGTGGAACAACTGGCGGTACGTTCCACTGCGGACCTCATCTGAGGGGAAAGATCAAGTATCAAGTTAAATGAGAGCTAATGAAAGCATTTGAGTACAATACCTGTATGTTTATCACATTTTAAAAAGGAGCTTACCGATGACAGTTGGCTCCAGATCTACAAACACAGCCCTGGGGACGTGTTTGCCAGCTCCTGTCTCACTGAAGAAGGTGTTGTAAGAATCATCTCCTCCTCCGATGGTCTTGTCGCTGGGCATCTGTCCGTCCGGCTGGATGCCATGTTCCAGGCAGTAGAGCTCCCAGCAGGCATTGCCGATCTGGACACCAGCCTGACCAACGTGGACCGAGATACATTCACGCTGGAAGAAAAGGAGATCTTTGAATTGTTTTGTAAAACTATTGTTACAAGTTACAAGAACAAAAACCAAATTCCAACTGTGTCAATTTAACCTACCTCAATTACTACCCTTTAACTACTACCCTTTAGTAACAAACAAGTAAACTAATTACCACTCCCCCTCCTTTGGTTTGGGCTGGGTAGCGATTATTTTAACTACCAAAGTAGTTAATCTCATCAGTGTCCCGTGAGCCAGTAAATTTGTTTGTTCCAAGCAGTGATGCCGGTAACGCGTTACTAAGTAACGCGTTATTGTAATCTGATTACTTTTCCCCGAAAATAGTAATCTAACGCGTTAATCTTTAAAAGCCAGTAATCTGATTGCAGTTACTTGTCCAAGTGGCTGTGCGTTACTATTTCGTTACTATCTCATCATAAATTCATAATGCAGGCGGAATGCAGTATTTTATTTAGTTTTCGACAGTCAAAAATAAATTTTGAGCTGTTTTTCTTATTTGGGAGTGACGTGGTGTGGCAGTGAAAGGGTTACACAAGAATGTGTCCCGCGGCGTGACTGGACTCTCTGTCTGTGAGTGACTCTGCTTTGGCCCAATCACATTCCCCATCCACAGTCTGCGAATCAGAGGCAGAGTAGGGCGGGTCTTCACAGCACGTCATGTGACATATGCGCCAATCGTGTGACAGCAGGGCTCCGTTGATTGGCCTCGTCTGCATTCGTCTGAGAATTCCACCCCAAAACGCTTGTCTAAACGAAGTGAAACCGCAAGAAGACTTTTGCGGTTTCTGTTCAGACTTCCACCCCAAAACGCTCGTCTAAACGTAGCCTCAGTCAAAATACTGTCTTGTCTACCGCTAAAAACAGCACATCCAATTGCATTGAAAGCATCTGGAATCACAACACTAGCCGACGCTTCGACTAGGTACAGGAGGACTCGGAGGCCAGCCAAACAGCAAAAGAGAGAGATTGTTTCTTTCCCTATTGATTAATGTATATTTGATGGTGGCAGAGCAAAAGCTCTTATTTGCCAGATTTACAGTTAATTTACATGTTAAAGAGATGTATGTTTATAGAGAGACATTTATAAAAACAATTTAATAGTTACAGTTGATATAATTGAATAGTTCAGCCTGCATTTGTTAGATGTGAATGGATACACTGGTTTTGTAAAACCACTGGCTGGCTGCTCTAATGCTGTGAGCATCATAGACTGTTGCTTTACCATACTTGATGGTACAGAAGCTGAAGCACTAGTTTAACAATTTACGTTATGTGCAGAGAAACAAGTTAAAAACAATTTATGCACTTTCAATAAAGCGTTTAAAAAAAACTGTTGGGGGAACGACGACGACTTCGTAACCTAGTTACTTTCAAAGTAACTAAGTTACTCTGATAATCAAGTAATCAGTAAAGTAACTTGGATTACTTTTTAAAGGAGTAATCAGTAATCAGTAATCGGATTACTTTTACAAGTAATCTGTGGCATCACTGGTTCCAAGATACATTTCTTTGGTATAATCACAATCCAAAATGTAACAATGCCTCTGATTGACTCACACGCACATGACTCAGCAAAGTAAGGTATCGTTTTGGCATCTGTATCATACATTTTCAAAATGATACCAAGCCTTAATATGCATCTCTGTTTAATAACCATCTAGTGTGAACCCAGATGTTCCAGTGTGCTTCTTTTTGTTATGGCTCACTTAATGTATTTATAACTCATCCCCTGCAATCTATTGTTTTCTATTATGATGTATTGTGCGTCAGCAATGCTCATGTGGACATAATGTCCTGGTATTGGTTAGCTGAACCTCTTGGCAGATATTAATAGCAAGGAGCTGCCAACAAAGCTCTTGATGAACAACCCGGTGATGCTTGTTCCATGTTTTTGGAACAAACATACTGAGATTAAAAACTCCTTTGTTCACTCTTTTAAAAGGATCCGTCCATTTGACATGCATCGGACAAAAGTTTATTTTTTTTGGTCAAATCTAAGCAACCAAATATTGAAATTGGGGCCAAAGGTGTCCATGGTCTAGCCCTAGTCAACAGTCCCTCATCTTTAAACCAGTGCTAGTCACTAGTGTCATTGATCTCCTTGTCTTTACGCTCTCGTCACCTATGACCCGGTGGGAAAATGAACAACAAAGTTAACAGTAGTGGTGCACCAGTGTTTCCCACAGGATTTTGTGAGACTGTGGTGGGTGAACCTCGGACCCTCTGAATCAGGTGTGCTGGTCGTGGAATTTAACAAATACATGGAACGGCTGGGGTGCCTCGAGGAGTGGTTTGGGAACCACTGGACTAGAGCATATATTTGAGCCATCAAAGAAATTAAGCAAAAGTGGTTACCTGTGTTGAACTGGTTTATTTTATATAAATAATATACTGGATTACTATTACGACTACTACGACTGCCAATACTACTGATACATCCCTATTGGCAAACTTTATATTTACATTTTTTTATATTAACCCATTTAATCCCAATGGTCACATTTGTGATACTTTTCTATTTTTACTTCTAGAAGCTCTAGAAGCATGGTAGTTTGCTCTGGATAAAAACATTTACTTTCACAAGAACATGTTGTTTACTTTCAAATTGTATAAAGGTCTGTGTGACTAGCTTGAATCATCACATGACCAGGCCAGTCTACTTCCTGTTTGTTCATGCAGCTTGAAATGGCTGCTAGAACACCCCACAAAAAGAAGTAAGTACAACATCTTACCAGTGATGTACCTGAACACGTTCAATGAATGATCGTTCATGAACGCGTTCGTATTTTGGGCGAGCATGAACTGAACGTACTGTATATCCGCTAAATGAACTTAATTGAGAACGCTGTATAGCGGCATTCAAAAGTGCGTTCATTCTCAGCACTCTATTATAATGGCGTTCAAAGGTGTGCCTGATTTCATATGCATTTCAGCCAGTGGCGGCCGGCCGATAGTGGGCGCTAGAGCGCCGCCCTCCCTGGTTAAAAGAGAGAAGAAGATTTTTATTTTTATTTGTTTTTTTTAGAGCCCTAGAAATAAAATAAACATGTTTAAAATAAAAAATATTTAGTCATTTTAAGTACGTTTGTGTTTCCAATGCACAATATAACGTTAATATATCAAATATAAATAAGTTTTTCATTCACAGGAAGTCACTAGTAACTACCTCTCAGGCCGTGGGCGAGACATATAGCGCACAGCAGGGCGTGCACTGGTTTCATCGCTGTATCCTCGCAGCCAATCAAATAGGTTAACGCACGTAACGCACTGTGCGTTGAAATATGATGTAATATGATGGAAGCCGGGCGCGTTTTCAAGCGATCTAAGCAAGCAGCGTCTATACTTTCCGTAGCCTCATTTCTCGGAGACGCTCTCTGATTGGCCGATGCAAGTTCTTTCGACGGTTAAGCTTAGGCACTCTTTCAAAGTTGGTTAAGGTTAGAGTTTGTCTTAGAGCAGGGCGATAGAACGCCAAGTAGTTTGCAGGCTGTTCGATGCGGAAATGGGCAAAGACACAGCTCATCACAGTACTTGTGTTGTGGTGCCTAACCTGGATAACAAGAAGCTATTTGGCTAGCTGGATGCAGTCTGGACAGTGGATATACATCAACAGGGAATGTGGGACAGTGGACATATACACTTTATCAAGCCCTCCTGGACCACGTTTCAACTAAACAAAGTGAGTTAATGCGGTCTCTCTCTCTCTCTCTCTCTCTCTCTCTCTCTCTCTCTCTCTCTCTCTCTCTCTCTCTCTCTTGCTCTCTCTCTCGCTCTCTCTCTCTCGCTCTCTCTCTCGCTCTCAACACAGCGTGTTGTTGTTGAACTATAACATTTAATTTCGCCGTGGGTGACGCATAATGGATGAATGAATGAATGGTAACTTGTTTAAAATGACAAGATATATATATATATGTGTTCATTATTGATCATACGTGTAGAGCTGCCGCGGTATCGGTATTACCGCGGTATCGCTGTTACATCATGCCCACCGCAGCGTTGGGCTGAATACCGGCATCACCGCTGTTTTTTATTATATTATTATTATTATTACGCTCTCGTTGGGCTTGCGGCTCTGCAGATATACCCTACTTCTCTGTCGAGATTCCAAGCGACCCTATTGGGTACCAGAAAAGTCACATGAAACACTGCAGACCACTGATTGGTCAGAAGAGATACGCGTCACATGCTTGGAGCATCTTGCAGTGCGTTTACTTCCTGAATCTCAGCCATCACAACACGGCTAATAGTACGTTAGCTCCCACCGGAGACCGGAGTGGATTACCGACGCCGTCGCTCCTCAGGGAACGAGGCATAATGATTTTACTGCAACAAAATGTTATAATAAAAGCCCTTCGTTCTATACACTTGTCTGATTGAAAACTTTATTAACAGACCGCAGAATGGGTACAACTCGGCACGCTCTGAGCAAAGAAAGGAACTTAGATATTAATTGAGTAACGCTTGCCTTGCTATGTGGTCCGGTAAATACGAACGTGTAACTATACTAACGTTAATGCCACAAATCGAATACCTTTGTAATCATAAGTAGTAACGTTATAATAATAAGAAGAAGAAAGGGTCGGGGGGGTAACCGGCGGGCGCGACACCGAGGGGAGACTTCGAATCCGTGTTTCACTTTTAATAACGAATGCGTGCATGCCGAATCCCAAACAATATTCATGCTGCAAAGTCATCCTCTAAAGATAGACATTTAGACTAGAGGCAGGCTATATGCTATATAAAGAGTAGACTAAAAAAAAAATGCATTCAAACTTTTTTTTTGTGTGTGTGTGCGGTAATACCGCGGCGGTAGGAAATATTTTGCAAATGTGTGCGGTAAGGAAAACATCAATACCGCGGCAGCTCTACATACGTGTACTAGTGTAGTATGAATGAACTTGACTTAACGTTGGAAACGGGGTAACGTTATGAGTCAGTATTCGCTTGGTCAGCTGTCCGCTTGCCGCCCCCCCCACCCCCCCCCCCCCCGCGCCCACCCAAATGTAGTTCACACCGGCCACCACTGATTTCAGCCGAAAACCCAGTTAAAACACCGTAAATAGGCTTAAAAATTATGCGGAAAACCACCTTATCTGGCAACGCGCCTGTCACCCACTGGCTACGTCATCAGACTCCTCACAACAAACAGACCAGACCGGAACCGCGGAATCGGCGAGCAGAAGCCGAGAGCTGCAGCAGCAGGTCGAGAGCAGCACTTGCTCAGAGTCAGACTCTACCTCGACGACGTCGGCGTATGAGCATTTTCATAATAAAGACAATTCAAGCAAAGTTTTTCCTCATGTTTTTGAAAATATACTGTAGAGATGAAAGCTGCAGCTGCTACTAGTCAGTGTGGACTGAATGGGCGGCAGCAAAGCGTTATGGAAATGCCAGTATTCCGATTGCTGTCTGTGGTTCAATAATTGTATGCCCAATGCCCCATTGTATGGACAGACCTAGGATAGAAATAAAAATATATAAAAATAAATATATGTATGTCTACATGTGAATGGGCTCAAGGCAAGTGCAATACTGTACAGTGCCTGCCCTGTCCTGGTTTGTTTTCGTTTTTGTAATGTAAGTAACTGTACATGAAAAATCTATAAAACATTTTTTAAAAAAGAACTATAAACTATAAATTAGTTCATTTTTGAAACCATGAACTTTAGTTAAAAAATTTAATTATGAACTATGAACTGAACTAGTTAATTTAAAAAATTGTGAACTGTGAACTGAACTAGTTCATGTAGAAAGTGAACTTTCCCAACACTGCATCTTACTTTACAGATTAAACTATAGTATGTTGTATATATACTAATTAAAGTTAAATTAATTAATGAATTAAATTAAAAAAAAAAAAAAATTGAACAAATGTTTTACATTTTCCCCTTTTTTTTTTACATAAAACCAGACACACAATACATAAACAGTAGTAATCCACAATAAATCACAGGACTATGATTGACACAATAATAACAATAATGACAGTCCAGTACTTAAATAAAAATAAATGTAGATTAAAATATTTACCCATAATAAATACAATATAATACCTATGCTCTTGCTCGCTCTTCCCCCCCCCCCCTCAGGACCCCCTCTTGGACAATCCATCCATTATTCCGTTTAACACCAGGAATTACAAATTCATATGCTAACCTTTATCCTCTCCACCACCTCTAACCAGGGCCCTGTTTCTTGTACGTGGTTCAACTAAGTCGATCAAGATGTCATTATCCAGCTTCAGTTAACCCGATGTTTGAAGCCGGGATTTTCCTGTTCCACGAAGGTGGATTCAGTCTCGTTAACTCAAGCCAGACTTGCGACTCAGGCTAAATGCGCGCGGCCGCTTTAGGTGAAAAGCCAGCACGTATCGATGGCAGAGATCCTGATTCTCTAACGGCATTGATTGATTAATTGATTTAAGACTTTATTGACAGATTGCAATACGGCTCAATCGCCTCGCCGACAAGTTAAATGCGTTATCTATAGGCTAATTTTAAGTCCCTCATTACCTCAATCAATCAGATTATATTTCTTTAAACTTGCCTGCTGGATTGAATAATCAAATGAGATCTTGCTAGCGAAAATAATTAGTTAACTGTTATACAGAATTACGATACGGCTCTCTTACCCATTGATTGATGTATAGTCAATCTTTAACTTATCTCCAATGTGGTCTAACGGGTTGTTCTTTTGACTTTCACACAGACGACCGGGGTTCGAGACCCTAGTCGTCTCCTTCTTTTTGCAATATAGGAATAATTCAATTTGGTGCACGTTGAGAGCTATATAAAGAATGACATCCTCAATGCATGTAGATTTATAATATTTTAACTTAAAACCAGGCTACTTTGGCGTATAATCATTAATATTATATTCAAAAAAATCATATTGGAAACACCGGGTTTTGAACCCCGGTTGCTGGGTTGGCAGGCTTGAGCACTACCGCTGCACCACTGTGCCAGATGGGATAAATTCATTGTTTATACATTAATGAATGAGAGACCCGTGTTTAGAATATCCTTTGTTTTGAATGAAGTTTATCTCTTTATCCTCATTCATTAATGTGACGTCAACGGCTCATTCAATTTCTCAAATCCGTCAAACAGCGCATCTCATCAGACATCTTAATCCCAGTTACAATTAAAATAACCACATAATGTGTACATCGCACGAGCGAGCGCCACCGTCGCCACGGTATATATAACGTGCATTATTTAGGACAAAGTGAATTTAGTATCAGCATTTTGGGTCTATTTTACATTTCAAAAGCCCCCTCTGGAAGAATGGAGCACAAAAACGTAATTCAGAATGGTATAAAGCAGATCCTAGACTGTGGGAATAATTTCAGGAAACGCGCTGTCACTTTCTTTGCGGGGGCGTGGCTGTGCTTCATCGGGCTAACTTGAACTTAAACCCTGCTTTCGACCAGGCTCAAACTTTTGGATCTGTTGTCATGGTGATTTGGAAAATCCACGTACAGGGAACCGGAAAGTCCGGCTAACTCAGTTATCCAGTTAAAGTTATCCGGCTAACTCAGTTATCCAGGTACAAGAAACAGGGCCCAGATTGCTATGCTGGCTTCATTGACACCTAAAATTCTTGCGGTAGATATCTCTAGATAAATCACATCGAGATAGGTAAGAACCCATACCTTCCGGCACATTTTATCCGGTTGAATCCAGCGTGATGCTATCAGCTTTTTAGCAGCCGTAAGACCGGACAAAATTAGTCTCTTTACCTGGGGCGTTTTTAGGGTTAGAAAACATTGGGGGCTTCAGCCCGGGGGGGTGAAGGGGGGTCCCCCCCCCCCCTTTTTTTTTTTTTTTTTTACACAGAAATACGCAATTTTAGAGTAATTAGAGATGAATACTGAAGAACTAGAATCATTAGAGGTTCTCAAAGTGAGGTCCATGTCCATGAGAGGGATCTGGGCAGTCCCCATAGAAAATTCAAAGTTAACAGGACCAAATCATCAGTTTCTTATTTATTTATTTAACCTTTATTTAGCCAGATAAAACATTGATCTGGTCCAAGAGGCCCCAACAGGAGTACAAATATACATATATGTAATATATATACATATACTGTACATACATACACACATACACCAATAACAAAATAAAAACACAGTTCACACTTTAATCGCCGATGACGTGTTTAGACGTCATTCCTAGCCATGCTCATTCTGCCGAAGACGCCGTAACTCGTCTTTGATATCAATAATTCAAATCTGTGATCGAAATCATATTTCTCCTCCGGAGACATGAGATGTACTGGTGAGCTCCACTCAACTGTCTAACGGTTCAAGAGCGCCATCCGGTGGCCGATCGGCAGATCAGCCAAGAGGGAGGGGCGCGCCAAACAGGAAGTGCTCATCCATAATCCGTCCGGGCACTCGCGATCGGTAGCCGGACCCCATCTCAACACACTGGATAATCAATCGCTCGCCCTAACTCAATAAACAACGTTATTTGGACGTATATAGTATTATACAACCTGGAAATGGTTCATCAGGATCAACATCCCATAATCGAAAACTGTCTACTCCACGCTCATCCCCCAACGGCGCGAGGAACATACGGTAAGATCCAGCGTTATTTTCTAACGTATTCCATATAAACTGCTCTGATGACCATATGACCCACACTAGACGAATGGTATAACGTTGCCCACGGAAATATAAACGCCCCCTCGCCCATCCGGTCAATATCAGATGATACGTAGTAACTTCTAGAACCACGTCCAGTTGAAATTTTTCATCTGGCAACGATCGCTACCAAACTGTATTTGATCATCAATATAATGCATTTGGAGCTATAAATCAAGTTCTGGAGAAAGCTGCAGAAAACGATAAAAACATACTTATACTTTAGACCATATTTTAGTATGAATATGTGAATGAAAAAGTATATCGTTGATACACCCTGAACAATGGATATAGGACATTGAATGGGCCATGATAATGGCAATTTAGCAATAGAATTAAAAAAGTTATAGCCCTGCAAAGAAGGGGAACTTCTCCATAGACAAATAGAGCTGGCTAGGGATGGTAAATTATGAATTTGAACCATGGCGATCAAAGTGTTAAGAATCATACACATAAGCAAATAAACAAACAAACAAACATATGCACAGCCTACAAAAGAAATAAACAGTTCATCTCTAGTCTTTACAGTTTTCTTCAATTGCATAAACACTCAAATCAAAAGTATTACACAAAACATAGGCCCAGATTTGCACCCCTATAAGCACAATGTCAGCCTCACACTTTTTGCAAAACAATACACACAGTGATTTGCAAAACACTAAACACACTTGCATTACATTAGACACAGAATGTCAAATTACCACACATATGAGCCAATTGGTTAAACACAGCCATCAGATGCACAAACACACCATTGCTTAATTGTAGATAAGGTTTAAGCACTATACAAATGCAGCAGGTGAGTTCACCTGTCTTCAACCAAAATGGAAGGAGAGTGAAGTACTGTACACAGAGAACGTGAAACTATACAATACATTCACCAAACACTACACAAGACAACCAATGATGCAGACTGATGAAAATATACATTTTCCCAAATCAGTCAACATGTCAACATGGAGAATCACAACAAAAAATTATCTTGCCAGATCCAGCTAGGCAAAGAGATAATGTCTAGTATTTTCTGTACTCTATTTAAATTTTTTCAATAGTTTTTGTTTTACTGTAATTTTAACCTGTACTGGATACAGTATTTTATGTTTGTCTGATATTTGCTGAGCTTACAGTGTTATGCACATAGTAGCATGAAAACTGGGACATGTTTTGTTGTGATTCTCCATGTTGAAATGTTGACTGATTTGGTTATATGGAGAGAACATTTATATTTTCATCAGTCGCATCATTGATTTGGGTATATGGAGAGAAAACGTTTTTTTTCATCAGTCTGCATCATTGATTTGGGTATATGTAGATAAATAAATTATATTTTCATCAGTCTACAGCATTGGTCTTGTGTAGTGTTTGGTGAATTTATTGTATATGTGCACATTGTCTGCGTACTTCACTTACAGTACTCTAATCACTGAGAAGTAGAATTGCTAAATGTGTTTTAGGTGTGTGTAACTGGTTCAAACTGAATTAAGTCATATGAAACGCGTGTTTCATATGGTAACAAAATGTAGTTTTTATAAATTAGTGTATGGTTTTGACAAGTGTTTAATTTAGCAAAGGATCTGAGGTGTTCTGATAATTGTGTGTGTGGTTGTGCTAATTGTGTGTTTTGAAACAGCGGGCCCCGTTTTCAAAATCATGCTTAAGCAATCGAAAAAAAACTGTATTGTGTGTTTCATTATATACATATGTTTCAGTCTTCTCATAAAAAAAAATTAGATTTTTGGGTCTTTTCCTGCCTTTGGTCCGCTTTGCATTCACATCTCAAATGAACCGCAGCAGTGTTCACTTGCAAGAGTGAATGAGCTTTCACACCACCTGAAACCAACCGGACTATCCGAGGAAATGAACCAGGGTTTGATTAAAGCTTATTATAGTTTATCACAGTATCATGAGCATGTCTTTGTCAGTGGACACTGGACATGGGTATGGATGGCTCCAGGTGCTGCTGCGTTAAAGTGCACATCTAAAAGCACAGTGCAGGACACACTCAAAGGTTATCGCACCTCAGAGATGGCAGTGGACATGTATGACAGGACAAAGGCCATATGTAATGGCCTTTGGATTGAGGAACATACTACCAGCCAAAGGAGGAAGCAGAAAAGGATGGACGAGTATGTAGTTGAGTCATCTTTTTTTTTTTTTTTTTTTTTTTTTTTATTGCAAAACAAAACTTATTAAAAGTCAGTACTCAACACACAATGTATAATGAAACTTTCAGTAAAGGTGGTTAAAATATATGCAAGTACAGAAACAGGATAAAACAAAAATAGTCAATAATAACATTTTAACCGTATACAGTGTATATCCAGCGAAGTTACAATTATATAAATGTTAGTATATAATATACCCCTAATACCTATTTTCTAAAACCCTACACACATATGCTCCAGCTCAAACCCCCCCCTCCCGGACCCCCTCTTGGATAGTACCTCCATTATCCCTCACTCCTAACCAGACATCACCATTATAGGCTAGCTTTTATTCTCTCCACCACTTCTAACCACATTAACATTTTGGATTCATTGAGCCCCAGAATTCTTGCTGTAGATATTTCTTGATATATCACATCGAGATATGTAAGAAACCACACTTTCCGGCACATTTTTTCCGGTTGAAACCAACGTGATGCGATCAGTTTTTTAGCTACTGTGATACCCGATAAAACCAATCTTTTTAGTTGTGGATTCACTGCAAACTCAAAAACATCATTCAATAGCAATACCGCGGGGTGTACAGGTATATTCCAAAATACGAGTATTGATAATTGTTGGGACACATCTTTCCAGAATGCCTTAACTGGTGGGCAGTCCCAATACATGTGCATAAATGTTCCTTCGTCCCCATTTGTACATTGGGAGCATTTGGAGTCTTGTATAAGCCCCATTTTGCACAGCCTTATAGGAGTCAAGTATGTCCTGTGAATATAGTTCAGATTGATTTGTTGATGATCCGGGTTCCTTGATGTAAGTCGGACATTTGCCCAGGCTCCTTGCCAATCAAAGTCATTTTCCAGGTCTGGTATATCCCTCCTCCAGACATTGTCTAGTTGAAGGGTTTCATACGAGGACGTTAGTAATTGATAATAAAAACCTGATACAAAACCTCCCAATGTATCTCTTTCATAGAAAAATTTGTGGTATCTGTGGTGTTCAATTGGTATGTGAAATGGAACACCGTGAGATCTCATACAAAGTCGTAACTGTATGTAAAAAAGCCATGTGGACTCGGTGAGGTTAAACTTTATGCATATTTCGACATAACTACAGAGGCCCTTGTTATTAAAAATATCCCCTAATGAGTGTATGCCTCTTTCTTCCCATACAGGCAGGCATGCGTTGTTCATGGCACGGGGTACCACTCAGTGGTACCTCACTGAGTATTAAAGATTTGAGCAGAAGCGCGTGCACGCACATGCACGCGCTCGCGAGAACGCGCTGCGCTCGGCTCGGCTCGTGTTTACCTGCCGAGTCCCGGGCCAGCGCTACCTCGCATTATCATAACAATAGCCGCTATAGGCTGGTGTCTTCAACCAGTCTGGGACTCTTTGTGATGTAAATATGTAACATCCCAAGTTGCCGCTGCCCACAGAGTGCACCGCCGTCCAAAGGTGAACGACGGCGAACGAAGGGCCAAATCAAAACAGCCGTCAATTCCGAATTGACAACTGTTTTGATTCAACCCCCCACCCACCACCACTCACCCCCGGACAACAACACACTCTGCAAACAGCAGCAACCCGGGACATTCCATATCTACATCACAAACTTCGGGACTGAGTAGATAATTAATTAATCTTCTCTTTATTTTTATTATTTATATTAAAACTGAATCAAACCATAAACAAGGTTGCCTGTTGGGATGTTAGATCCTAATGTGAAAAACTGATTTTATATGTCTGCACTTTATGTGCTCATTTTATGCCTGTCTTAATTCTGTTGTGAAGCACTTTGAGCTGCAGTTTCTGTATGAAAGGCTATACAAACAAAGTGTATTATTGTGCGCGAGGGAACATATGCGCATGCGCGCGGGGCCGCGCGTGCGTGTGCGCGCGCGCGGCGTCATTATCCTGCGTGGCGGCTCAGCCCATAATAACAACGCAACACTGCATACAGGGAATCTTATAGGTCGTTTTCCCATTAAGAGAGCATTGTTATTGAATATGGGAGTGTGATTATGCCATACTTGAGGGTTAGGAAATTTCCTTTGTGTTTCCCGCCATGTCCTGATTGCATGGGTTATTATTGGGCCAAATTCTCGCTCACAATGCTTGATTGAAAGTTTAGTGTATGCTATGTCTTTCAATCTCTGTGGGGCTACTATGTTTTCTTCTAATTTTCTCCAAGATACCAAAGCCTCGGGGTCAAACCATATCTTCTTCAATGGTCTTAATGTGAAGGCATTAAAATATTGTAAAAAATCTGGGACTGCCATGCCACCGTCTGCTTTACTTCTCTGTGCGGTGGATCTTTTTATGCGAGGTGGTTTGTTATTCCAAATAAATTTGTATGTGGAGGTTTGTAATCTTTTCCAGTAGCCCTCTGGAGGAGGTAACGGAAGCATTGAGCTGAAGAAATTGATTCTTGGTAATACATCCATCTTAACTATTGATACCCTTGCCTGTACTGAGTTTTTAAGTTTTGCCCACCTGTCCAGGTCGTCCTTGATTTTGTTCTGTATTTTTGTGTAATTGTGCTTCACCGTTTGTCTTATGGTGGGAAATATTTCCACACCCAAGCATCTGAAATGTTTGACCATGGGTATCGCACCTGGGAGGGTTGTCTCTTTTTTTGCACTGGTGTTAAGAGGAAGAAAAGCCGACTTAGGCCAATTTATTTTAAATCCCGATAAATCACCAAAGTTCTCTATCAACTTGAGTATAAGCGGCAATGTGTTGTTGGGGTTTTGCATGAACAATATTACGTCGTCCGCATATAAACTAATTTTATGATGTGTGCCCTTGATTACTATTGGTTCTATGTGTTGGGATTGTCTTATAAATTGTGCTAAAGGTTCTAATGATAGATCGAATAGTCCGGGACTAAGAGGGCAACCTTGTCTGGCTGAGCGCGATACCGGAAAGATATCGGAGATGAATGTGCCTGTTGTAATCCTGGCCGATGGGTCCTTGTATAGTACTTTAATCATATCAATGAAACCTTTTCCTAACCCCATCCTTTCCAATACTGCCCATAGAAACGACCATTCCAACCTGTCAAATGCTTTCATAGCATCCAGGGATAGTATCGCCTTAGGTGTGATGTCCTCTTTGTCTGTATCTAGTACGTGCAGTATTCGCCTTATGTTATCATTGATCAGGCGACCTTTTATGAAGCCTGTTTGGTCCGGATGAACTAAAGACGTCATATGCTTTTGCAATCTGATGGCTAATATCTTAGAGTACAGTTTGACATCGGTTCCGAGGAGGCTTAAAGGACGGTAACTACCGCATTCAGTGGGGTCTTTGTCTTTTTTGTGAAGAACTGAAATGAGTGCGGTATTTTGGTGTTCAATGAAGCTTCCCTCTTTGACTGAGTATAAGATCATATTTAGTAATAAGGGTCCAAATATGTCCCAGCAAGAAATGTACATTTCTGATGGGATACCGTCAATTCCCGGAGCTTTGCCGTTTTTCATTCCGGATATGGCCTTCTTGAGTTCTTCTAATGTGATCGGTACTTCTAACTGTTTAGCGTCTTCATCCGTAAGTTTAGGGAGAGTAATTTGATTAAGATATGTGTCTAATTTGTCTTGATCAAAGGTCGTTTCTGAGTTATATAAATCGGAGTAGAATTCTTTGAATGTATCGTTTATTATTTTGGGTTCTGTTACTAGAGCTTGTTGTTTCCTAATGGCAGTTATATCTGCAAATTTTGCATTAATTCTTAGTCGCATGGCTAATAGGTGACTAGGTTTAGAACCTTGGAAGTACTGCTGTTGTCTAGTGCTGCGTATTTGCAATTCCGATTTTTGTCTGTACATTGCTTTGATCTCTGTCTTTAGAATGTTAACTTGGTTATCTAGTCTAGTAGAGTTGTTGTATTTTAAAGAATTAAAAAGCGCTGAGTAAAGCGTTTCCATTTCAGACAGTTTTGTGTTTTGATTTTTGCGCAATATGGAGGTAAATCTATCCGAGAAATCCTTGATCATATTCTTTACCGACATCCATAATATTCTGGGATCTTGCACCGAGTTAGCATTATCTTGTAGGAATACTGTGAGAGCTTCTTTAATTTGTGTAATGAATTCCTTGTTGTTAAGCAGCATCGAATTAAAACGCCATCTTGGGGCCCGGGTAGATAGTGTACCAAATGTTGCTTTCAGGATTAAGTAGCAGTGATCTGATAGCGCATTGGGTGTCATTTCCACTTCGTATTTATCAAATATTCTCGGGGATGCAAAGACGTAATCAATTCTGGATAGTGTGTTGTGTCTCGCTGAACGACAGGAGTACTTGCGGGTCATGGGGTTAAGTGAACGCCATAAATCAGTTACTCCTGTTGATTTCGACCAATCTTTTAATGCTTTAGATGAATTCTTTTGTTCGCTGGAGAAGGAAAGGTAAGTTTTGTCCATCCTTGGGTTCCAAATGGCATTAAAATCCGCACCTATTATATATGAGTACTCGGGATGGTTTAACATTTCTCCTGTTAGTGAAGTGAAGAAACCCACTTCGTACAAATTCGGGGCATATACCGCTGCCAATGCAATTTTCCTGTTATTGTGTATAATCCTAGCTATAGTTATGCGCCCCTCAGCATCCGACCATACCCCTTTCAATTCGATATTTAATTTGCGTCTGACGACTATGGCTACCCCTCTAGTTCTCGTAGCAAAAGAAGAGTGACTAATATTATGGTATATGTTATCCGCTAACGTATTTATGTCTCCCTCTAAAATGTGCGTTTCGCTTAATAGAGCCACGTCCACATGTTCTTTTTTCATCAGTGTAAGCACGCTTTTGCGCTTGTGTTGTTTGTTTATCCCACCGGTGTTCCATACCATTATATTCAAACTAGCCATAGTCTATGCATGTTTTCGTGTAGTTTTTGGTAATGTTTCTGGAGTATGAAGCTACAATAGATGCACATCCAATTAATGAGGTCCCGTTGAGAGCTGAGCTTAAAAACATATATATATACAAATAAAAATCCCCTATTTTCCCCTCACCCAGAAAGTCGAACATGCCTGTGTTCCAAGAACACATCCTCCGCGATTGACTTTCTCCCATGGTCCACCGGATTGCCCAAACTGAGCATTGTAATCCTAATTTTCCTATGCTCATTGCCATAGGATCTAACATTTCCATTCTATTGCAATAGAATGTCGCTTTTGGTCTTGCACCTTCCCTTACTGTAATGAAGTATTGTAATAAATAACCTAAAGATAAAAATAAAAAATAAAATAAAAAGAGAATAAACCTTTATCGACATATTCCTTTGAACCCTCCACCAACGTGTGGGGAAAAAAAAAAAGGAAAAGATTGTAGATCAATATTGACACCTTAATGTGAAGAACATTGGAAAAGAATAATGTAAGTTAAAATATATTTAAAAAATATAGAGTAATATTGACACCTTAATGTGAAGAACATTGGAAAAGAACAATGTAAGTTAAATTATATTTAAAAAATATAGAGTAATGAGAAGAAAAAATTAAATAAAATAAAAATCAATGGAAAGATATAGATAAGGAATAAGAGATAAATATTTATCAACGTGGAGAAGCCACTAGAACCGATTTAACTGATTAGATAAGATAGAAAAGCAGCGCCTTTTAGCGCTTCAATGTGCCTTTAATGGAGTGATTACTTAAATTGTTAGAATAACCTTGCTGTGCTCATACGTTTATGTGTGGTTAATTTTAAAGTATTATTAAGGGCTGATTGCACTTCATTTAATTTATTATCTGCTATGTGTATGCACACCGAATGTTATTGTTAGAGTTGTATGCTTCGTTGTCATGGTGCCTTATATTCTAGAAGGTTGTAGAATATACTAGTGCCTAGACTATTTTACATTCCAGAATGATCTAAGAGACCCAGGGCATTTGAGCGATAAACCCAGAATATTCCAGATAGATCTTTTTGCATTGATATTTATTTGTCCCCTCAGAGACCAGAGACTGAAATTATAATGTATTATGAATCGTATTATACACAGTACACTTTGTTATAGACGACTTGCATATCGTTTGCTACTTTGATGAACACAACAATGTCATTCCAACACTGGTGGAATGACCTCATTGATGAACACAATAAAGTCATTCCAACACTGGTATATATTTAGAGAGAGGCTTAACTGATTCCGGCATTTTCGTCAAGCTTTGGGTTATTTGCTGCATTTTGATTCAGGAAATCCTCAGCTTCAAAGGGTGTAAATGGACCTGACCTGCGGCCGTTATTGCCCAAGAATGATAACAGCGCCGGATATGCTAGCCTTGGCTTGTGGCCGGCTTTGTACAGCTTTTGCATCACATCTTTGTATGGTTGACGTCGGATGATGGCCTCTCTGCTCAAATCTTCGTAGATAAATATTGGTTTATCACCATACTTCAGCTTCCCACGTTGGTTGCGAGCATATTTGATGATGTCATCCCTTGTTGTAGTTTTCCGCAGAGTGACAATGATGACTCTCGGCCCGTTGATATTTTGCCCCTGGGAACCAATTCTGTAAACTTGTTCCACTTCTGGCACTTTGTTTGGATCGGAGTTTTCCAAAATCGTTGATAACTCTTTTGGAAAGTTGATGTCATCGCAGTTCACTGCTTCATCAAGCCCCACAATGCGGATGTTATTCCGCCTGTGGTAACGATGGGTTTCTAGTTGCCTCTCCATCACTTCGTTTTTAAGCAATTTTATTTCCCTCCGATATTCATCTTTAACTTTTTCCATCTCTTCTCCCATCTCTGTCATGCTACCTTCGTTCGCCTTGACTGCTTTTGTGTTTTCTGTCACCGAAATCTCCACTGTCGTGATTCGCTTTGACTGTGCATCGATCGCTTTCTTGACTTCTTCTAATTTCTCATCGATGCGATCGAATTTAGCCTCGATGCGATCGAATTTAGCATCGACGTTTGCCTCGAGCGCCTTGATGTGTGTAATCTGCAGGTTAGACTGTTCTACCATCTGTTCTTTCATCAGGTTAGACTGTTCTACCATCAGGTTAGACAGTGTGTTGAAATCGGGTGGATTTCTGCTTTCTTCAGTTGGCGGGCATATGGTAGATAGATGCAGTGACGTTGGAATCCATAAATCTGGCTGCTCTCCCTTTCACGGAGCTTGAATCTGTACCTTCTTTTATGTTGGTCTCTATTGACTCTCTTTCGGGGACCGTAATCGATGATCCCGGTAAATTGTCCTCTTCCTTCTCCTCCTCGGAGCTTGTCGCCGTCGGCTCAGAACCAGCGACGGTTAGGACGCGTCTTTCTCGTTTTGTTACGTCCTGCGCCGTTGAAGTTGCCGTAGTTATTTTCTCTGCCACCTTTCTACCTTTAACCATTTTGTCTTTTGATATGGTTAGTAGAGGGTCTTAACAATACATACGATGTGGTCTATTCTCTTTCTTTACTGTCCAAATAATGTTTTTAAACGAAATTAGCGTTGGTGGGAACGGAGCAATTGCAAAATGCGTGTGCTACATGTTGTAGCTTAACCGGAAGTCGTAGTTGAGTCATCTTGTGGCACAAGCTCAGACCTCAGCTCAGGAGATCAGCTGAGACAGACTGTTCTATCCAGTCGTCGACAGAATGCTGCAAGAGCTTGAGAGCAGGTTCTCATGAGTTGGATAACAACTTATGAGAGGCATACAGGCATGTTATCCAGCCCAGACCAGTTTCTCTCAGTGGAATTGCTGCAACCCCTCGCCAGGGACACGGGAACTCATTCTGACTTGGGGGTGCGGGGGGTGCGGTCGAGTCAGAGATAAATAATAATAATACCGTCATATTAAATGCATGCGCGAAGCAGAAGACGATTTATTGCAAGCGGCAACAACAAGCATACATCACCAGCCTACCCCACCTGTTGCGCCCCCGTACCAGAACGCTACGACGGACGGGGACGTCTCTAAATGTCGTGCCTTTATTTTTCAATGTTCACTATTCGGACAACAGCCGCACACTTCCAAAGTGATTATACATCTAAAATCGCTTACCTGCTCAAGGGTCCTGCGTTAGAATGGGCGATAGGCAGCTCTCCACTTCAGTCAGTCCTTTATCCATTTTGTCCAGTCTTCTGCCTTGAAGGTGAATTTCTCTGGTGGGGGGAACTTGAAACTGACTCATACTTTCGCTTTCACGCCGTTAGCGCTAGCTACCCTGCTGTCTCTAAACTCAAACTCAAACTAGTACTAACGTTACTGTAGCAGCCTACTCTAAAGTCTATACCAACGGATTTCCAGTTCCGCGTTGGCGCTTCCAGGCCGCGTCTATTCGAATCCCAACCGGTTCATGCGTCGGCTACACGCTGTTAATAACACTGCATTATCGAGACAGCGCCCCTATGACGATCTGGCAATGAAGTAGGGTAAATCTGCAGTGCCGCTTCGCTCTTTGACATTGAGTAGCCTCGGTTACAATGGAATAAATGCCAAAACAACCTTGCAGTTGCAGTTACACTCCCATCCAGCAGGGGGTGCTGCAGCCCCTGCCGCACCCCCCCCTTCCCGCTCGCCACACATTACAATATCCAACTATTGCCAGAGGAGATCACAGTTGCAAAGTGTTTCCTGGTCAGGACAGGCAGATATGCAGTCCCTACTATCCAAAGTGTCTTTTCCCTCCTGGATGATGATAATAATAATAATAATAATAATAATAATAATAATAATAATAATAATAATAATAATAATAATAATAATAATAATAATAATAATAATAATAATAATAATGCATTTGATTTATAATGCGCCTTTTCAGGACACTAAAAAAAAGTCCACAAATCGGTGAATGAAAAAATTATAGGATCAAATGAAAACTACTTACTAAAATGGATGTTTAAAAGTACTAAAAACCAACAAAAAATACCAAACACTAACAAACATTCAGCACAGACAAAAAACAATTTTTTAAATTTTTTTTTAAAGGTCCGGGGCTAGGAGAAAAACATTCTTCCTCTGAAATTTTAGGTAGGTTCATTTGATCAAGAAATGAATCCAGTTTATTATGATCGAATACCACTTCTGACTTGTATAGGTTAGAGTAAAACGCACTAAACGTCTCGTTGATTTTCTTCGGGTCAGTAACAAGTCCCTGTTGGTCCTTAATAGTGGGTATATCAGCAAATTGTGCATTGGATCGTATCTTCATAGCTAGTAGGTGACTCGGTTTAGAGCCATGAAAGTAATAATGTTGTCTTGTACTGCGTATTTTAAATTCAGATTGTTGTCTTAAAATGGAATTAATCTCTTTTTTTAACACTTTGATTTGAGACTCCAATTGACATGAGTAGTTGCGTTGTAAGGAGGAGAATAACGACGAGTGTAGCATTTCCAGTTCTACCGATTTGGATTGACGTTTCTTGTGGAGGTTGGAGGCAAAGAGAGTAGTGTTTTCCTTAATAAAACCCTTTACCGATCTCCATAACATTCTGGGGTCTTGTACCGAACCCACATTACTCTTTAGGAAATCATTTAGTTTAATGTTGAATTGTAAATTGAATTCAGTGTTTTTCAAGTGTCGGGTTAAAACGCCATCTTGGTGCTCGGGAAGTCATTCTACTAAAAGAGCCCTTTAAGAGTAAATAGCTGTGATCTGATAGTGCACTGGTTACCAATTCCACATCAAAGCTATTGTGGTAATATTGAGTTGAATTTCATAAACAGCCTTGTATACTGTTTAGCAGAAGTGGTGGCAGGGATAGTTGAATAGACAAAGGTCACCCCCACTAGGTGATCAGATTAGTACTGTATGGTAAAGAAGGCCCAAAGGGTCAAAGCGATCATGTCACACCCCCCCTCGTGAGACAAGCCAGGCCCCTTCATCTCAGCAAAAGATCACACGGACGTGGGCCACCGATGGGCCCCTTCTGTCTCTGTTCCATCACGTCGCCACACCCCAGGGGGGGGGGCTGCCAGCGCCCACAAGGAGACCCCCCACCAGAATGACATTAGGCCAGCCCCCCCGTGAGAAGACACACAGAGGAACCCAGAGGGAGGGGCTGCCAGCGCCACAGGACACCGCTCACAGAAGGCGCCCACAGGAGATGCATGATTGGATCAACTGTAATAGTGAACTGTATTCTATTTTGGCTAGAAATGGTAGTATAAAGGAGGGGACATTTTGGTAATTCGGGAGCGCTCAGACCAGACACCAACCAGGGGGGTCTGGGGGCTCCACCGACTCCTCCCGACCAGAGAAACTACTGCTTTTTGATGTAAGTAAGCCGGATGGAACCCGCATTGTTTGGTTAGACTAGAATGTAACTTAGCTTAGAAACCAGGCTTACTTATATGCAAAAAAGGGCTTACAGTATTTTCAATGTATGTTCAGATTATGTTACCGACTGTTTTATGTACATTATTGAGGTTGGAGATGCAAACCTGATTGTGATATTTCTGTACAACAGACAGCTGTTAATGTTCTCTGATCATCTTTTGTATGTAAAAGTCAACCTTTTATTCACCCTTGGCCCTGGTTCAAATAAATCAGCTGAGTTGAAATACAGTTCTGGTTTGTCTGGCCTACACGTTTTATTCCTCATCTGCTAAAGTCTGATGAGGAGACCAACAATTCTATCAAGTATGAATCTTTCCTCCTCCTTCCAGATAGTCAATCTCATTGTGTTGTGCTACAATAACCTCAAATTATTGTAGAAAGTCTGTGGGAATCTACCACACTATCAAATAGTCTAGGGGAAGGAAAAACATAATCGTGGGCCGTTGGGTTGAGTAGTCGCCACAGATCATTTGTTTCTGATTATTGGAAGTGGTGGTATTAGATTTATCAATCAAGGGATCCCAGATGGCATTCAAATCCGCACCAGTTATAAATGAATACTCAGGTAGAGCCAACATTGTTCTAGTGAGAGTAGCGTAGAAGTTAGCATCGTAAAGATTAGGGGCGTAAGCCGCTACCAAAGCGATTTTCCTGTTACTGTATTCTATCTTAGCAATGGTTACTCGTCCGTCTGCATCAGACCATAACTCCAACAATTTAATATTCAACCCTCGTTTCACAACTATAGCTACACCACGAGATCTAGTTCCAAAAGATGAGTAGCTTATGTTTTGATATATTTTATCCGCCAGCTTACCATTGTCAGCCAATAGGTGGACACAGTGGTGGTGGGCCTGATCTCTGCCAACGACGAGAGGGCCTACCTGGAAGAGGTCAAGGTCCTGGCGGGATGGTGCCAGGAAAACAGCCTCTCCCTGAACGTCAGCAAAACAAAGGAGATGATTGTGGACTTCAGGAGGTCGGGGGTCAAGGACTACAGCCCCCTCAGCATCGACGGGGCACCGGTTGAGAGAGTCAACAGCTTTAAGTACCTCGGAGCCTACATATCCGAGGACTTGACATGGACCACACACATTGACAGTGTTGTGAAGAAGGCACGACAACGCCTCTACTTCCTCAGGCGCCTAAGGAAGTTCCAAGTCAGTCAGAAGATCCTTAAGAACTTCTACTCATGTACAATAGAGAGCATCTTGACCGGCAACATCACCTCCTGGTTTGGGAATAGCACTGCACAAGACCGAAGCAGACTACAAAGAGTGACACGTTCAGCCGAACGCACAATTGGAGGGGGGCTCCCCACCCTCCAGAACATTTACAACAAGCGTTGCAAGGGCAAGGCTAAGAGAATCATTAAAGACTCCAGTCACCCGAACAACTGCCTCTTTGAACTGCTGCGGTCAGGCAAGCGATACCGGAGTCTCAAGGCGAGCACAGAAAGACTCAGAAGAAGCTTCTATCCCCAGGCCATCAGGCTGCTAAACGAACAATGAATGAACACTACACAACAACAACCACCAAACGCACATAGCACACACATCCACACGCACACACTCACTTTAAACAAACACACTGTAGCACCCACTCCACACACTTTATAGCACACACCCACTTTAAACAAACACACTGTAGCACCCACTCCCCACACTTTATATTTATTGATGAAGGATTGCACTACAACTCGTACACCTTACTGTAAATTGTACCTAAAATTGTACCTCATCCCATTTCTGCTTTGCACTAGATAGTACTGTACATTAGTACACTGCATAGTATTGTATATTATATGGTAACTCAGAACATTGTACATATGTCTATACCGAACACTGTGACCTCACTTTTCTTCTTCTAAATTACATGCTATATTATGTTATTTGATACTATCTTGTCTAGCACAGTCTCTGGAGCGTAACAGTAAGAAGCATTTTGTATGAAAGTATTCTGTACTTCTGTATGACAACTATTAAAGAACTTGAACTAGGTGCGTTTAGCTTAAAAGAGCCACATCAACCTGTTTGTTTTGCATCAATGTAAGCACGCTTTTGCGTTTATGTTGCATGTTTAGGTCTTCTACTGATATGTAATGACAATGATATGCTTGCATGCATATTTTAACCTCAAACGGTGGAAATGTAACCATGGTCACAAAAGTGACCATTGGGATAAAACATAGTCAGAAATGGGCGATTTTGACAATTTCTCTTATTCATCCACGTTTTTTTCCACACAGGTTAACACTTGCAGATGTTTTGGACATCCTCTTTGAAAATGACCCCCCAGGTGCTGTTTGCAGTGGATAACTCAAAGGTCACAGATTCTTCAAAATGCGGCCCATCTTTGATGCACTGAACAAGTCCTACAAAATGATGCCGTTCTCAGAATGGTTGATGCAAGCATGATACCTTATTATGGCAGGCATGGTTGCAAGCAATTTATCAGGGGCAAACTGATTCGGTTCGGATATAAATTGTGGAGCCTTGCTTCCCCGAGAGGATACATGTTTCACATGGATCCCTACTGTGGAGCAAACACCTGTCTGCCTGGGACTGGCTTAGGACAGGGCCCAAGTGTAGTTCTTGGTCTAGCTGAACAAGTCGAAGTTCCTCCAGGTTCCACCTTTGTTCATGACAACCTTTTCACCTCATTCAGCCTCCTTGATGAAATGACAAAATGAGGGTATGGATCCCTTGGCACTGTCAGGCAGTGTCGTCTGCATGATGTCCCTTTCACAGATATTAAGGCATTTGGAAAAATGCCTTGTGGAAGTACTGAGGTCCTCACAGAGAGAGAGAAGCTACTGGTGCGATGGAAGGACAAGTGTTGTGACTATGGCAACCAATGCTCTCAAAACATATTCTGATGGGCAAGTGAGCAGGTGGAGCAGAGAGAAGAGAGCAAAAGTGATGGTGAAACAGTCGGAGTGCATCCTCCGATACAATGAAAACATGGGTGGCGTTGATCTGCATGATCAAGATGTTTCAAGATACAGGGCGTCTATAAGGTCAAAGAAATGGTGGTGGAAATGGCTTTTTTAGTTTTTTGAGGGGGGGGGGGGGGGGGGGGGGGGGGCATGAGCGCCGAGCTGCTCGCGCCCGCACGACCACGCTCACTCCGACAGAGGCAGGCCCGGGTCATATACGTAGCTCCCACCCACATCGTTGAATGTTGAATTATTTCATTTTACATGTATTTTTGTTGAAACCTTGTGATGCATCTCTCCACTTTGAGTTCTTCGAGTGTGAAGTGAAATGAAACCAAATCATATTGGTATAGTCTGTTATAAAAGAGTAAAATTCTGATTTGCTTCTCACCATGCCCTAGTGTTTTATTGTTGCACATATTATTCAGATGGCGTCAATGGGCTTCTGCCAGAAATGTTCGGGCGGGGTGTGGACCTGCCCTGTGGGTCGGATTCACTCCTAATTATGAGGGATTCTAAATTGGCCCATGCCACATGCATCCACCAAGTTTTGTAAAAATGAGCTCAATAGTTTTTGTGTAATGCTGTTCTAAAATATTAATGGAGGTGAATGGAGGTCAATGGACAGCTGTGTTTGGATGGCCCGTGGACCCACCCTGTAAGTCGCATGCACACAAAAGTGTCACAGGTTCTACATTGGACCACGGTACACACTTCCACCAAGTGTAGTGCAAATCGGTCCAGTCTAACACAAAATAGTCTAGGTAAATAATGGGAAACACTGGGTGCACGACATATCGGCCGCCGGTATAATACCAATACTTTTGGCCTTGGCCATTTAAGGCCTACTGTACTTTAAGGTTTTGAACTGTTGTACAATGTGTCCTAGAAATCTCACTCACGTATGTCATACGTCTTCCACATAAAAATGCTGGATGCAGAAATGGAGCAGATGAAGACATGAGAATATTAAAATGATTACTTTGTCATACGTTTTTTGAGCCCATTTCAGCAGATTATCTCAATTGCATTATTCTGGCAGGGAGTCTGAATTCGGCACAACACACCCTATACATCCCAACCCCAATGCACACCCTCATCCACCACCACACTTCCCAGGCAGGATGTAATCATCCTCACCACTACCCCCCCCCCCCTCACAGTGAGCTGTGGTGTTCCACAAGGAAGCATACTAGGACCGCTACTGTTCCTAATTTATGCAAATGACATGTCGTCAGCTTGTGACTGCAACTTGTTCCTGTTTGCGGACGACTCAGCCCTGCTGGTCTCTGACAAGAACAAGTTACAGGTTGAAAAAACCCTCAGCTCGGAACTAGGCAAAATCTGCATATGGCTCGCCGACAACAAACTATCATTACACTGTTTACACATGGGCAAAACAGAGTCCATTCTCTTCGGTTCAAATAACAAACTCAGCAAGACCGACGGCTTCTCAGTTACAGTGGGTGACAATATTGTCACAAGGAAAGATGAAATTACCTACCTGGGTTCCATCCTAGAGGCTAATCTTTCCTGTGACAAAATGGCATCCAATGTAATAAAAAAAGTCAACCAACAAACTCGATTCTTGTACCGGATCTCCTCTCTGGTAAACAAGAATACCCTGAAGACTCTGGCAGGAGCACTCATTCAAGGGTACTACGACTATGCTTGCACCTCATGGTACCAAAGCACCTCAAAGGCACTAAAAACCAAATTACAAACATCTCAAAACAAACTAGTCAGACTACTGCTTGACCTGACTCCTAGAACCCACATCACCCCTGCCCACTTTGACAACCTAGGATGGCTTAGAGTAGACAACAGAGTACAGCAACTTGCAATGGGCCTGGTCTACAAGATACACTACACGACCAAGGTACCCATGTACATGTCAAAATACTTTCCAAAGGTCAGTGAATACCACGATCACAACACCAGAGGGAGCTCCACAAATCATGTTAAACCCAGATTCGGCTCAAACAAGGGACTAAACACGTTTCGCAATTATGCCACATCAATGTGGAAAGCCCTACCCAAAGCTGTAAAGGAATGTGAATCACTACCCACTTTCAAAAACGCTCTCAAAGAACACCTACGGGAGACTGCATTTCGAAACTGGCCCCTACAAATGTCCTAACCCAGTTGTACAGTAAATTACCAAGTATGGCTTTGTCAGTATTCCAATGTACAGTGTACAGTGTCCCCCCCCTACCCAACCCCCCGCCCAACCTCCAATGTACATTTACTACTGTGGTAAATTCCCACAGACCTTCTACAATAATTTGAGGTTATTGTAGTACAATACAATGAGATTGATTATCTGGAAGGAGGAGGAAGGATTCATACTGATAGAATTGTTGGTCTCCTCATCTGACTTAGCAGATGAGGAATAAAACGTGTACGCCAGACAAACCAGAACTGTAGTTCAACTCAACTGATTTATTTGAGTCAGGGCCAAGCGTGAATAAAAGGTTGTCTTTCACATACAAAAGATTATCAGAAAACATTAACAGGGCTGTCTGTTGTACAGAAATATCACAATCAGGTTTGCATCTCCAACCTCAATAATGTACATAAAACAGTCACTTGGTTAACATAATCTGAACATACATTAACCATACTGCACACATTATACATGAGTAAATCTGGTTTCTAAGATAAGTATCTATACATTCTATTCTAACCAACCATGGGTCCATGATTTTACTCACATAAAATGCAGCAGCACAGTCTCTCTCTGGCCGAAGGAGCGGTGGAGCCCCCAGACCCCCTGGGGTTGGGTCCGGTCTGAGAGCTCTCGAATTACAATTAGTCTCTTCCTTATATACCCAACTTCTAGCCAAAATAGAATCCAGTTCACTATTACAGTTGATCCAATCATGCATCTCCTGTGGGCGCCTTCTGTGAGCGGTGTCCGGTGGGCGCTGGCAGCCCCTCCCTCTGGGTTTCTCTGTGTGTCTTCTCACGGGGGGGGGGCTGGCCTGATGTCCTTCTGGTGGGGGGTGTGAATACACTTTGACCCTTTTGGCCAAATTACCATATAGTACTAATCTGATCACAGAGTGGGGGTGGAGAGTAGCTCTCGTCACCCCTGCTAGTTGGCAGAGTAGCTGTGATGACTTCTTTAACACGAGTGTAATCACCCTTCAAACCTTATTTCTAATATTATGGTTTACTCTTTTGATACTAAACAGTTGATTAATAGATCCATGACTCTTCAGCATGTAATCAGCATTTACATACAGTCAGTTTGAGTGAGGGCTTTGTGACTTGTAACTATTCCCCTATATACCATTTGGGTATGCAGCCTTCTCATGCGAGGGGGTTGGTGTGAAATGTCTGTCTCTCCTACATTATGACTCTCTAATTATTCACACATATTATTTATGAAATACAACGTCAATATTACCACACTACTCCTGCCACAAAGACCACTACATTCAACTTCTCCCCCCATACCCTCTCTTTCTCCTCCTGTACTGCCTCTACTGACAAATGCCCTTTTCTAAAACCCTGTTCCCTATCTTGCTTTTCCTGATCCTCCTGTACTACCCTTAGTGCCAAATGCCCTTCTCTAAAACCCTGTTCCTTATCTTGCTTTCCCTGTCCTACCTTCCTAGCTGCCTCTGCATATGATATCCTACCTTCCCTTCTCACCTGCTGGACCTTTACCTCTCGTTTCATCACCTTACAACCCCAATACGCTACACCAGGGCTATTCAACTGGCGGCCCGCGGGCCAGATCTGGCCCGCGGGATGATTCTGACCGGCCCGCCAAAGATTACATGATAATAAAAAATAATTTTTTTTCATGTCAACGTTAACACGCACAATTGAGCCAAAAGTCACTGAATTAATGACAGATTTCATTGATAAATTGAGGGCGCGCCTCTCAGCGGAAAAAAACTCAGAGCGTGTTTTTATAGTCACATATTTGTCATGTGTAGGTGGGTTTTCCAGCAAACTCACCACTCTCGCTGCCGTTGAATTCATAAGGGCTGCTACCACATAGTAGTACTTGGTGGCATCCGCGGTAATATTCCTGAGATCGAATAGGGCTTCGGCTTGCGTGAACCAAGCGTTGGCACTCTGCGCAGCTTGAGTGAAACTGCGTTCAAAGTTCTGCGATCTGCGTTCTGTTGTTCAGTTGACATGTTCGATATAATCTCCGAAATACGTCCAAGGGTCACAAATGTAGGAATGCAGTAATGATAGCGTAGACGGAGTCGTGTTCCGATGCAAAAACGCTAGTTTATTACGCACTCTACTGTCGCACAAACAACACCCATTCAACTTTCACTGTCTCTCTTTAACTACGTCATCCCCCGCTAAGGGTCATGGGAGATGTAGTAAACACCACAAAAGGCTAGAATGCCGTGAATTGTGTCCCAGTAAGTAGCCACTACACGCAAATCATTAATCATACATCCAAAATAGCATACGTTTATTATTATACACGATGATGATACAGCTCCCAGGGGAGCTTTAGAGACCCCCAGGGGAGCTGATGTCTGATCTAGGGGAGCTATAGCTCCCCGGGCTCCCCTCTTGGATCGCACCCTGTTTGCATCACTGTTTGCGGGTAGCCCTCACTTCCTATGAACCCTCTTTCTCTGCCATTGCCCAGTCAAAGAAGTGCAATCGCTCTCATTAGATGTGTGTATGTAGGCTAGGCCTGTCTGCCCCCCACCCCCCTGATGTTTGAGAGTTAAGAGTGGACAATAAGTGCTAATAAGATGCTGTGATTTGCTGTTGTTGCAGACATGAAGCACTTTTTCATAAGCTCAGCTGCACTATAAATGTGTTTTTTTGTTCAAGTGTTGATGTTAGAATGTTCAGATGCACATCATGCACTTGTTTGTTTTTTATTTTATTTTTATATTGAAATGTTGAAGAGGAGATGTTGCAGTTGTTGCACAGTCATAAATGAAGCACTTTTTGCAGGAGATATTGCAGATGTGGCACATAAATGAAGCACTTTTTTTTAAAAGTATACTACTTTTGCAATGTAGTTAAATAAAAGTTGTGAAAATGTGGTTGCGTGTTGTGTCAACTGTGTACATATATTCATAGCACGGGGAGGCGCCGTGGCAGTCCGGCCCCTGGCCCCTTGGGTTTCTGACAATGTGGCCCCCTGAACAATTTAGTTGAATAGCCCTGCGCTACACTATGCTCCCCACCACAACTAGAACATTTGTGATGTCACAGTATTCTAGGGCCTTCTAGAAGATCTAGTCCCAACTTTAAAATTATGATTGCGCAAAACTGACGGGATTGTAAATGGATAACTTTTTATTCCTATCTACACCAATAGGTCTTTAGCCCAGAGTGAAAATTGTCTAGTGCGCCAAGGTGAGAACGGTAATCGTTTTCTAGCCACTTCTCAGCCCCACCGTATGGCCTAGCGATGGTTTGTCATTCAAATGAGACCGCGTTTCCATGCATCCTTCTCAAAGTTAACGGCTGATTCATAACTGATCTGACAGATAAGAGGTTTAATTGTAATACTCACCATGTTTCTGAAGTTAGCGTTGAAAGTGAAGAAGATTGATAGAGGAAGAGGCTAAATTAACTCTCAACCTTCAACCTTCTCTCCCGCCGTCCTCCCGTTAAAATAGTTTCCTGTATTTTTTTATTCATACAAAATGGCTGCAATTCCCCTCGTGCCGACAGGTGGCAGCAGTGTAGATTAGGCCGTTAGCACGGGGGGTCTGTCCGGAAGCCGGTTGCCAACAAGCTTCTTCTTCTTCTTCTTGTGTTTTTTATTGGCGGTTGGCACTAACGGCTTGTAGGGCAAAGTGGGTTTGTTCCCGGAGAGCTCACTCTCGGCTGTGGTTTCTCAATGTATGGTGTTCTCCCTCAGCATGCGAGTAGGGTGAGACAACACCATTCTTTAGTTCAAATAATACCCTACTTTATACTATATTATTGTCATTCGTTTAATGTAAAGTCACAGTGTTTATCAATTCAAAAAAATGTATAAAAAAAAAATATTTAGTCAGTATGAAAATCAAAATGTGATCTGAATAGTGAGATTTTTTTTTTTTTTTTTTTTTTTTTTTTTTTTTTTTTTTTTATTCTTTATCATTATTATTATTATTTAAATTTTTCTTGTTTAACTGTGGATTGTGTTTCTTTTATAATGGTATAAATGATTATTTGTGTAAATAAGGTTATACACCGACCATTAAGAAAATACATGTTAGTTTAGGAATAAGGGGCAGGTAATTATAAGATTTATTCTTCTTCCTGCTCCTTTTGTCCATGGAATGGCTATTTATGATTTTTTAATGAAGAAACTATGATTGTATTATTCCATGTGGCAAATAAAAACTCTGAACTGAACTGAACTGAACTGAACTCTTACATTGGCACTGCTTTAACGTTGCATTTACCCATAATCCATTGCTGTATTAGACTGTATGTGCCAGTATAACTTTTGTAAAGTAATGAAGCGCAAATGTAAAGTTAATCAATACACAATGAAACAATATCTTTATCATTATCACATGTCAAAACTACTTTAATAAAACAAGATTTCCGTTTTTCATTTCTACTCATTCATCCAAAACAAGACAGCAATTCTACTTCTATATATCACGACATTTATGACACAAATCGATCTCTAAACAATGTTTGTATGTCTCCGTAATGGTGCTGGCCTGGTAGGTTAAGCCACCGTTCGACGCAGTTTCTATTCATGGGTACCGAAGACGTCACTTCCGGAATGCCAGCCGCCATCTTGGTGACCTACTTTATTAGCGACATCAACACAGCACATCTTAATGACACAGAAAGACAGCTATATTTGGAGAAGACGTCGATTATTCGTTGCGATCCATATTTATAACTTTCAACTTTATTTTGTCCCTTAAAATTAGCTGAACGTCTGCCCCAACTTACTTTTCCCGACATCTACATCTATCTTGTACATAATCCATCCCCATTCACCGGAGCCTGGAGGCTTTCAAGAGCACCGATGCTTATCAATATTCCGTTGCAGGATGGGTGAACGACACCAAGATATGGCATCTGGAGACAAAAAATATATATGTAATCACAGGACGTGTAAGTAATTCAACAACCATTATCAACCGTGTAATTCTGGTGGTGGTTAACGTTAAGTCTAGAGTGCTAATGTTATGTGTGCTAGTGACATTATGCGACTTTCCATGTTGACTGCCAGAACGTTAAGCCTTAATACTAGTCTTTAAAACAATAACGTTAGACTAACGTTACCACACGAGTTCAAATATTATATCGTTATGTATTTGAACAATTTTGTTAACAGTTGCAGTTTAGGTGAATTGAATGATGGGGTGAAATGATGAATTGAAAATGGGGGACCCTGATGTAAACAAGACGAACGTTTTTCTCTGGTCTGCATCCCCTTAACAATTGTATGTATTGAGCTGTACTGTACCCATTCTGCAATCTGTTAATAAACTTATCAATCAATTAGGCAGTTTAATATTTTATTCTGTATTCTGTTTTCTAATAATACAAAGTTCTCTAGTGTAGTGCCGAGAGATGGGAGTCGGGGACAGTGGCTCAAGGCAGAGTGAATAGCCTTTATTAAGCACAGAAATACAACATGCTACTGCTACGTTGCTTGCAGTCGACTGACTGACTGAGAGAATTGCCGAATACATATATACATACACAAATGTTCTAGAACATTGGCCATGACATCATACGGTGACATCAGCCATGTTCTAGAACGTTTGGCTATGACATGACCACAAATGTTCCAGAATGTTCCTAACCCTAGTTCCGTGGGTGAATTATGTACAATTAACAATCACTACACTAGGCTATATTTATCTTTTACTGACCGGTCTAATAAATAAATAAATTTCACCACAGGCAGGTGTTCTCAGGTTAGAACCTCACTGTTTTGTTTAGGTCCTAGTCTGGAGTTGTTCTCAAATGTTCAAAATAACATGGCTCACTTTTGCATTATCTTCATCAGATGGGGTCTAGAAAACGAAGACACTGCCAGAGAGTCGTACCTGATGACGATGCAAGATCGCCATGCAGACCTCACCGTTGCAGCATCTGGGCTTATCATCAATCCAGAGCTGCCATGGATGGGTGCATCACCAGATGGCGTGGTGACCTGTGCTTGCCATGAGCCTGGCATGTTAGAGATTAAGTGTCCTTTCAGTGCAAAAGGCCGCACTCTAAATGAATGTGCCAAAGACTCACGGTTCTGCTTGACTGTCACTGAGGAAGGTTTGATGAGCCTAAAGCTAGATTATTCCATATACAGCCATAGAAAAATCGATGTAATGTGCTATTTAATTCTAATTCATCTAGTTTATTGACTGATTGATTGAACATGTACCTTGGTCGTGTAGTGTATCTTGTAGACCAGGCCCATTGCAAGTTGCTGTACTCTGTCGTCTACTCTAAGCCATCCTAGGTTGTCAAAATGGGCAGGGGTCAGACCACGTGAGCGGATCGGCGCGGCCGAGAAATCCGCTCTTCGCTCTTTAAAGCTTGGTCCGCTCCGCTAATCACTCATGTTGACCCCGCCCCCAAGTCGCTCTCCGCTCGCTCCCCGCTCACCTTGAATCGAGCGCTCCCCGCTCCCCGCGCCAGATCGCTCGGCAGTTTTTTTTCTTCTTTTTTTGGAGCATGGTGTAAATGAGCTCAAACTACAACAGTCTACACCCCCTGGGCCCCTTAACAATTGTTTGTATTGAGCCGCATTGTAATTGTAGCCATTCTGCAATGTTAAATAACGTTGTTTATCCATTCACTATCTCTATTAAGCGATGATAGGCTAGCCGAGCCACAATGCTATGGTCGCTGCCATTAACGTTAGCATGTAAGCTAACGTCAACAACAATGGCGTCGATACTTTTTCTAACTGGATTGAGTGTGGGCGTCTCTACAGTGACAAAGCCTGAACGAACAGCCTATCACAGGTTCACCCTTCTCATTGGTTGAAAATGGCCTTCATGTTTGTACATCGCCATCTGTTGCTTTGGCATTGTACTGCATGTATATATTACATCAGTGTTAAACCACTGTGAGCGGCCTGGAGTGGATTGGAGCGGAGGAGAACTCTCGCTCCGGACGTCGCGCCGACTCATTTTAAAACCCACTCCTCGCTCACGTCAAAACCGGCCGCTCCGCGCCCCGCGCCGCTCGCGCTCCGATCCGCTCACATGCACTGGCAGGGGTGAGGTGGGTTCTAGGAGTAAGGTCAAATAAATTCTGAAAGAAACTATCCTGTCTTTTGGTCATGTATTTGTGTAATGTGTACACATTCATCTGACATCACTGAATCATATATATTCAAATACCGTAGATTGTGCAGATATGGTTTATTTAAAGCCAGATTTACAGTAAAGGGCACGTTTATTACCTTAAGAGGGAAACTTGTAATAGATCCATTTCACATGGTAAGCAACTACTGCCTGTCTATTCTGTGGGCACCACAGATGGGCAAATATTACAAAGAGCACAGCAAACTGTTACCATCTTGTCAACAGAGGTAGGTTGTCCTTGAGCGGCTGTTTAGCAGAGCGACAGCGGGATGGTGGTCTGAATGATGGTGTATTTGTTCCTGACCAGGCCAATGACTCTTTCCACATGGATCCTAACGGCAGCAAGTCCCCTTGTTGCTTCTAGTTCCAGGGGGTGCAGTTGCTGCTTGCCTCTGGTGAATGCTGGAATTTTCAACTGTGCACAATACAGGCCTACCGTATCTTTGACATTGAAGCCTCTATCTGCAAGAATGACATCTCCTGGTGATATTTTCTCAAGATAACCACAGTTTTCTGTGATGTGCTTGTCGCTTGTGCGTCCACCCCAGCCATTTGACAAAGGATATAACACCTTGGGGTGTTATTGAAATCAAGAATTTTACAGTGTTGTGATGCTTGTACTGAGAGTATGTTTGTGCATGAGTTCTCAAGTTCTTTGGCTTCTCTATGAATATTTCCAAACAGTCGATAGAAGTGCAGTTTTTAAAATTATCCCTGAAACACATGGGCAGACTGACCTGAATTTGTTCTTTTGATGGCCAAAATATAAGTGGTGACATTCTAACATACATTACATCTAATGTACTATTAAATATTCTGACAACACTTGTCTTAGACATACGAAATAAATAGACAAAAAAATATAGAGGTAAATTAAGCCTCATTCTCATCAGTGTTAACAGAAAGCTATGAAAGGGAGTCAGTCTGGGACTAGGTTTCAGAAATCCTGACAGGAAAGTAAAGACAACCATTAATTTAGCATAGCTTGGAAGGCCTGTGAGTTCCAGTACCATGTCATCATTTCCTTTAAAGGCCTCTTCGTTCAAAGACAGCCCATCAACGTTGTCTTTTAGACGAACCTCTGCCCTAAGTCGTGCACACTAATTTGTCAATGCCTTGACTGTAGCTTGGCAGGCTGCATTCGAGCATGGCCCCACTATGCCTGTGAATGGCTTGGGAGTAATTGTGCTCATCCTTCATGCATTCTGCCCGTACTTGCATGGTGTTGTCATGCTCAGTGTCATCGCTGGTGCTGGAGGGGGCCACAGTCTCATGGTCATCACTGCTAGGGGCCATTGTCTCAGTCCTTTTCCGTTTAATCTGCTGGGTATGCTCAAACCTACTGTTGGCATAGATGGTTTTCTGCCTTTGTCCAGCTGAAGTGTGTGCAAACAGGCTAGGTACATAATCAGGGCTCATGGGGTTCTCACTTTTTCTGCCTAAGCAGACAGAGAGACAAGAATGGTAGACTATTAAATGTGTGCATACCATCAAAATATTGACCAAAAGGTAATGTCCCTTTCATCTTTTTCTCAGAATTTGTTCTCTCTTATTCACATATATATATACTGCAGGTAAGTATATTGTATTGTATATTTAATTAAGTGCAGAGGTAAGTAAGAGTAGCTTTACAACTGGGTTTAATAACAGTTTCCTTTTTGACAAGTAGCTAGGTATGTGATTAGTGTAATAAATCCAACCACTACACAGTCTGAATCTATCTCAAATTAGCATGTGTTTGGATGACACTGCTAACGTTAATTATATAGCAACTGAAGTTAACCATGTTTAAGTGTTTCAAGTGTTTCCCTGAGCTAAAAGATTAAAATAATAATTAACATTAGATAACGTTAGATAGATGTAGGATGCCAGTGGTCCCTTCTGATTGAAGCCAACCATTTATTGCGCCGATCTAACTCCTTTGGGATGGAATACAATTGTAGTTCGGGGTTTCTCTGACGACTGTTGTTACAGCCAACTGCACAACATATCCCGGGCATATTGTATGAAGTTGTATGAACTTTAGTTGTGTTTCGCGCAACTTCTCTTCTCTAGTTGTGGCGCGCAGGAGTACCTCTCTCATTCACCTGTCGGACACAATACAGGACACAAAGATGGCCGCGCTAAATCGCTGTGACGTCATATGGCCCAAATGAATATCTATCCTACCGACAGTGGCGAATATTCATGGAAGCCAAGGGAAGCCAACCTTCCCCAAAAATATAAACAGTAAAAAATATTTAAAAAAAATATATATATATATAATAATTTCTTTTTGTACTTTTTTTTTCTCGTTTACAATAATAATAAAATGTTCATCTCTGTGTTATAATCATTTTCTATATATAATGTTCTATTTTTTTGTAATCACCATAGCGTTGGGGTTACAAATTCAAGCAGCCAAACAAGTGCTGTAACCATGAGACGAGACCAGCATCGCTGCCCAGCCGGGGAGCCGAGCAGGTACAGGACAGTGAGCAGATGATGCGAGGCAGGGGGGTTGAGTTTCTGAGACCCCCTATGCGAAGAAGGAATATTGGGAATATTGGGGGTGGGCTACAGGCTTGTGGCTCCGCCCCTCAAAGAGACGGACACGGACGGGGATGCTGGTGTTGTAGACAATTAGGTCACTGGCAAAGAAACTGTCCTAAAAAATTGTGTTTGCAGGGGCAGAGGGCTAGAAGGAACGGACAGGCATTACAATGAAGGGGCTATGACGCTCCGGAGAACAGATTTAGATATTAGAAATTTCACAATAAGTGAGCAAAAGACTAATAAAAAATTTAACGAGTTATTACATATCTATGAGAGTAATATAGACATGTGAATACTAACAGTAGATAAAGGGACTGGTTTAGCGAAAGCGAGAGACAGAGGAAGTGAAAAAAATTTATTAAATAGGAAATTGAATACTAACATTGAGAAAATATGGAAATAATCTTTTGTTTATTATTTTTCTTTTCTTTTCTTAGATACCGGCAAGCTGGGAGAACTCTCTCGTCTGTCGGACCGGATGATAAGTGACACAACGAGATTGATAGAGAGATCCATAAAATGAACTGGAAATTGAAGTGTGAACTAGGGCTGGTTCATAAAATCTCTTTTCCGTTCATTAGATCCAGATGTAGAATCTGGGCGGTTGTGCCACAATGATATTGCATGTGTGTGATTGGAAAAGCAAGACTCTGTGGGCGGTCAGGTGGCGTAACGGAGATTGCGTTCGTCATCAACCCCGGAGCGGCTGGATTTGCCTGTTCACACTAATACAATTGGCAGTATTAGAGGGTGGGAGAAGCTGGCGGGGTGGGTCCGGGTCGTTGTAAACAGCGACTCCTACAGTTCGGTCGGGGCGCCTGCTAAAGCGCGGATAAGATCTAAGTGGGATCCTTCCACACGCTACGCCCTCTCAGTGAGAATCTGCGCTGCCAGGTGAAAAGAAGCGGTTGATTGGCTGGACGTGTGTCGGAGGAAGCACGTGGTAGCCTCCACTCTCCCAGACCGACTGTGGGGGGTAAGTGCGCAGCGACCAGGAAGGGGATTGGGAATTGGCATAACGACTAACATTGGGATGGGAGAAAATCGGAGGAAAAAGGAGGGGGAAAAAGATCAAAAAAAAAAAAGGAAAAGCAAGACTCTCTGTAATAGATAAGCTCTGAAGAATGTCGTGAGGGGATACAACTATAACCTTCCCTCATGAATATCTTGGTTGATATTGGCCAAATAGTTGATTAATGTAAGGTGCAGACATGTGACACTGATGATTGTCTTATGAAGGGCTTTGCGTTAAGCTTTTAATAGGCTGGCAGAGTGGGTGGAAAACATAAAATTAAAGGTGGTTTTTACCATGCACAGGGGATGAGTTGGTGGAAGGAAGTCGTCGGAGATTCACCTGTCCGAGCCAAGAATCTTTCCAGATACGAGGATGATCGTGTAAATATATACACGTTCAAGGAGTGGTGGATGTGCTGGACCCAAGGCAACAGTCCAGTAAAATGGGTACAGCACAAAGAAATGAGAGGATGTGATTTAGTTGAATAACAATATACAGAAGCCAAAAATAATAGCAGAGTACAAAAATAGTGATTTGGAAAATAAGTTGTAACTCAGAACAGTAAAAAATGTATTTGAGTCTGGAGAAAAATTTGGAGTTCCTATCAACTGTTGTGATTAAGTAACCTGCATTGTCCACCGGAGCAATATAACCCGTTGTAGGATGCTGAGGGGAGATTAGTTTGCCATCATTCCACAAAGAGTGGTTACGAGGAAAGCCCGGCTGCCATCCAACAGGGGTCTTGAGCCCTTACCAACTACCAGGCTGGCATCAGAGAGAGGCACCAAACCTCTCTGACCTTCCCGGCGGTCAACGGGTGTCGGGCCAACCGCTGCGGAAGGAGACGGCACACTCTTCTCAACAGCCAGATTCTGGTGCCCCTTAGTGAAAACCAGTGGAAAATGTATCCTGGTAAGCGATTTCTGAAATATCAGAAGGGGTTTACACTGGTGTCGAAGAGTGGAGCAGTGCAGTGTGCAAGAATACAGGGGAAAAGAGAAAGGAAAAGTGTTAATTTTTTATTAGGAGGAGTAATGAATTGAATGTTGTTTATATTGAGTATGAAACGAGTTAAGTAACGAAGTAATTGATATTATGAAGTACACTAAAAAATTTTTTTTTAATAATTTTATTTTGAGTTTATGAATATTAATATGTTTGATTATGGCATGTACGGTATCGAGGGTTGTACGGTGGTTTATGAACCACCGAAGAGTGGTTTGTAGTATAATTTGGCTGTTAAATTATACATATTAACTCCCAATTTTGGAATTCAGGAGGAAGGTTTTAGATTAAATCCTCTGGTGATTTGAACTAGGAAATCATTATAGGGACCATTTGTCTGTGGTCATGCAAGCAAGGATGTCTCAACAGAAACCAACTTTGCATACAGACCTGCTGAACCCTTAGAGAACAATAGTGTGAAGATGTAGCCGGGGGTCACAGTTTGTCAAGAGCATGGTTACCTAGCAACCGACTTTGGAACGAAAGGTGACCCACAGAATTTTCCTGCAAGCTATACACCTCAGTAATCTTCAAAGCAACACACACAAAAGGAACCAAGGGATATGATTCACCCCCGAAGACTCAAACAATGATTCGGCCGATGAAGGTGTTAAAATTCAAATCACATGCATATGTGATAACAGCCATATCAACACAGTGTTGGGTGAGCAGGTAGGCTGCTCTTGAAAATCATTTAAAATATAATCATGAAATAAAACATGGCCTGAGCTTCTGGTTGAATCAAGCCTTTTAAAAAAAGTTACTTAAAACATTACATCTTCAAAGTATTATGTGGGGAAAAGTATATATATCTTTTAAGAATAACTCATTCTGTAACTAAGAAATTCAAGAATCAGAAAATGCTGTGAGTGACTGAAAAGGGAGACAAAAACATTTGCATACAAGCAGGCCAAACAGCTGTGTAAACACAGAGACAGATAGTGAAGGAGCAGGAAGAATTGTATAATATCTAGTAATTAGGACACATTAGAAATGTATTTTTCTATATTCAATTTAAATCTAATTAAACTATAATTATCACTGAAAGGATGTGTTCAACCAGGGGGATATTTTGATATTAGACTTGGAGTGGTTTATAGCAAATGTACAGGATTAAGGGAGATCAAGTGATTTTACTAAAGTGGAAACTATTGTGTAAAATAATTAAGTTTGAGTATCAATTGCAACTGGTTGAACTATATCATTTAAGATCATTATTTAGAAAAGATCTGTTTTAAAGAAAGCTAGGTAAATAAGTTGAATAAGTCAAATTAATCTTTATGCACTATAAGCTTTGTGGTTTACTCTGGGACAAACAAGTACTGTGTTATGTTGAAATGTGTGTCCTTGAGAGAAGTACCTTAATATTCATATATCAGGTGTATTAAAGGTAATAGTGACAAGGATTTAGCCTTAAAATGAGTTGGAAAGAAATACTGTCTTCAGCTGGGCAGTTAGTGGGAAGCCACGCCTACATTTTCAAACTCAGAAACTAACTGTTTGGGATTGGAGGAAAACCTGTTCTGATGTCACTATCTGTGAGGTCCTCACCTGGACCCAGGCCGGCTATAAATACAGGGCCATCAGACACTAGGAGGGGAGATGAAAGAGAATAGCTGAAGAAGACGGAGAGTGGACGCCTCATCGATTAAGAACAAGTTATATTCATGTTGCCAAGGACGTGGACACAGAGGACTCTTGTTGATAAGACCAGCGGACATTTTGTTAGACTAGTTTGGATGCAGATTCAGACCTTGAACTATTGTAAACAACCAGTGTTTTTGAGATACAACAAGTGTTTTTAAGAAGTAACCATTGTTTGCTTTTGTTAATAAATCTTTCAAGAAGCATCTGAGCGTTTGTTTGGACATCCCTTTTTAACAAGAGTATTACTTCTGGTTTGAGAACGACAACGCAAGTACCTAGTATCTTAATTAAAACCCTCTGAGGTCTAAAGTAACTAGCTCCACCTCCTCAGAATTTTGTATTTTTTGTTACATAATATAAAACTACAGGTTCATACCTTCCAAATAAGCCATCAATTGTAAAATTCGAGCTGCTAGTTTTTAATCAATGTCCTATGAAACATTCTGGTACAATCCATACCAATTTGCAGCAGGAGGTCTGAAAAGAATTCAGTGAATTGAACTAAATGAAAAGAGAACGACACTCCTTCCCAGAATGCAATGTGATTTCAATATCAATGTCACTAGACTAATTCACACCTGGGACAAAGGCCTTTTGTTCCTTTTGTTATTCCAATGTGGGCCCAGGAAGGCCTACATTGACACACACTTTGATTTGATGCCATGTACACACACTAAGATCGAGGTTTACCTGAACACATTAGATATAATAGTATAGTAATATAATATGTAATATATAATATAGAGAGAGAGAGAGAGAGAGAGAGAGAGAGAGAGAGAGAGAGAGAGAGAGAGAGAGAGAGAGAGAGAGAGAGAGAGAGAGAGAGAGAGAGAGAGAGAGAGAGAGAGAGAGAGAGAGAGAGAGAGAAAGAAAGAAAGAAAGAAAGAAAGAAAGAAAGAAAGAAAGAAAGAAAGAAAGAAAGAAAGAAAGAAAGAAAGAAAGAAAGAAAGAAAGAAAGAAAGAAAGAAAGAAAGAAAGAAAGAAGGAAGGAAGGAAGGAAGGAAGGAAGGAAGGAAGGAAGGAAGGAAAGAAAGAAAGAAAGAAAGAAAGAAAGAAAGAAAGAAAGGAAGGAAGAAAGAAAGAAAGAAAGAAAGAAAGAAAGAAAGAAAGAAAGAAAGAAAGAAAGAAAGAAAGAAAGAAAGAAAGAAAGAAAGAAAGAAAGAAAGAAAGAAAGAAAGAAAGAAAGAGATATAGACAGAGAGAGAGACATCTATAATTATTATTATAATTATTAAATAGAATAATTTGAGCTAGTTACCTTAGACCTCAGAGGGATCGAGGTTTACCTGAACACATTATATATAATAATATAGTAATATAATATATAATATATAGATAGAGAGAGAGAGAGAGAGAGAGAGAGAGAGAGAAATAAAGAAAGAAAGAGAGAGAGATACAGAGATATAGACAGAGAGAGAGACATTTATAATAATAATAATAATAATTATTATTATTAATAGAATAATTTTCTATAGGATTGCCGTGGTAGTCAGTGATACTGGTGTCATTCTGTGTTCAGGCATCCATACTTATTGAAAAAATGCTCATATCCAAAAGTAGTAGATAGATATAGGTCATACATGTAGGTATGCATTTGGTTACACACACACACAGAAGTATTCTCAGACCGGTCACTGTGTGTATCACTATATAAAAAAAAAATGAAAAAACACAACTGGAATAGAATATCACACAATTTTATTAAAAAAACATAGAGAATAATAATCAACAAGAAACATCAACTGTATCAATTGTATTGTACAATGAACAACCCTATATATCACTTTTGAATTACAATAATAATACAATGTGCCTCATATATTTGGCAGAGAGCGACCACGATGAATTTAGGCAAAATCTACATGTACAAAAAAAGCTAAAAATAAAATTATGCACATGTATAAAAAAAATAATAGGTGTCTCCTCATGGTTGTATCTGCCTGTTCTGTATCACACTTAGTGATATGCGAAAAAACAGTTCCTGTCTGGAATGAGACAGAGGGCCACACCACATTCACAGCACTTCCAGGGGGTCTTCATCTTACAGTGGACACAAAACAGGTGGACAGCCGTGGCCTTCTGGGATTTATCTGCCTGTTGCGTGATCACCACAGGTGAATGGTTCCTTGGTAGGCGGTCCACTGGTGCCGTGGGTAGATTGTCCACTGGCACCTGTGTCGCGGGTGGGGGTATATGGGTGTCTGTATGGGGGTGTGGATGTACCTGCGGGAGCCCAAGAGGAGGACGTGTCCCGGGATGGTCTGGAAGAGGACCTAAAGGCTTACCTGGCTGATATAATAGGCAAGTGAATATCGGCCTATGATGGTATTCGAATCACCGTCACTGTAGTGCACCATGCTGTCCCTGTTTTTGTCTAGACGGAGTCCAGGAAGTCCCGGTGGGAGAGGAGAGAGCCGTCTTGGGAGGATGGTGATTTTGTGCAGAAGACAGCTACAGCAGGCAAGTGCAGGACCACCAGGGGGGGTAACTTACGTAACGTCATGCAGTCTACACATGTGTGCCCTCTTTCTTACGCAGCTGGGGAGCGTCGTTGGAGGGAGCGAGAAGTGGATTGGCTGGCTGGCGTGACGGGGCGGTGCCCGGAAGTACTGGTGCTGTTGAAAGGAGGATCAATGGGGGACAGTAGCAAAACGAAACGGGAGTCAAGAGGACGGCACCAGAGGACGCGGAGCTGTAGGAGTACGAGGACACGCGACTCTTGTCTTTTGTGCTTTTTCTCCAGTGGAACAAGTTCCTATTGCCGACTGCGGTGTTCCCCCGCAGTGGAACGGGCGGAGCCTCAGACAGGAGAGACATTGTCGCCGCACTGCACGGCGTGAGTAAATGGATACAAGATATCAGAATACGCGCCTGACAAGCGAACTGTTTCCCGAGTGGTAAATGAAGACATAGAAGAACAGTGACTGCATTGGAATTAGGAATATTGTTAGTAGCGTGAAGCTGAAGATTATCGGAACGGCATGCAGTAAGCCAGTAAAACTGTAGAAGATTTGAACCCAGTATTTTGGACACTCCATCCTCTGTGAACTACCTTTCTCTCTCTTTGTCATATCATAATGGAGGATATCTAATTTGTGCATTGTGACGAACCCGGGAACAGGGGGACCTTGCTATTACTGACTTTGCCCTCCATTACAGGCGGAGGACATTATTGTACGCCTGGTGCTTGGAGTATACTAAAACACCACAGTACGGACAGAACAGTTTTAGCCCGAAGGCGTGAGGGGCTAAAAGTCAATATGATGAGACTGAAGTATATACCCTATAAATATGTACAGCAACAATTAGGGCTGAATGGGGGTATTAGTGTGTGTGATCAGCCGGGACTAAGTATTCATCACCGTCATTTTACTAATAATGAGAGTCACGACTCAAAGTGAGGGGAAGGGGGGGGGGGGGGGGGGGGTTATTGGGGCATTGGATTCTAAAACACACACACATCACATTGTTCTGCTTAGCTTAGTTGGAATACTCAGTTAGCAGATAACACTGCAGTAGTTAATGTTTTAGCGCAAGGTGGGTGTATATACACTGGTGAGGGTGAACGCATGACTACTTTTAATTCATAACATTCCGTCGGGTCCGCGAGGCGCTGGAAACACGGCCACATAAAATTGGCTGATACTGTAGTTCACGTAGCGCGCTTGAATGAACTGTGAGAGATTCATAACAGGCAGGCCTACAGCAACACACACTTTGATTTGATGCCATGTATACACACACTAGATAGACCGAGGTTTAGATATTTAGATATATAGATATATAATAGAGAGAGAGAGTGTGAGGATTGGTTCATTCCCCGCCATCACGCTTCTTAAAGTACTGTGATGATTGGTCCGTTGCCTAACGCACACTTCTAGATCAAGTATCAATTACCATCACGCACCTGATGTGTGTTCTAATCAGCGCTCCAGTGGCTTCATATACTCGGACCTTCTGTCATTCGATGTCGGGTCGTTTTGAGTATTACTGCTTTGAATACTTCTGTTTCTGCCTGTTGTTCCCCGTTGCTGTGCCTCGTTCTACTCTCCCTCCAGGACATCTGTGGATTGCCGCTGGTGAAGACCTTGTCCCCCGTTTTGAGCTGCGCCTCGTTTACCCGCTTTACTCTTGCGCTTTGGTGAGTTTGAACCAAACCCCTTTTTGGACTATTCTGTTTTGTGTGTTTTGAAGAACACTGAAGAGTTCTATTTTTGCTTGCACTGGACTCAGCTGGGGTGTGTGTTTAGAAGAGACACTGAAGTTTATCGTTTTTGTTTTGCACTGACCCTCAGCTAAATTGTGTGTTGTGGTGAACACTGAAGATATCGTTTTGTTTGTTCTGGACTCAGCTAAGGGAGGAGGAGACTGCACTGCCTCTGTGTGATGTGGACTGTTATTGACCTCTCTCTCTCTCTCTCTTTTCCACCTCGAGTTGAAGCTGGGAGTATCTGCAGAGCCGTTTCGGCGTCAACACCGTTTCCCCACCTCGAACACCAAGAGGATCTGCAGAGCCGCAGATAACTCTGCTGAAGGCAGTCTCCCTTTGTTTCAAGATTGTAACTTGCTCCTTTTTGACTCTGAAAATAAATACGCCCTAGTATTTGGCTAACTCTGAACTACCTGTCTGTGCCGTGCGTTTGAGGTCGGTTTCAAACCCTAACAGAGAGAGAGAGAGAGAGAGAGAGAGAGAGAGAGAGAGAGATTTATAATAATTATATTATTAATTAACTGTACAACTGTACAAGCAAAACTGTACATTGGAATATTGATGAAACCATACTTGGTAATTTACTGTACATTGGAGGGGGTTGGGTTAGGACATTTACAGGGGCCAGTTTTGAATTGTTTTGTTTCCCATGTCAATAAAGCCCATTTGAATTGAATTGAGAGAGAGAGAGAGAGAGAGAGAGAGAGAGAGAGAGAGAGAGAGAGAGAGCTGTCAACTAAAGTTTAGACAGCGCAGGTGACCAAACTCGTCACACAGCAGCCAGTGGCTGATACTGTAGTTCACGTAGCCCGCTTGAATGAACTGCGAGAGATAATTCATAACTCGTATACACACACGCACTCTGCCATACATTAGTTAATGTGTTAGCGCGACGTAGGTATATAGATATCCTCGAGAGTGAGAGAGCTTTTCAGCTGAGAGCAGTGAGTTCAACGACAGACAGCGACAATGTGAGAAACACAATCCCTCCCCCCTCTCGCTCTGAAGAATGATATGTATATTAGATCACTCAGTGATTTAACACCTATCGGCGCACATGCCGCTGTTTGTGTGGGCGCGCGTGCATGTACGTAGCGCGCTGTAGTTCCATGAATACGGGGATAATTTAGAAATATACAATTTAGCAAGAATTAAACATATTTACAAGTCGTATTACGTTTAGCAAGTAAGGAGACATATAGATTATAGAGAAAATATGTACTTTTTGAGCATTTGGAAGACATTCTAAATTATTTTGTTCTCCGCCGACGGGTTCAAAAAGCCCCTTGGCCTCTAGAGGGTTAACAGATACAACAATACCAACAAAGATCACTGATACCAGTAGCCAGAACAAACCGATGGTGACCTTGGATTTATTGAAAAATTATATTATTCATATAATGTACCTCTACAAATGGCTCTTTAGGTGTTAACACTTTAGGAAATGTAATTTTAACAAAAGCAATGCTTTCAATTAAATTGTCCATTAGTTTTGTTCTATATTATGTGGAGATAAAAAAAATACTCAATATCTCAAAACTACTCTGAACATAATACCTTATAATTCAAAGCTTGTGAGATCTTGCAATGCATAAAAGTCAGATCAAAGAATTTATATGCAGCTTTACCATGTGCAATATTCCCTCATGTAAATATAACATTGTCATAATCACAGCACGGGCATACTTCACTCCCCCTCCTTTTCCCCTCACGTCCTCCACACGCTCCTCTTCATCCCCCTCTCCACCCACTACACACTCCTCCTCCTCATCCTCTCCTTCTCCATCCACCCCTCCCTTTACCCTCATACGCCCAGCTGCACTCCATCCCCCTAATGCACACGCGGTCAGGCACCTCACTCTCCACAGCTGCACTCAACCCTCCCCTGATGGAATGCCTACTTCTACTCCTTGACGCTGACCAGAAGCTGTTGTGGTATTAATTACCACTACCCAGGTACGACGTCTCTGCCTAAAACTCTGCTGGATTCCATCCTTGTATTTGCCTACTCTAACCTGTTCTCTCCTGTGCCCCAAAGGACCGCCGTCCCTGCCTGGACGTCTCCTGTCCCCGAAGAGGAACACTTGTTCTCCCGCTGCAGCCCAGCAGCTTCCAAGACAAGCACAAGGACCGCTTGCTCGCTTGCTGCCGCCACGGCAGCCACAAGACAGAACATAACCCTGTTCTTCCCAATTCCTGTGTTGCTCATTTCATTAAACACCCTTGAAACCGCTCCTATCTCCTCTCCTGTGTATTCAGCAATTGGGCTGTGCTCCAGACCCCAGTTTCTCACAAACATACTGGCTTTTGATTTAACTTTTATATGCATACGTATACCTGTATCACTGTACATATTAATACAACTCTGATAGCACTATTACTCATTTATATATTTTATACCCAGTTTGATAACCTGTACATTGTATATTACTATTGTACTTTACCATTACATTTGCACTCTGGTTGGATGCCCAACGTATTCCTGTTGTACTGTACTTGTGTTATATAATGACATTTGAATCCAATACCTGGAATAATGTAAAAAATATATACTAGTGCTCAAGTGTATGACACATTAGCCTGTTGTCTGCAATCTGTTAATACAATTTTCAATCAATCAATATTCTAAACTCACTTACCCCTCACCTGCTAGGGTCTGTGTCGTTTCAGCATTAACCACTAGATGGCGATATTGTATATGTAGAGAGGTCTGAGAGGTAACCCGGTGCCAAGCCGTTCAAACATTTAAAAACAAACAGTAAAACCTTAAAATCAATCCTAAAACGCACAGGAAGCATAAAGATCAGAATGGAAAACAATAAATAGCAGGGGATAAGTTGAGAATTTTGGAAAGGCGTTTAGGAAAGATATTCAATATATTCAATTTGAGTATTAAGGAAGGAATTATCTGCAAATATGGAAGGTAGCTAAGGTCACTCCTCTACCAAAAAAATTGATAAGAATCATTCACTGGACCAAATAGTAGGCCAATCAGTATTTTACCTGTTTTAGGTATACTTATGGAAAGAATAGCATTTAAACAAATTCAAAATTACTTCTCCCTTAACACTTTGAGTGCCAGCGACGAGATATGTCGTTAGTTCATGCCGACCGGTGAGTGCCAGCGACGAGACATTTTTGTAGTTTTTTCTTTTATTCGATTTTCCTATACTAGGGACTAGGGATGTCCGATATTATCGGCCTACCGATATTATCGGCCGATATTCGCACTAAAATGTGATATCGGAAAATATCGGTATCGTTTTTTTTTTTACATTTCTATAACCTTTATTTAGCCAGGCAAGCAAGTAAGAACAAATTCAGATTTTATTTATTGTCAAAAGTATGCATAATGTTGTGTTAATTCCACAACAAGAGGAATTTTTGTTTTTTTGCATTCATCTAAAAATGTTTGGACCTTATGGTGTTCTTGTTCTGTTCTTGATTTATTGTTATGTTTTCTTCTTGACTTGTTTAAAGAAGACCTGTACGGCCCATGGGGACATTAACGTGTGTTGTCGGGCCTTATAAATAAATTTGATTTGATTTGATTTAAGAGATATGTAATGTTAATTACCTGAAATTATTCTGTTTTTTGAGGGGGGAAACCCTGCATATATCGGAAATTAAGAGTTGGACAATATCGGTATATCGGTATCGGTAAAAAAGCCAATATCGAGCATCCCTACTAGGGACCCATGCGCCTCTCGCTGGCACATTTTTGAACACCTAGAGATGCAATTTCGATCGAATCCACTAGGTGGCAGTCTCTCCCTATGTTGTAACACATGTGCAACACACAGCTTACCTTACCTGCAGTATTGAACATGATAATAGATCTCTGCTAGGATTGGTCGATAGTAAAGGTCAAGGCCTGCCCACCTGGTATTTAAACGGGTCGCAGTCAGTGACCTCTGAGCGGCTTGGTTGGTTTTTGCAAGTGATACAGTTATTGAGAGATAGAGAGAGATTAGTGAGAGAGATTAGCCTTTGATTTGATTTGACCGTTGAGCATTGATAAGTAAGAGATAAGATAGTATTTCATTAGTAGTAGTGGTAATATTTGTTTTATTTGTAATATTTGTATTTATTTGTAGTTATAGGTAATATTAGTCGCAATACTTTAGAGTGCAGTACTTTTAGAAAGTACTTAGTCGCGTTAAATAGTAACACTAGTCAGTAGTAGTTTTTTCATAGTAGTTTTTTATAGTCATAGTTGAGAGTAGGGTTACCATGAAGAGACGATGCAAGAGCAAGTCTGGAGCAAGGGATAAGTACCTCCAGACCAGGCTGCCTTTCGTCGCCACGACTCCCAGCACCAAACCCGCTGCTCAACCTGTAGCAGGCCCCAGCCACGCTGGGCCTAGTGCGCCTCTTGCGAGCATGCCTGCTCCGAGCGCGCCTGCTGCCAGAAGCCAGAGGAAGCGAGCTGCGAAATCAACTTACTTCCAGAACATACTTCTGGCAGCTAATGCCCCCAGCTCATCGGATCAATCCAACGGTCCATCCGAGGGTCCATCCAAGGACGAGTGGCTTCCAGGTAGGAATGAATATCATTTCAATTCAATAAATCATGTTTGTACATGCGTGCGTTCAAGCTAGTATGTGAACCATACGCATTACAGCGATGTATCATGCGTTTCAAGCTACTTTATAGAGTGTATATTGTATACTGTCTCTCGTTATTTGCTAGTTTCTATATTATATATTACATACTGTCAAAAAACGAGTTCTGGCGTTTTTGGCTCATCTGTGGAAATAGTTGTAGATTGTACGTGCGTTCAGTGTGAACGCGCCGTAGTACAGCGATGCATGATGAACGTTATATTACTTTCTATATTGTATTCTAGTAATGCCAACTAACTGAAGTCATGCTTCCATTTATTTTAGGTAATTCACCACACGCTGGCGTCTGGCCTGGTACCCGGCGTGGTGCAGGTAAAATAAATGCAAATTTTTCCTAATATGTTCCTTTGTTCTTGCAACGGCGTCCAGCTAGTGTGGGAGAAGTGGGGGGACGTGTGCTTTGATGATAAATGTCTTTGATCTGGGGCTGGGTGTATACTTGTGTGTGAGTGCATTGCATGTCTTGGTGACGATAAATATGACTGTCTGTGTCATGTACTTATTTATCTATCTATAATTTTTTTTTTATTTGTTCATTGGCGCAGCTAATGGGGGGGGGGGGGTGATCTTTGATGAAATATCTGTCTTTGATCACACACCTGGTGGCAGTCTCTCTCTCTCCCTCTCTCTCCTCTCTCTCCTCTCTCTTCTCTCCCTCTCTCTCTCTCTCTCTCTCTCTCTCTCTCTCTACAATCACATGTGTTTTTTTTCTGTATTTTTTCGAATTGACTCACCTATAGTGTCTATCTATCTCCTCTCTCTCATTTACATTACATTTACATTTAGTCATTTAGCTGACGCTTTTATCCAAAGCGACTTACAAGTTCTGTACGACAAGCCATCAGGAAGGGCACAACTCTATCAGCTGAGTGCTACAGTGTAGGTTAGTTTATTAGGACAAGTGCATGACAGTATGGTTAGTTAGGGTTAGATATATATATATATATTTTTTTTTTATTCAGATAATGGTTGAAGAAGTGCGTCTTTAGTCGATGGCGAAAGATTGGACGTGTTTCGGCTGTCCTAACTGGGGTGGGAAGTTCATTCCACCATTGTGGGGCAAGGACTGAGAATAGGCGACTTCTCTTTGATGACCCTCCCGGAGCTTGGATAGGAGTAGGTCTGAGGCGGCCAGAAGAAGCAGAGCGTAGGGGTCTTGAGGGTGTGTAGTTAGAGACCATTGACTGGAGGTAGGCGGGAGCAGTTCCCTTTGCCGCACGGTATGCTAGGTCGAGGGCCTTGAAACGGATTCGTGCAGCAATGGGGAGCCAGTGCAGGTCCCTAAGAAGTGGGGTGACATGGGCCGACTTCGGTAGGTTTGAGACCTCTCCTCTCTCTCCTCTCTCTCTCTCTCTCTACAATCACATGTGTTTTTTTTCTGTATTTTTTCTTTTATTGACTCACCTATAGTGTCTATCTATCTCCTCTCTCTCATATCTCTTCTCTCTCTCTCTCCTCCCTCCTCTTTCTCATCTCTCTCTCCTCTCTCTCCTCTCTCCTCTCTCTCTCCTCTCTCTCCTCTCTCTCTCTCCTCTCTCTCTCTCCTCTCTCTCCTCTTTCTCCTCTCTCTTTTCTCTCCTCTCTCTCTCTCTATCTCCTTGGCCTCTCTCGCTCTCTCTCTCCTCTCTCTCTATCTCTCTACAATAAAGCTGACTTGACTGTTTTTATTTCAGACACTGACACAGAGTCTGCCCCGTCTGAGGAGGAGGAGATGGATGAGGTTGCAGCTCGAGCCATGGAATAGGACAATGACTCCGATGTGGATGTGGCCGCCAGAGCCGCTACAAGGCCTTGCACGCCGCCAATTTTAGGTGAGCAGTTTGTGTTTACTGTTTGTAGATATGGTGTGTAACCATCCTACATTGTATGTAGAATATAACTGTAAATGCATTGTGTCAAAGCTGACCGTTCCTTTTTGTTATTTCAGAGTCAGGCCCAGCTTCTCAGTCAGAGGACAATGTGCCGGTGGACGCGGTACCATCTAGGCAGAGGGGTAAGTTAGGCCTCACTCTCTCACACTGACTCATTCACTCTCACACATTTCTAACTATGTATTATATGAATGTGTGTCTACAGTATAGGGTGTACATGGTAGTTAGTTATTGTAATATTTTCATAATTTACAGGACGGGGAAGAGGCAGAGGCCGGAGAAGCAGGTCAGCTCCTAGTGGGAGCCAGGATGACTGGGTCTCTGTCAATTTCGTACCAACAGAGATTGATTTTGATGCCGAGCCAGGACCACTGCAGGATGCGGCCACGATCCCATCAGACCGCCCCCTTGCCTTTTTGCGTCTGCTCCTCACAGATGAGTTCATGGGTAACATTGCACTCCAAACCAACTTGTACGCCCAACAGACATTGATCCCGACCGGGTGAGTAACAGGCTACGGGTGTGGAAGCCCGTCACTGTTGAGGAGCTATGGAGGTTCTTGGGAATACTCTTCCTGACGGGGATCGGTCGGAAGCCAGCGATGTATATGTACTGGTCAACTGAGTCCATTTTCTTTTGCCCCCATTTCTCAGACACAATGCCCCGCAATAGGTTCCAGTTAATTTGGAGGTTCTTCCACTTTAGTGACAACCAAACGATAGACCTTGATGATAAACTGTACAAAGTACGCCCGGTCCTAAACTACCTCGTGCCCCGCTTCCAGGAGCTGTTTCAACCTAACCGTAATATTAGTATAGATGAGGGAATGCTGGCTTGGCGTGGACGCTTAGCATTCAAAGTGTACAACCCCCTGAAGCCCACCAAATATGGCATCAAGTCACATGTGTTATGTGACTTGCGCACTGGTTACTGCTTTGCACTGCAGCCATATTGTGGGAACCCGGGGAACCTCAGGACGCTCCTAGGACGTCTTGTGGGCGAGGGCTACAAGCTAGTCATGGACAATTTGTATAACTCTGTGGCCCTCTCCGACAGGCTTCTACAGTTGAGGACCCACGTCTGCGGTACCTTGAGGAAGAACCGTGGAGAACCGGCGCAGGTAAAGCATGTAACCAATGCTGACCTTGAGATGGGCCAGACCATGGCCCTGCACAACAACCGGGTCATGGTTCTCGCCTGGAGAGACAAGAGGATCATCAAGATGATCAGCAGCTTTCACCAGGACACTTTAGTGGAATCACGTGTCTGGCGGAAAGGTGCGAGTGAGAGGGAAGCCGTAATGAAGCCGGCCTGCATGGTTTCATATAATCTGTGTATGAACGGTGTGGACAAGCTAGATCAACATATCGCATACTATCCCTTTATTAGAAAGACTGCAAAGTGGACCAAGAAGTTCGTAGTCTATTTGATTCAAATAGCCATGCCTTTGTTCTGTACAGAGCCAGACACCCAACAGGACAGTACAAGACACTCCTACGGTTCCAGATCAGTGTGATAAAGGACTTGGCTAAGGAGGCAGTGGCAGGTCAGGCAGTGGCAGGTGAGGCAGTGGCAGGTGAGGCAGTGGCAGGTGAGGCAGTGGCAGGTGGGGGGGTGGGGGGTGGGAGGGAGCGTGATCCCAGGGCCCCAAGGACAGATCCGCAGAGCAGGTTGGATGCCACCATAGCAACACATACTATGAGGACGTACGCACCCACCCCAAAGAAGACACATCCCACAAGAATGTGCCGGGTCTGTAAGAAAGGCATCAGACGGGAAACAAGATCTGCAGTGTGGAGTTCCCCTGCATCATGGCCCGTGTTTCACACTCTACCACACAAAGAGAGATTATGCTAGCTGAGTATTATCTCTCTTGTGTGGTAGAGTGGGAACACTCTCCATGAAATACGTGGATGGATGTGTACCCAGATAGCAAAAGGTGTTAATTCAATGTTGATTTATGGTCACAATGCTTGCTTTTTGGTTAAGGTCGACGATTGATGTTGAATCACCCATTAACCGCTAAAGCAATTGACTATTGTTGAAAACATATCATTGAATCAATATTGTTTTGTGGTTGCATTTTAATGATTGAAATGCCAATATCTAATAAATGTTGAATCAACGGATGCTGTTCAACGTATATGCTGTTTGTCGTCATTACGTTGGCCCGAATCCCCCCCCCCCAATTTAAACAGACGTACGTCCCAGCATGCAGCTGAGCACTCGATCTCTCAATGTGAACTGCTGTTCAGAACAGCACGTCTGGTTCCCCCCGGATTTGATTCTACTGAGTGCTTTACAGTAAGTTTTGGCTATATTACTTTTATCTTAACTGTGTTCTGTGAAAAATAACGTTATTGTGAGTGTGCACCAGTGGATCTTGACGGCGTTGTGCATGTGATATGCTGCAGTTTGGTAGGTAAATATATATATACGTCAACTAAGATAAATATTCATGAATATTCGTAGCGTGTGCTTAATATAACTCTGGAGAGTGTGCAAGTGGAATCGTACGGTTGTTTAAGTTATTTCGATGTAAATATTATAGCGCCAACGATTAGAAATTGCGTGGTCCAATTGCGTGCGTTGGTACTGAATGACGTTGTGCGACTCAGCCAATCAAAAGCATGCTTATTGGGTGAACAGGAAGTAGTCAAGGAAGCATGCGCTAGCTGGCCTAGTAAACACGTGGATCCGTAAATGCAACGTTGCCTACCAGACAACAACGGGACCGCGTGTTTCTTTTTGTATGGCTGTTCAAACTAATTTTACAGTTCTGCTAGCTACATGCAGTATTTAGCGAGCTGGGTTAGCCGGTTAGTTGGCTTTGAATCCCGGCTGCGGCTAGGTAGCCAGCTAGCTAAATGCACCGCGACGGCGGCGCCCATGTTGATAAAGCGCTTCACATAACAAATCGTTTTTTCTTAGAAACTGCTTATTTTTATAACGTGATTTTTTTCTGTGGCTTATCTAAATACTAATTTGATGCTATGACTATGTTTATATCGCTATATGCTTCATCTCCCCTTGCACTCTTTCTAAGTTGGTTAAGGTTAGAGTTTGTCTTAGAGCATGGCGATAGAACGCCAGGTAGTTTGCAGGCTGTTTGAGACTTAATTGTTCTAGCCAAGTAAATACCACAATTTATGTACCATTACATTGACTATATAGTTAGACGTTTGGTTATATACATGGTATTTTCTAATGAACAATATAACAATAATATAATAATGGACTCTTGATATTGATCAAAATGTAGAATTATGCAAGCGTTTCACCCTGCACATTGCAATGCAGCACATTAATGTCGACCCTCCTCTCTTTTTTCTTTCTTTTTCCAGAATCACGTACCAGTTTCAAGAAGCCGCACGTTGCAGCAATTGAAGCAAAGACCTGTTCTAGCCAAGTCAATAGCACAATGTATGTACCATTACATTGACTATATAGTTAGACGTTTGGTTATATACATGGTATTTTCTAATGAACAATATAACAATAATATAATAATGGACTCTCTTGATATTGATCAAAATGTAGAATTATGCAAGCGTTTCACCCTGCACATTGCAATGCAGCACATTAATGTCGACCCTCCTCTCTTTTTTCTTTCTTTTTCCAGAATCACGTACCAGTTTCAAGAAGCCGCACGTTGCAGCAATTGAAGCAAAGACCTGTTCTAGCCAAGTAAATAGCACAATGTATGTACCATTACATTGACTATATAGTTAGACGTTTGGTTATATACATGGTATTTTCTAATGAACAATATAACAATAATATAATAATGGACTCTCTTGATATTGATCAAAATGTAGAATTATGCAAGCGTTTCACCCTGCACATTGCAATGCAGCACATTAATGTCGACCCTCCTCTCTTTTTTCTTTCTTTTTCCAGAATCACGTACCAGTTTCAAGAAGCCGCACGTTGCAGCAATTGAAGCAAAGACCTGTTCTAGCCAAGTAAATAGCACAATTTATGTACCATTACATTGACTATATAGTTAGACGTTTGGTTATATACATGGTATTTTCTAATGAACAATATAACAATAATATAATAATGGACTCTCTTGATATTGATCAAAATGTAGAATTATGCAAGCGTTTCACCCTGCACATTGCAATGCAGCACATTAATGTCGACCCTCCTCTCTTTTTTCTTTCTTTTTCCAGAATCACGTACCAGTTTCAAGAAGCCGCACGTTGCAGCAATTGAAGCAAAGACCTGTTCTAGCCAAGTAAATAGCACAATTTATGTACCATTACATTGACTACAGCACCTCATCACTATGTCATCTTATTCTCGGGCTAAAAGACGTAGAGTCAACAAATTAGTGAGAGAGACAGAGCAGGCTATCCTCACTGATTATAAGTTAATTGTTGCTGCTAATTCAAGGACAAACCATCACTCTTTAGAGAACACAGATCCTGTCACAGCCTATACTGAGTGCCTGCTCGATTTACCAAAGACAGACTTGCCACTAGATTTAACAACTAGATCAGACTACAGTTCTGCTAGCTACATGCAGTATTTAGCGAGCTGGGTTAGCCGGTTAGTTGGCTTTGAATCCCGGCTGCGGCTAGGTAGCCAGCTAGCTAAATGCACCGCGACGGCGGCGCCCATGTTGATAAAGCGCTTCACATAACAAATCGTTTTTTCTTAGAAACTGCTTATTTTTATAACGTGATTTTTTTCTGTGGCTTATCTAAATACTAATTTGATGCTATGACTATGTTTATATCGCTATATGCTTCATCTCCCCTTGCACTCTTTCTAAGTTGGTTAAGGTTAGAGTTTGTCTTAGAGCATGGCGATAGAACGCCAGGTAGTTTGCAGGCTGTTTGAGACTTAATTGTTCTAGCCAAGTAAATACCACAATTTATGTACCATTACATTGACTATATAGTTAGACGTTTGGTTATATACATGGTATTTTCTAATGAACAATATAACAATAATATAATAATGGACTCTTGATATTGATCAAAATGTAGAATTATGCAAGCGTTTCACCCTGCACATTGCAATGCAGCACATTAATGTCGACCCTCCTCTCTTTTTTCTTTCTTTTTCCAGAATCACGTACCAGTTTCAAGAAGCCGCACGTTGCAGCAATTGAAGCAAAGACCTGTTCTAGCCAAGTAAATAGCACAATTTATGTACCATTACATTGACTACAGCACCTCATCACTATGTCATCTTATTCTCGGGCTAAAAGACGTAGAGTCAACAAATTAGTGAGAGAGACAGAGCAGGCTATCCTCACTGATTATAAGTTAATTGTTGCTGCTAATTCAAGGACAAACCATCACTCTTTAGAGAACACAGATCCTGTCACAGCCTATACTGAGTGCCTGCTCGATTTACCAAAGACAGACTTGCCACTAGATTTAACAACTAGATCAGACTTGCCACTAGATTTATCAACTTCAGACTTGCCACTAAACAGACCACTAACTATCAGTGATCAAAGTGAAAATATTGACTCACCAGGTGAGTCAAATGCACATTTTGAAAGTATAGCTGGGGATGACGAAATTGAACCTGAACATGTCTTTGACAGTGATGAGCATAATGAAGATTTCCTCATGACAAGTTTAAAATATTGGGCAACATCCTATTCAGTCTCTCTGGTTGCACTATCATCTTTGCTGTCCTTTTTGAAGATGTTTCACCCCACCCTTCCTAAAGATGGAAGAACATTGCTAGGAACACAAAAACATGTGCCTACCACTAAGATTGAAGGGGGAGAATACTATCATTTTGGTTTAGTCAAAGGGGTGCTTTCACAGTTGGCATGTTTGATTTTACCGGCAACTCTGACAACTCTTAATTTACAGTTTAATATAGATGGTTTACCTTTATTCAAAAGTTCTAAACTTCAGTTTTGGCCCATACTTGGAAGTCTCAAATGTGACTACACAAAGTCCCCATTTGTTGTTGGCATTTTTTGTGGTCTCAGCAAGCCAAAGAGTGTTTTTGAGTACCTAGAGCAGTTTGTCAAAGATCTTCAGAATGTACTGTCTAATGGCATTATTTATAATGACAAGCAATTTGATGTACAGATTTCTTCTTTCATTTGTGATGCCCCGGCTAGAGCTTATATTAAGCAGACCAAGGCATTTAATGGCTATTCTGGTTGTGACAAGTGTTTTCAGGAGGGTGTATGGAGAAATAAAATGACATACCCTGAAACAAAAGTCAGACTTAGGACAGACTCCAGTTTCTCAGACATGGTTGATGAGGCACATCACAATGGGACGAGCCCTTTAACAGGTTTAGTTAAGATGGTTTCTATGTTTCCAACTGATTACATGCATCTCTGTTGTCTCGGAGTTACAAGGAAACTGCTTAATATATGGTTAAAGGGGAAGAATTTGGCAACAAGGGTCCCTTCCAAAACTGTACAAGCCATTTCAGGTAAACTGCTAAAGCTACGTCCCTACATGCCTTGTGAATTTAACCGTAAACCAAGGGAACTGTCAGAGTTAGATCGCTGGAAAGCTACTGAGTTGCGATCCTTCATGTTGTATTGGGGTCCTGTTGTTTTGAAGGATTCCCTCCCCAGTGAGCTGTATGACAACTTCATGTTGTTTTCTGTTGGAATGTACTTGTTGCTGTCCCCTAGTATTTCTGAGGAAATGTTGGCCTTTGCGCACAAGTTGATGGTTTCTTTTGTTGAACACTTTGGGACAGTGTATGGAAGAGGTGAAATTGTGTACAATGTACACCATGCTTATTCATTTGGCTGAGGAATACAGGAAGTTTGGCACTCTAGATAATATCTCAGGATTCCCTTTTGAGAACTATCTTGGACAAATTAAGCATCTTCTACGCAAGCCACATCAGCCTCTACAACAGGTAGTGAAAAGGTTGTCTGAAATTCCACATGTTGGATCCCCATGTCCCACAGATGATCCAATTTTGCGTAATATTCACACTGATGGGCCTGTCCCCCCACAGTTTACTTCTTCACAACAGTACAGGAAGGTCTCCACTCATCGGTTTACTTTGTCCACAAAGAAAGGAGACAATTGTATTGAGGTTGGAGATGGATTTGCATTAGTAGAGAATATTCTTAAATCAGAGGAAGAGGTATATATAATTTACAGAAAGTACAGACACAAACAGCCATACTACATGTATCCCTGTGAATCATCATACATTGGTACATACAAGGTCAGTGGCTTGCAAGAAGATATATGGATAGGTAAACTTCGCTATATCAAGCGCAAATGTCTTCTCTCTCCAGACGGAGATGGTGCCATTGCAATACCACTACTTCATTTAACAGCATAACCATACTGCCCTACAAAGCTAAAGTGCAGTAACTATATTGACACACTGACTCTAACGTCGGATTTCGGGGCATAACTTACCTCATTAATAAATACACAATTAGTACAATATTACATGTACACAGATAACATGTTTGGCTGGCCAATTGAAACGCTTAAAGGAAAACTCCAACATTTTGTGAAATTAGCTTATTTAACATCTTCCCTGGAGTTGGACAAGAAGATGCATACCTTTTTCGTCTCTCTGCATGCTTTGGGCTTAGGGAACGCCTGGACCGTTAGCCTAGCTTAACTTCATCACTGGAACTCCCAAACGTTCCTGTAAACATGTTGTGACCTGTGTGTTTACCCCGTCTCCCAGTCACACAAGTCACACGAGTCTCCCAGTCACATGAGTCTCGTGTGACTGGGAGACTTTTGTGACTTGGAGACTTGTGTGACTTGTGTGACTTGGAGACTTGTGTGACTTGTGTGACTTGGACTTGTGTGACTTGTGTGACTTGTGTGACTTGGAGACTTGTGTGACTTGGAGACTTGTGTGACTTGTGTGACTTGGACTTGTGTGACTTGTGTGACTTGTGTGACTTGTGTGACTTGGAGACTTGTGTGACTTGTGTGACTTGGAGACTTGTGTGACTTGTGTGACTTGGACTTGTGTGACTTGTGTGACTTGTGTGACTTGTGTGACTTGTGTGACTTGGAGACTTGTGTGACTCGTGTGACTTGGAGACTTGGACTTGTGTGACTTGTGTGACTTGGACTTGTGTGACTTGTGTGACTTGGAGACTTGTGTGACTTGGAGACTTGTGTGACTTGTGTGACTTGGAGACTTGTGTGACTTGTGTGACTTGTGTGACTTGGAGACTTGTGTGACTCATGTGACTTGGAGACTTGGACTTGTGTGACTTGTGTGACTTGGACTTGTGTGACTTGTGTGACTTGGAGACTTGTGTGACTTGGAGACTTGTGTGACTTGTGTGACTTGGATACTTGTGTGACTTGTGTGACTTGGACTTGTGTGACTTGTGTGACTTGGAGACTTGGACTTGTGTGACTTGTGACTTGGAGACTTGTGTGACTCATGTGACTTGGAGACTTGTGTGACTGGGAGACTTGTGTGACTTGGAGACTTGTGTGACTTGTGTGACTGGGAGACGTGGTAAATACACAGGTCACAACATGTTTACGGGAACGTTTGGGAGTTGTATTTTGATTGTATTTGGAGTATATTTCCTGACTGTAGTGAACTAGGTTAGATGTCTGCCCCACTTCCAGTGATGAAGTTAAGCTAGGCTAACTGTCCAGGCATTCCCTAAGCCCAATGCATGCAGAGAGACGAAAAAGGTATGTATCTTCTTATAACTCCAGGGAAGATGTCAAATAAGCTAATTTCACAAAATGTTGGAGTTTTCCTTTAAATGCTTCAAAAATGCAATGTGTGTAGTGCACTTTGGCTTTGTAGGACGGTATGGGAATGGCTTGTAAGGAGAGATCATTATGAGTACCGTAAATTCTCATTTCAGCCCTTTGAAGATGAATGGTGAGGTGGTGCTGTGGTCAGTTGTACAGTTCCCAAATGGTGGGACAGCAGTAGTTCTAGAGAGCTGGTTCGACCTATTCTATTATTATTAGTCTATTATGTATAGTGTATCGTGCGGCTACCGTTCTACAGTGACCAGCATTACCAACGTTTCCTCGTACCAGCTAGTGTGCTTATCCAGGCTGGGCTGCTTACCCTGGCGCTTTCACCCGAGGAGCCCTAGACGAGGACCGTGTGGATATGTACACTGGATAACCTACACCGACGACTACAGACAGAAATAAGGCTGGTACTATAGATTATTCACCTTACGTATAAATACGTTTCAGGTGGATACAGCAGTTAGTTACCCCAATAAGTTGAAGCCTTCACCACGATACAACGTGCTGTGAAGTGTGCCCGTTTTGCCCCAAAATAGAGCCTTGAGACCGCGTGCAAATTGATAGCTGAAGTGTCAGAGTTTAAAGCTGTATCGTTGAGTTCGACCTATTCTATTATTATTAGTCTATTATGTATAGTGTATCGTGCGGCTACCGTTCTACAGTGACCAGCATTACCAACGTTTCCTCGTACCAGCTAGTGTGCTTATCCAGGCTGGGCTGCTTACCCTGGCGCTTTCACCCGAGGAGCCCTAGACGAGGACCGTGTGGATATGTACACTGGATAACCTACACCGACGACTACAGACAGAAATAAGGCTGGTACTATAGATTATTCACCTTACGTATAAATACGTTTCAGGTGGATACAGCAGTTAGTTACCCCAATAAGTTGAAGCCTTCACCACGATACAACGTGCTGTGAAGTGTGCCCGTTTTGCCCCAAAATAGAGCCTTGACCGCGTGCAAATTGATAGCTGAAGTGTCAGAGTTTAAAGCTGTATCGTTGAGTTCGACCTATTCTATTATTATTAGTCTATTATGTATAGTGTATCGTGCGGCTACCGTTCTACAGTGACCAGCATTACCAACGTTTCCTCGTACCAGCTAGTGTGCTTATCCAGGCTGGGCTGCTAACCCTGGCGCTTTCACCCGAGGAGCCCTAGACGAGGACCGTGTGGATATGTACACTGGATAACCTACACCGACGACTACAGACAGAAATAAGGCTGGTACTATAGATTATTCACCTTACGTATAAATACGTTTCAGGTGGATACAGCAGTTAGTTACCCCAATAAGTTGAAGCCTTCACCACGATACAACGTGCTGTGAAGTGTGCCCGTTTTGCCCCAAAATAGAGCCTTGAGACCGCGTGCAAATTGATAGCTGAAGTGTCAGAGTTTAAAGCTGTATCGTTGAGTTCGACCTATTCTATTATTATTAGTCTATTATGTATAGTGTATCGTGCGGCTACCGTTCTACAGTGACCAGCATTACCAACGTTTCCTCGTACCAGCTAGTGTGCTTATCCAGGCTGGGCTGCTTACCCTGGCGCTTTCACCCGAGGAGCCCTAGACGAGGACCGTGTGGATATGTACACTGGATAACCTACACCGACGACTACAGACAGAAATAAGGCTGGATTATATTAGTTTAGGACGGTATGGGAATGGCTTGTAAGGAGAGATCATTATGAGTACCGTAAATTCTCATTTCAGCCCTTTGAAGATGAATGGTGAGGTGGTGCTGTGGTCAGTTGTACAGTTCCCAAATGGTGGGACAGCAGTAGTTCTAGGGAGCTGGTTTAATGCTAAAGACCAGACTGTGTTATGGCCCCCTAAACACATAAAGCTCACAAAAGCCCTTCGAGATGGACTGCAACCAGATTGTTGTGAAGGGCCAGATTAAACCGAATATATATATTTATTTATATATATATATTTAATTGTATTTGTATATTCTCTAATATTCCCTGATATCCCTTGTATATTCCTTGTACAATATGCATTGAATATCCATTCTAGCCTACTGAACATCCCATAATAGTCTCCATTCTACTATTGGTCGAGACCTTGGTGCCAGGCTGCCATACCCCCCAGACCCAGTTCAAACGTACCGCTCAACATGTACGAACAAGTCCTAGTTCCGCGTAGGAATCTGGCTACCGCACCACTAACGGTACTATTTGTTCATAGTGCGTATATATACTGCGCTACTAAAGTAGGACTTCCTTTTTAGTCCAGTTTCTTACCCTCCAATAGAGTGACAGACGTAAAGCCTCCCCGCGACGCCACGTGTGGGAGTAAGGCCAAGTTCGGCCTACCATCGGTATTGAGACATCGTGTATATTAATATTTGAATAGTCATATTTGGCACTATATCGTCGAGTTGGACGTAGTCTATTAAGCTAATAATAGTCTATTCATATGTAGTGCTTCGTGCGGTGAGAATACTATCGTAGTCAGTACCCCATCGTTTCGGGCAGAGAACTGGCTGCTTATCCAGGGTGGCCGACCCCATGTGAGGCTGCACCCGAGGAGCCCCAGAGCCGACGAGCGAGTGGACCTGCATACCGGATTATTCTACCGACGACAGCCCGCCTTCCCAGGCACGGATTATGCTTTGTATACAGTGATTATTCTATGGATAAAGACCAACACTGCCGTGTGTTGGAAAACCCCCCCCCGGAGAGGACGACAGGTGAGGAGACGCTCTACACAACGAGGTCGCTTCACGTCTCTCCATCGTGGACCGAAGGAAGCCGGCCCACAGAGAGTCCAACTGCTTTCATCTGTGGATCGAGGATCGCTGAGGCACCGAGCCGCACAACCGTGGGTTCTCCCAGGATACCCTCGGCCAGACGGATACAGCCAGACTCTACCCCCCCCCCCTTCTCCAGTTGTCTTACAAGCGACCGGAATTCCCCCCTAGTGTATCCAGTTCTATAATCATTAAAGTATCATTGCTATTATTCCTTAAATATTCCAGGTTGTATATTTACCGCCTGCGCCACCAGAGATTGGACGTTCTCTATTGATATACCAACGAATACTCATTTGCCATAAAAGTGCATCCTATTTCAAATCATAAATGTAATTAAGTGATTGCTCTACATACCTTTTGCTATGTATTAATTATTATTAAACGCAGACTTTCGACTTGGTACATTTGTGTTGGATCGTTTCATCTACGTGGGAGTGTTTACCATAATTATTTATGCCTAGTACTGGGTGGCCAGGGTCTAAAGTACAAGAGGTAGTGGTAGTAAGTATCATATCTAACAATACAGTCAGGGAATTGTACCCCTCAGTTACAATTGGTCCTTCGAGCCGGATGGTAATTAGTGTAATATTAATATAGTGTTATTAATATTGAAATGGCCTATGATGAACACTCCACGAAACGATCCTCCTAACCAACGCCCGCAGCGCGAACGACGGCTCCCTCAGTACTTAGAGGCTTACGCTGTCAGTCAACAACCTAGTCTTCTACTAACAGTAAACGCGGTAAAACTAGAAAGTAAAAGTATGTCTAACCCCAACGCCCAGACTACCCCGACCATAGAGGCCCCTACGGGTTCTAATGTAACTGACCAAGTTCACGGTGGGGACCAGTGGGAACCAGACATGACTTCACACCCCGCCAGTACTGAAGAAGTAGTCCCCGATGAGTCCCGGGAGGAATACAACGCTACCGAGAGAGAACTCGGCACGGAAGAAGACGGGGAGAGCACCGTGGAGATAGAGCTCCAAGGCTCCGCAAGGAGTACCCCGAGGGAAGGCTCCCCTATACAACCGCCTTCTCCCAGCGAGGCAGAGAGGACCCTACAGCAGGCCTTCCTCATCAGCCTGAACGCCGCTGCTGAACGCGACCGACTGCAGATCCAGCAGCGGAGCGAAGAAGAGCATATACGTCTAGAAATAAGACGCATTCAGAGGGAAGAGAATGTGGCCCGAGACCGAGCAGACAGCCAGCGAGCAGCTGCTGGTGCTCTACGGGACGCAGAGCGCGACAGACAGCAAGCGCAACTAATAGAACAGCTGATCAGACGGACAACACCCTCTCCCTCCGCCAGAGGCTCCAGGAACTCGTCTAGACACACCTCCAGGGCGGCATCCCCTAGCCGAGTAAACAACCCTGAACTTGACCAACAGACGAGGTCTATACCCCCCACAGACCACCTCCCCCCACCGGTCCAAGCGAGACCTAGCAACCGGGAAGGAGCAGCATATCCTGTGGAGAGGCTAAACCAGAGACTACAAGCACTGGATGACCTAACTGAAGACGAAGAGGAAGAGGAGGAGAACCACGCCCGACGACAGCACAGTACTCTACCGGACCAGGAGGTCCGGTACAGCCCAGGCTATACTCCCGCGGAGCTGCGCTACAGACCCCCGACTCTATACACGGGTGAGCACGACGCACGACCCGCACCGAGGAACAGCACCTGGACAAGCGGGCCATGGTACACCGCCGGTACCAGCCCATACCAAGGAGCGGGAGGAGACTCGCCTAGGAGGCCTCTCCCCCAACGCTCGCCGATTTATCCACAGTCAGCGTCATACATTGGCACGCCTATGGTACCCGACTTCACCCAAGAGAACCGGGCCCAGTATACAGAACTCCGCATGTGTCTGGAGACCATGTTGGTGGATGTATTGGATGAACGCCATAAATACGCCATCCTACTGAAGCACTTAAAAGTACCCCGCGCACATAATATAGCGCTCGCCTACGCGACTTCCACCACCCCATACACAGCAGCGCTGGTAGCATTGGACCAGAGGTATGGGCGCATATGGGATTACGTGATCCAGGAGATCCGACACATCGACCGCTTACCCCCAGCAATAGACAATCGAGCACTGGACGACCTGTCCATCAGAGTGCAGTCCCTGGTAGGGATGTTGGGAGCGCAGAGAGAGAAGGGGAGGCATGAACTTTACGCCAACTCAAATGTGGAAAGGATCTTGGAGAAGCTGCCGCCCGCTCGACAGGAGCGTTTTAGGCGGCAGAGAGACCACCGAGACCCGAATGGCCCCGAACCGAACCTCCTCGATCTAGCAGACTTCCTGGCGAGAGAAGTCAGCAGCCTACGGCTAGATACATTCGGACGGAGCACCCCTGGCTCCAGAGAAGGAACCAGACGACTAAATGATGGAAGAAGATCGGTGACTGTGATGCACCAATCGGAGTCAGTACCGAGCAGCAGGAGCCACAGTACCCCCTCCAGAACGGAGAAGTGGAAGATAATGTGCCCCTACTGTGAGAAAGAACACTGGCTAGCGCAATGTGACTCCTTCCCCAAGCTGAACGCGGAGGAAGCAAGTCAATGGATAAAGTCCAACAAGCGCTGTTTTCGCTGTGCGCGCTCACACATGGCAGCCGAATGCCGCTTAAAGAAAAGGTGCACCAAGTGCGATGGAGCCCATCTGGACATACTTCACGACAGTAACAGACGGCGCCCTTCACCCGCACCATCCAGCAGCAAAGCGAGCGTCATGTACATCGATCCCGCCAGCAGCAGTGGAGCCCGAGTACTCCTAAAAGTAGTGCGTGTGACACTAAGCTACCAGAATAAAGTCCTGGACACTTACGCCGTCCTCGATGACGGGTCAGAGAAGACCCTTCTGCTCGCCTCCGCTGCGGCCCAGCTAGGGCTGCGGGGAAGCGAAACCCAAATGACAATTCGGACAATAAGACGAGATTTGAAGACGATAAAGGGCGAGAATGTCTCATTCTCTATCGCAGCAAGCGGCCAGCCTGAGCGACGGTACCAGATTACAGACGCTTTCACCAGCCAAGAAATAGGACTGTCGCGGTACACATACCCCGTCGCCAAGCTGATGGAGAAATATGCACATCTGCGCAAGTTACCGATCCCGCTCATAGACAATGCTATGCCGACCCTGTTGATAGGCTCCGACCATGCAGACCTCATTGTCCCGATAGACCGGGTTCATACCGGACCCCGAGGCTGTCCTGCAGCAGTCGAGACCCGTTTGGGATGGACTCTCCAAGGCCCGCTCGCCAAATCTCTCAACCGAAGTACAGCCACTAGATGTCTCCACTCCCGAGTCACAGAGGGAGAAACCGCACTCCTGCAACACGTAGAGCGGTTATGGACCTTGGAACAAATGCCCTTTAAGAACGGAAAGAAAGACATTCGCTCTAAAGATGACATTTACGCCATTCACCTCCTCGAGACAGGGACCAAGAGAGTCCCGGTCAACGGCGTGTTGAGATACGCCACGCCACTCCTGCGGCGAGAAGGAATGCCTACTTTCCACGCCAAGACAGACGCCACAGAACGGTACCTGCTGAACACGGAGCGGCGCTTAGCCAAGAACCCCGCCCAAGAGAGTGTATACCGCGCTGAGATTGAGAAGCTCATCACAGCGGGACACGTCACAAAGATGGACATTAAAGAGGCTGACCAGACCACTGAATCGTGGTACGTGCCTCACCACAAGGTCCATCACAACGGTAAAGACCGCATAGTATTTAACTGCAGCTACCAGATCGGATCCCAAAATCTGAATAAAGAGTTACTGCCCGGTCCCACACTCGGCCCCTCCCTACTCGGCGTTCTACTCCGCTTCCGCCAGGAAAAGGTGGCCATCAGCGGGGACATTAAAGGAATGTTCCTGCAGGTGAGATTAGTAGAGGAGGACAAGCCCCTGTTACGGTTCCTATGGAGAGAGAAGCCAGGAGATGAGCACCCAGCCATCTACCAATGGGAAGTCCTCCCCTTCGGAACGACGTGCAGCCCCTGCTGTGCTACATTTGCACTACAGAAACATGTAGCAGAGGACCCAGCAGCGGACGAAGAGGTCCGACACAGCGTAAAGAACAGCTTCTACGTAGACAACTGTCTACAAAGCCTTTCAACCCAGGAAGAAGCCGAGGCTCTCCTGATTAAACTCCGCGCCTCATTGATCAAAGGCGGCTTTGATCTCAGGCAGTGGGCCAGCAGCGATCCGCAAGTACTGCGCAGCCTCTCCTCCGAGGACAAGGCAGCCAGCAGCGAGACCTGGATGGCTACAATCCCGGGAGAAGCCCAGGAGATGACCCTGGGATTGGTGTGGCGATTCAAAACAGATTCGCTTCACTACAGACACAAGCCCCTGACTACGGAGCAGGGAAGGCCGGCGGCGGCGCCGACCACCAGACGGAGTGTGTACACAACACTCGCCCGACAATATGACCCGCTAGGATGTATTCTACCGTACACCACCAGGGCAAAAATGATTGTACGAGCATTGTGGGACAAGGACCAGGGCTGGGACGACCCCATTCCCGCACACCTTGCATCCACCTGGAGAGAGTGGGAGATGGAGCTCCACTCACTCCCAGGCGTTAATATGCGCCGAAGCTACTTCCCACCCACGGTGAGGCCAGAGACATGTAAAATGGACTTACACGTCTTCAGTGACGCCTCAGAGGTCGCATACGGATCAGTAGCCTACTTGCGGGCCCAAGAAGAGGGGGGAGAGATCTACACAGCATTTGTCCTCGCCCGCTCGAGAATAGCCCCACGCAAGCAACAATCTATCCCACGCCTAGAGCTCTGCGCAGCCCTAGCCGGAGCGCACCTAGCCACGCTCATCCAACGTGAGCTCACCATACCGGTGTCTAGAACAATCCTGTGGTCAGATTCCACGACAGTACTCGCCTGGATCAAATCGGACTCATGCAAGTACAAAGTCTTCGTGGGAGTCAGAGTCACCGAGATTCAAGACTTAACCGAAGAGTTAACCGGAGAAACAGAGTGGCGCTACGTTGATACAAAACAGAACCCAGCTGACGTCATCACCCGGGGAATGCCCCTAGATGACCTCACCCGTCGCAATGTCTACAGTGACGGCCCAGCATTCCTAAAGCTCCCGGAAGGAGAGTGGCCCACGCCTATCCCGAGGGAAGCCAGTCAGGAGGAGGCTGAGAATAAGAAGCCTGTGTTCTGTGGATTGAGCACTGTTATCTCCGCAGACCCCAACATAGATGATTGCACTACCATAGAGAGTGCACAACAAAGGACATTCCTGCGGCACCACCCGGAGTGTAAGTCCCCCGCTGAAATGTCAGCAGCTAACTACGAGGAAGCAGAATTGCTTCTACTGCAGCGAGCCCAGAGAGACTCGTTCCCCGATGAATTGGCCTGTCTACAGGGAGGAAAGCCCGTCCCATCCGACAGCAGATTAATTCATCTGGCCCCCGAGAGCGACGCTCATACCCTCATCAGAGTGGGTGGTCGCCTACGCAGAGCCCCCAATCTACCGGATGACATTAAATACCCGATCGTATTGAACAGCCGACACAAGGTCACAGAGCTGATTATAAAGAAATACGATGAGGATGTACATCACGCAGGAGCAGAAAGAGTCTTCGCGGAGATCAGACGTCGTTACTGGATCCTACAAGGAAGAGAGGCGGTACGACGCTTCCAGCGAACATGTCTAGACTGCCGCAAGTGGCGCGCGCAGCCCAGCATACCAAGGATGGCTGACCTTCCTCCATGTCGCCTCCGAATCGGTGACAAGCCATTCCACTCAACGGGTATGGACTGCTTTGGTCCGCTGCACATAAAGAAAGGAAGAGGAACCGAGAAGCGGTGGGGTATTGTATTCAAATGCATGACCACCAGAGCGATACACATCGAGCTTCTCCCGACCATGAGCACAGACTCATTCCTTATGGCCTTCCGTAGATTCACATCACGGAAAGGAAGACCGTCTACACTATTGTCCGATCATGGGACAAACTTCAAAGGCGGCGAAAGAGAGCTGAGAGAGAGCTTCCAAGCTATGGGCCCAGAACTTAAGACCCACCTCGCTCCAGCACAGATTGACTTCCAATTCAACCCCCCAAACGCACCCCACTTCGGTGGTACTTGGGGACGGGAAGTGCGTTCCATAAAGACAGCCCTGTACGCAGTACTTGGGGCCCAGACTGTGGCGGAAGAAGTCCTAATGACAGTCCTCACGGAGATTGAGGGAGTATTGAACTCTAAGCCCCTCGGCTACGTCTCCAGCGATGTGGCGGATATCGACCCAGTTACCCCCAACACACTCCTGATGGGGCGGCTAGATCCCACGTTACCCCAGACAATGTACCGGCCTGAAGAAGCGAACGGCCGACGAATGTGGAGGTACAGCCAAGTATTAGCCGACAAGTTTTGGAGCAGTTTCCTACTACACTACCTACCGTCTCTACAGACCCGCCAGAAGTGGGTAAAGGAGAGAGACAATTTGACAGAAGGAACAGTCGTCATGATTATTGATCAATCACTGCCCAGAGCTATGTGGCCGGCCGGCCGCGTAAGCAAAGTGATCACCGGTGCCGACGGCAAGGTCCGAGCAGCTGAAGTGCTTGTCCAGGGTCGCACTTACACCCGTCCCGTGGCGAGGCTCATAGAACTGCCCCGACTCCCAGACACAATCGATGATGACCATGACCCCATAACCCTATGACTTTGTGAAGTTGACTGACCCCTACAGCAAACCCTTATGTGTAAATAGACAACGCGATTAATCTGTCTCTGCTTAACTGATTAGGTCTGGGACCAATCAGGGGGTGGCTGTTGTGAAGGGCCAGATTAAACCAAATATATATATTTATTTATATATATATATTTAATTGTATTTGTATATTCTCTAATATTCCCTGATATCCCTTGTATATTCCTTGTACAATATGCATTGAATATCCATTCTAGCCTACTGAACATCCCATAATAGTCTCCATTCTACTATTGGTCGAGACCTTGGTGCCAGGCTGCCATACCCCCCAGACCCAGTTCAAACGTACCGCTCAACATGTACGAACAAGTCCTAGTTCCGCGTAGGAATCTGGCTACCGCACCACTAACGGTACTATTTGTTCATAGTGCGTATATATACTGCGCTACTAAAGTAGGACTTCCTTTTTAGTCCAGTTTCTTACCCTCCAATAGAGTGACAGACGTAAAGCCTCCCCGCGACGCCACGTGTGGGAGTAAGGCCAAGTTCGGCCTACCATCGGTATTGAGACATCGTGTATATTAATATTTGAATAGTCATATTTGGCACTATATCGTCGAGTTGGACGTAGTCTATTAAGCTAATAATAGTCTATTCATATGTAGTGCTTCGTGCGGTGAGAATACTATCGTAGTCAGTACCCCATCGTTTCGGGCAGAGAACTGGCTGCTTATCCAGGGTGGCCGACCCCATGTGAGGCTGCACCCGAGGAGCCCCAGAGCCGACGAGCGAGTGGACCTGCATACCGGATTATTCTACCGACGACAGCCCGCCTTCCCAGGCACGGATTATGCTTTGTATACAGTGATTATTCTATGGATAAAGACCAACACTGCCGTGTGTTGGAAAACCCCCCCCCGGAGAGGACGACAGGTGAGGAGACGCTCTACACGACGAGGTCGCTTCACGTCTCTCCATCGTGGACCGAAGGAAGCCGGCCCACAGAGAGTCCAACTGCTTTCATCTGTGGATCGAGGATCGCTGAGGCACCGAGCCGCACAACCGTGGGTTCTCCCAGGATACCCTCGGCCAGACGGATACAGCCAGACTCTACCCCCCCCCCTTCTCCAGTTGTCTTACAAGCGACCGGAATTCCCCCCTAGTGTATCCAGTTCTATAATCATTAAAGTATCATTGCTATTATTCCTTAAATATTCCAGGTTGTATATTTACCGCCTGCGCCACCAGAGATTGGACGTTCTCTATTGATATACCAACGAATACTCATTTGCCATAAAAGTGCATCCTATTTCAAATCATAAATGTAATTAAGTGATTGCTCTACATACCTTTTGCTATGTATTAATTATTATTAAACGCAGACTTTCGACTTGGTACATTTGTGTTGGATCGTTTCATCTACGTGGGAGTGTTTACCATAATTATTTATGCCTAGTACTGGGTGGCCAGGGTCTAAAGTACAAGAGGTAGTGGTAGTAAGTATCATATCTAACAATACAGTCAGGGAATTGTACCCCTCAGTTACACAGATGATAAATGGATCACCTATAAGGATGTACGTGAGCTTACTACGTGTGGTGAGTATTTCGTGCAACACATACACAAAAAGTGAGGACACAAATTGTGACGATGCACATATGATAAGAGGTACATATATTTTTTCGTTAAACACTGGACTGCAGATATGTTAATTGTCATTTTCTCTCTGCTCTTTCCAGAGACCCATGATGAGGCCAAAAAACGAGAGACCAAGTACACCTCAACTATGTGTCCAACCTCTGAAATTGAATCTGAGGACGAAGGAGATCTCCGCCAAAAAAGAAGATCCAGGTACAGTGTTCACTTTGTTAAAGGGACAACTCTCCCTAGGGTGTTGTAAATAATGGCACTGCTGTTGTAGTTGCAAGTAGTGCTAAAAGGATAACACACAGTGGCCTGAGGGCCTATGTATTCAGACTTTAGCCTTGACTAATAAACGTAGTATCATAACTACATTTATTTATATGTGTGTATATATATACTTTTTTTTAGGCCAAATCAGCAGTATGTGCACTCGGACTCTGACTCGAGTGGCGACGCCAAAAGAAAACGTTTTGCCAAAGCACCTGATGTGGGTTTCCCAGGTATTGATGCAATGCATTTATTTTATATAGGCACTTTGGAAATGGCTACAGTTAATAATAATAATAAACAGTTAAACAAATTAGTCTGACCATGTACCGACAAATTGAGCATTTTAATTTGATTGGACTTCTGCATTTCTTGCAGTTATTCTATAGTTGGCCCAAAATATATACATTGTGAATAACATGCCAACTAAAATATGTTGTAGGACAGACTCCAAAATCGAGCCGGTCTCGTAAGGCGCTAAGATACGTCAACCCTCCAGTTGTTGGCCAAGACCCTACAATGAATGGTATGTTGCTATGCATGTTAAAATGCCAACTAGATGACTGTTTAAACATGATTTGTAGCATCTTCAATTCTCACCCTGGCTTACCTTTTTTAGATTCTTTGGATGGTGGCAGGATCTACAGCTATTTAGATTTGTTGCAGACTCCTGATCCAAATAACAGTAAGTGAACCCATATCTGTGTTCTTGTGAGGAGATGGCTGGCAGGTCGCTGGCATCATGCATGCAACAGAATACATGTTTACAATGTGCATGCCAGCCCACTACAAAAATTCAAAGCCTTCACAACTTGCAAGCAATGTCACAATAAAAATGTGTAGTTGTACATAATGCTTTTATATTGAGCACAATTTCCACCATGTTTGAGTCGCAACTTATTTTACATTTCCCCTTTGTAGATCTGGTTACTAGCAACTACCGGAAATCGCTAACTCAACATAATGGTGAGTTATCAAGCAATCTCATAACATAATATTCTGGCATGTTTAAAATATCTGTATTGTCTCGCATTGTCTTTGATATTTTTATTAAAGTAGTATTTGGCAGTGCACGTGAAATCAGCTGAATGGAAATCAAACATTTTCTCACATGGGGGATTACAATAGCGTCATTTGCTAATAACTTTGTGTATTTCCTACTGTGTTTCAGCCGAGATGCCAGGATTTGATATTGTTCAGTATCACCAGCAGCAGCAGGCCTCACATGTCCAGCAGCTGCAAGATCGACAAAGTGCAAGTAGTGGTATGATACTGTACTCTTTCAGTAACAGTGTTTTGAGAGACGGGGATACAACTCCTTACACCCCTTCCTGACATAGAGCGACGCGAGCGAGCGAGAAAAAGTGATTAAAATGTATTCGTTTCAATCAGACTATCCTGACCTGCCGCGAGCGACAGTGAACTGAGCAGCGATGTCGTTCACCCCTCAAATATTCGCTCGCTGTGTCTCTAGTTGAGCGATTACGCGGCCGAGTCCCGCCCCTAAACACTTTTTATTGGTCGAGAATCCAGGTAACACACACTCGGACACGCGCTGCGTCATATCAGGACAGTGTCGTGTGCGATTTTGTCTCCAGTTCGCTCGCTTGCTGCCTGTCAGGAACCAGTGTTAGTGATTGTAACATGTATGTTAATTTGACTGACAAGTCAGATTTTGTATTTTTAAATATAATGATTTGTTTCTACAGGGATGTCGGGATGCAGCTCGGGGCAATACTACAGTCCCCCTGGTCTCTCACAACATGCACAAAATGGTATGCCATTTTAGAGGGAACTACCACCAGTTTGATCCAATGCAGTCAAACTAGTGAAATATATAACTATGATTTTGTTTCTACAGCGATGTCAGGACACAGCTCAGGGCAATCTGGTGTTTCACAGCGTAGACAGATGGCCGGCGATGGCGGGCAGCTTATGAAAGGCAAGTCTATTGGACATGGTGTAATTCCTCGTGTGATTTGCTGCTTATTTTTATTTCTCACTTAATGATTTTAACTCTTCTTCTGAAGACCTTACCATCCAGAAGATGAATTCAATGCTTGCTGAATTACTTGTCGTGGTGAAGGATCTATCCAGAGATGTGCAGTTCATCAAGACCGAGTTGGCTGAGGGCAACATATCTGGTGGGACCAGGGGACACGGGGTGGCCACCACAACCACTATGCTCCCCTTCCAGCTGCCAATCGCCAGTGAACAAGACTTCAATGAGGCAGAATCATTACTGATGGAGCAATCAGTCCGTCAAAAGATGGTAATTTATTGAACTGCATTCATTTATCAAATGTAGATTGTTTCAGTGTGGTCTTGTTCAGGGGAAAAATGTGTTTAGCACTTTCTAGTTCAAAACGTGTTAGAGCTTGTATATCTGCTATTTATGAAACGTTTTGAAATTGTTCAAATATACCGTTTACATATGGACAGGAGGGTTAATGTGGTTAAACCTAATGACTGGCATGGGCTGGAATATCAGTGCATGCATAAAGTGTGTGTATAAACAAGTTGGTTGCTCTGTGTTCATAAAATAAACATTATGCTGTTTCTAACGCAGGGCCTTCATTTTCTTCTCTCTGATTTAGATTTCTCGCCTGGCTTTGGTAGGAGGCACCAATTCAGAGAACCTGATCAGACTGATGTTGAAAACTGCTATGACCAACGCCCTGGCCAGTGGGTTCAACTGGGCTGGAAAGAAAGACAAGCGTTGTTCAGAAAGCAAGAAGCCATTCAAGCACACCACACTACAAGCCTGCATGTTTGGTGAGCTTCCTCCCCTGCAAACTACTTCATAGGTTAAGTTTAGGTAGTGCGGTGGTGATGCTGGTGATGCTGGTGATTCAGAATATAATTATGCTGTTGCAAATGGAAATGGAAATGGTGAGCTTTAGAGGTGCATGGATACACATTGTATTGCGATTGCTTAATTCTCTTTCCTGTCCAGTCTAACTGGATGCTGACTGTAGCTTGTTACTGTAGACCTACAGAGTGAGTAATTGAGTGATTAAAAAAAATCGCACTCGTGTGAAGTGAGGGCCGGGTGCTCTTATCATCGTACATCATCTCACCCACCTCTCTTCCTCCCTTTTTTATTTTTGTGTCTATCAGCTGCTGCTCGACAGTTTGACCCCAAGCTGACCGACCAGGACTACAGCGAAACTGTCAAGAAGTGGCTTCGTTATGCGCCAGACCGGGAGGGAGGCATCTCAAGGAACCGAAGTGACCCAAACTTAAGTCAAGCGAACCAGAGTCAAACTTAGGGTACCCCAGCACAGCACAGCACACCACACACTGTTTCCCTGGTTCATACAGTACAAGGAATTACCCTGGCATCTACTTGAATGACTTATGCTGCTTCAGCCTGTTCTTGGAACCGAAGTGACCCAAACTTAATTGTCAAGCGAACCAGAGTCAAACTTAGGGTACCCCAGCACAGCACAGCTACCCCAGCACAGCACAGCACACACTGTTTCCCTGGTTCATACAGTACAAGGAATTACCCTGATGGACACTGTTCTTCCATGGACGGCATCTACTTGAATATGCTGCTTCAGCCTGTTCTTGGAACCGAAGTGACCCAAACTTAATTGTCAAGCGAACCAGAGTCAAACTTGGGGTACCCCAGCACACTGTTTCCCTGGTTCATACAGTACAAGGAATTACCCTGGACACTGTTCTTCCATGGACGGCATCTACTTGAATGACTTATGCTTCAGCCTGTTCTTGCAGTGTTTATTTTTTTTATTTTTTATTTTAACCTTTATTTACCCAGGGTAGGTTCGCTGAGCACAGATGCTCTTTTTCAGCTACGCCCTGCTTCACATTCACAGAGTTCCATTCACACCTGGGAGCTGCCCAGGCCTAACAAAATTAATAGTTGGTTTCAGGTTGCCGACCGACCCTGCCGATTTAGGTGCGACCTAAATCGAGTTATGAGTTTTTAGAAAAAATTATAATTTTTTTTTTTTTTTTTTTTTTTTTTTTTTTTAATAAAGTTTCATAGAAATCTTAGTCAAACATTTAGTATTATGGATATTAAACATGCTGGCAGAGTACATGCATCCATGTTGTTGTGAACATTTTAATTAAATAAAGAAATTCCCTATCCATAGTCGCCGTGGGAAAGAATAAAATAAAAAAATAAAATAAAATAAATTCCCTACCTACCCATGGCCAAACTGACAACCAACCTGAAAGCAACTATTAATTTTGTTAGGCCCCAGTACAACCACAGTCTGACACTGTTGGCCACTGAGCAACTCCACTGGAGCAGTTGGGGGTTTAGTGCCTTGCTCAAGGGCACTTCAGCGGTTGGTGTTAAGGGTATGGGAAAGAGTTATATGGGAGAGAGTTATAGAAACATTAGGGGTGTAACGGTACACAAAATCCACGGTTCGGTACGTACCTCGGTTTTGAAGACACGGTTCGGTATTATTTTCGGTACAGGGGGGGGGGGGGGGGGGGGGGGGGGGTAATCAAAAAAAAATTGCTTTTCATTTATCTATTTATTTAACTGTATTAAACAATATAAAACGAATTGGCCATAATTGACTGAGCAAACTAATGCTTACTGCTGTAACCTACTAATAACACTTAAGTAAATCTGAAGATTATTATATAGCAGATGCCTTGGAGGATAAGTCGTGGACAACTGTAGATCATCTAAGCTCCACTGTGTTTAAATTCAAATCCTATGCCATTGTTTATATTTAACCCTTGTGTCTGAAAACTAAAATATTATACTCTTATTAGGGGACTAAATTGAAAAACTCCATAAAAAGATTATGTTGAAATAATTTCCCACTTTCTTTTCCATAAATATTTTATTCAACTTCAGCCCTGATCATAACCATTTTTTATATTATTTTTGTAATGAAATACTCCCACTTTTCTGAAAAGAGTTGTTAAATATGACAAAAAAAAGAATATGTGGTGGTTATGATCGGGCTGAAGTGGAATAAACAATTTATGAAGAGTAAAAAAAAAAATACAAGATAATTAAAAGATTATGCCACATATTATGTTGGCTCATCACTGCAAAGTTATCAAACAAATACGAATCTGATCAGACACAAGGGTTAAGTTGTTGTTCCCTTTCTAATTTCCTCAAACATCTAGTCTAGTTAATGTTAATGTGTCTAGTTATTTGACAATTGATGCTTTTTGTTGGACATTTCAGTCAGTAGTGAGCTCATTCTGTACTTCTGTATGACAACTATTAAAGAACTTGAACTACTTTGAGCTCATAAGTTTATAGTTAAAATGATTGCAATCTTGTCTTCGTTGTGCATGAATGCATGTGCTCACCACACACAATATGTGTGTCACTATTCTGGCAGTGGCTATATTGTTAATGAAAGCCTGTTTGTTTTTTGTAAAAAGTTTTAGTCACTAAGTTCTGATACCCTAGAAAAAAATAAATGTTCATATTAAAGCCATGTTGTCATTTTTGTTCACACATTTTTGGAAATATGGTCATTTTTATTTTATTTTATTATTATTTATTTAACAATAGTGTGTTTAACAGCAGGAAAAAAACATGTAATGTTATGATGTATACATATCAGCAGCAATATTTTAATGTAAAATGTACATTAATCAGTATTGATTCCTTAACTTTACAAGTTACAAGCAGATGTACAAGTTACAAATGTACAAGTCGAGTACCATTTAGATTATGGTTGAATAAACATTGATGTCTAACATTGATTCAATATAAAATCAACTAAAATGTGCATGTAGATTACCATTTAGATTATGGTTGAATAAACATTGATGTCTAACATTGATTCAATATAAAATCAACTAAAATGTGCATGTATATTACCATTTAGATGATGGTTGAATCAACATTGATATAGTATCAGCTATGGTTGACACCTAACGTTGATTCAACGTTAGGGTCATAGACAACGATCTATATAATTTAGATGTCAGGCTTCAACATAGATTCAATATTTCTGCTGAACCCTATTTCAACGTTGATTCACTCATTTTTTGCTATCTGGGTACTTCCCCATTCTATGTGTTGTTATGATAGCTGAGTGTATAGTAGTATACTATAGTGTATTGTAAATATGTAAATAGTGTAAGTATTTCACAATTTAGGTATTACTGTTTGTACAGAAAGGTGTTGGAACATGGATATATTTGGAACACTATTGTTGGTCCACTTTCAGAGTAGCAATGGTGGTCTCTGTAATGTCCATGGTTCATATAGTTGACTTTATGTTCATAATGTTCAGTGAGCTTGGTAATGTTTAGTTCTGACCTATAGAGGGCGCTCTATGTTTTACTCCTCAAGAGCAAGACACTCGGGTGATCTTGTCAGTGCACTACGGAGAAGCAGCGGGAGTATTGTTATTGTGGTAGTTCTAGCCATAACAGCAGGAATGTGTCTGTAAGCTTGAAGACGTTCATAAAGAGTCAAACCAGGAATCAATGTGTCGGAGCCTTCATTCTAAAACTTTACACTGGCGACGAGGAGTAAAAGTTATATTTTTGTATAACCATGGCTGCTGCATTACCATCGTTCCCTACTTTTGATACAAGTGACGATCACAGCTCATCTATCCGTTGGAGAAAGTGGATACAGCGTTTTGAAAATGTCATTGTTGCGTTGGATGTCAAGGATGAAACAAGACGACGTGCGATGCTTCTACATTATGCAGGGGAAGGTGTACAGGACATTTTTGATACACTGTCAGACACGGGTGACGCAAAAGACTATAAAAAAGCTAAAGATAAACTGAGTGAGTATTTTTCCCCTAAACTCAACGTCACATACGATACTTACAAATTCAGACAAGCTATACAATTGGCTGGAGAAAGTCTCGACTCTTATCACACTAGGCTGCGACAGCTAGCAGCAACCTGTGAGTTTTCTGATATTGGAAGAGAGATCAAGACGATGATTATCCAGACGTGCACATGTAATAAGCTGCAACGTCAAGCATTACAGAAACCGGAGATGACGCTGACTGAGCTACTATCACTGGGTAGAACCATGGCACTTGCCGAGACTCAAGCATCAGGAATGGAGCAAACACGACACAGTTCGGCTCAAGGAAACATGAGGGAAGATGTTTTGGCTATGAATATGGGGAGGGGAGCTACAAATAAAAGTTGCTATAATTGCTCTGGCACTTTTCCCCATCGTGAGGAAACACCGTGCCCAGCGAGGGGGAGAACGTGTAACACCTGCGGTAAACAAGGACATTTCTCAAAGTGTTGTCGTTCCAAACGACCACAAGGGGGCACCAGAGCACCATGGGAAAAGAGAGACCGACATGAAGTGCATTATATGCACACCAGTGACAGGGAAATCACACCAAACTCAACACATGCAGACAGAGAATCTTCTGAGGAGTATCTGTACACACTTTCTCAAACTAAATCAGACCTCCCACATGCAAACATAAAGGTTGGTGACTGCAAAATAAATGTGATGCTGGATACAGGGGCAACTGTAAATATCATTGATGAGGCAACTTACCAGAGACTGACATATAAGCCCCCACTCACCAAATGCACTGTTCCCATATTTCCCTATGGCTCTCGTAAGCCACTACCTGCCCTGGGAAAATTCACCTCGCTGGTGGAGTCCAAATCACAGTTCACAACTACAACATTCCATGTGTTACAAGGAAATAATGGCAGTTTACTCGGATATGACACTGCCAGTCAACTTGGGCTAATCAAGATTGCTAATGCCCTTCATACATCCCCAGAGCAGCAGGAACAGCTCACATCTCCACGACAACCGGTCGACATACAGCCCACATCAGCTTGCAAACAGACAGAAGCAAATACAGTGGATGATATCCTCACTGAGTACGATGGTCTATTCCATGGATTGGGCAAGTTGGATGGGGTTCAAGTCAAGTTGCACATAAATAAAGACGTTTCTACTGTCACACAACCTCATAGAAGAGTGCCGTTTCATGTGAGGAAGCGGATTGAAGCTGAACTACAACGCCTGGAGGATCTCGATGTAATTGAAAAGGTTGATGGCCCCACTCCATGGGTTTCTCCGATAGTTGTTGTTCCAAAGCCAAAAGACCCGGAAGGTGTGCGTATATGTGTGGACATGAGGGTACCAAATTGTGCCATCGAAAGAGAAAGACATCTCACACCCACAGTAGATGACGTGATACAGGCACTCAATGGAGCCAAGTTCTTCTCAAAGCTGGATTTAAACAGTGGATATCATCAGCTAGAACTGGATCCTTCCTCACGATACATCACAACATTCTCCACTCATGTAGGGCTATGACGTTACAAGAGACTGAGCTTTGGGGTCTCGTCGGCTGCAGAGGTGTTCCAAAATGCCATTCAACAGGCCCTGGATGGCATTCCAGGAGTCATCAACCTCAGTGATGACATTCTGGTTTTTGGGGAAACCAGGGCTGCCCATGATCAAGCTCTCAGGGCAACCTTTCAGCGACTGAAAGAAAAAAACCTGACTCTCAACAAGGCCAAGTGCTCATACGCACAGACCACTCTTGACTTCTTCGGATATACGTTCTCAGATGGAGGTTTCTCTCCAGATCCTAAGAAGGTTCAGGCGATTCATGATGCTGCTGCCCCGACCAATGTAAGTGAGATACGCAGTCTCCTTGGCATGGCAAACTACAGCGCCCGATTCATAAAGGATTTTGCCACCATAACTCAACCCTTGCAAGACCTGACAAGGAAATCTGCTCATTGGACGTGGACCGAAGAACACCAGAGGTCTCTTAATGAGATGAAACGCAGCCTTACTAGTGACGCTGTGATGACCTACTTTGACCCACACAAACGAACTGAACTGGTTGTTGATGCTTGTTGATGCAAGCCCAGTAGGTCTTGGGGCTGTATTGGCACAAAGGAACAGTCCAAATGAGCCGGCCAGAGTGATAAGCTATGCAAGTAGAGCACTGTCCCCCATTGAACAAAAGTATTCACAGACAGAACGTGAGGCCCTTGCTATTGTTTGGGGCTGTGAACATTTTCACATATACCTCTATGGTGCAGCCTTCACACTTGTCAGTGATCACAAACCATTGGAATGGATTTTCAATAACCCCAAATCCAAACCACCTGCTCGTATAGAGCGCTGGAGCCTGCGTCTGCAACCATACAACTACACAGTCTGTTACAAGGCTGGCAAAGACAACCCGGCGGATTACATGTCGCGCCACCCGGCACAGGTATCACACATCTCTCACGCTATGTCAGACGACGAAAGACAAGCTGAAGAATACATAAACTTTGTCACTGAAAATGCTGTACCCAAGGCGATGACACTGGCGGAAATTCAGGATGCAACCACAACTGATCCCACTCTACGTGAAGTAATTCGACTCAAGATGACTCTTGGCGGTTGCTGTCTGACAAACGGGACTCTATTGATGGAGTTGACAGATCTGCTCTTGTGTCGTTCAAGAAAATAAAAGATGAACTGACAGTGACTGCTAATGGTGACACTGTACTGCGTGGCACAAAGATTGTCGTCCCCCACTCTTTACAAGTCAGAGCAATATCACTTGCACATGAAGGCCACCAGGGGGTGGTCAAAACTAAGAAGCTGATCAGGGAGAAAGTCTGGTTCCCTGGAATTGACAAGCAAGTGGAGGCAATGATAGCTGGCTGCATCCCATGTCAGGCTGTTGTGCCCAACCACACACAAGAACCCCTCTGCATGTCTGAACTGCCATCGTCACCATGGGAAAAGGTTAGTGTTGATTTCTGTGGTCCATTCCTCTCTGGGGATTATCTTTTGGTAGTTGTTGATGAATATTCAAGGTACCCAGAGGTTGAGATTCATCAGTCCACGTCAGCCAGGGCCACTATCCCTAAACTCGACAAGATATTCTCAACACTGGGAATTCCACTGTAGGTCAAAACGGATAATGGCCCCCCCTTTCAGAGCTCGGAATTTGCAGATTTTGCAACATATTTGGGTTTTAAACACAGAAAGATAACTCCATTGTGGCCTCAGGCGAATGGAGAGGCAGAACGGTTCATGCGCACCTTGGAGAAGAATATACGGGCTACACATGTTGAAGGTCGTCCATGGAAACAGACTCTATATGCATTTCTACGCAACTACCGTGCCACGCCACACTGCTCCACTGGGATGGCTCCAGCTGATGTGCTGTTTGGTAGGCCTCTGAGGATCAAGCTACCCACGCCTGCTGTCCACTATCAGTCTCCGACTGATGCAAAAATACGACGAGCAGATGCAATGGCGAAGGACAGGATGAAACATAATGCGGAAAGGAGGCGCCATGTGGTTCCTTTGGCTCTGAAGGCTGGTGATAGAGTTCTCTGTCGTCAAAAGAAGGAATGGAAGCTATGCCCTGCTTACAATCCCCACCCATACAAGATCATCGTGATCAAAGGCTCCATGGTGACAGCTAAACGTAACAATCATGTCATCACCAGAAACTCATCCCACTTTAAGAATTTACCTAAGGTGGATGATCACCACTCTCAATCAGCTGACATGCAAGGTGTCATAGACTGGACTGAAATAGATCCTCACTACACTGCAGAACGTTTATGCCCTGACAGCCCCAGGCCACAGCCACCTGGTCACAGGTACCCAGTGAGGGAAAGCAGAAGACCCCCATCATACCCCACTGACTTTGAATAATGTGCATAATGTAATAATGTTCTAAAATACATTGTTGAGTTCAACTAATGTGTAGTTATTGTTAAAGAAAAGAAATGTAAGGAAAGGAGGGTTGTAATGTCCATGGTTCATATAGTTGACTTTATGTTGATAATGTTCAGTGAGCTTGGTAATGTTTAGTTCTGACCTATAGAGGGCGCTCTATGTTTTACTCCTCAAGAGCGAGACACTCGGGTGATCTTGTCAGTGCACTACGGAGAAGCAGCGGGATTGTTATTGTGGTAGTTCTAGCCATAACAGCAGGAATGTGTCTGTAAGCTTTAAGACGTTCATAAAGAGTCAAACCAGGAATCAATGTGTCGGAGCCTTCATTCTAAAACTTTACAGTCTCGCCTGTCAATACCGTTCATCATTGTCCTGGTGGAAGCTGCTGATCATTTGCAGAATACATATGCCTCACTTTACACACTTTACATGTAAATATATGTTCTTATGCACAAACTCAATGGTGATCGGCCATTTTGCCAGGTCAAAACTAACGTACTTTACATGTAAATATGTGTTCTGATGCACAAACTCAATGGTGATCGGCCATTTTGCCAGGTCAAAACTAATGCACTTGAATATATGAATAAATAAATGTACTGTGAATGTTCTAAATGCACAAATTCAATGGTGATCGGCCATTGTGTCAGGTCAAAACGAATGCACTTGAATATATGAATAAATAAATGTACTGTGAATGTTCTAAATGCACAAATTCAATGGTGATTGGCCATTGTGCCAGGTCAAAACGAATGCACTGTACATGTTGTAATGCAGTCCTGGGGCTCTAAGATGGCTGGCTGGAAATGTTCTAAATGCACAAATTCAATGGTGATCGGCCATTGTGCCAGGTCAACTAATGCACTTTACATGTAAATATGTGTGTTCTGATGCACAAACTCAATCGTGCTTTATCTGAAGTAAAGACATCTGTTCCACTTCATCAAGTTTCAAGTGTGTTTATTATATACAGAATACATTATAATGCAATGCTTTTTTATAACTTGTGTGTCTTAGATTAGAATATACAGAATACATTATAATGCAATGCAAAAATGTCAGAATACTTGTCATAATACCTGTCATGTATGGAGACTCTACACCATGGAACACAGGTAAATGTGCAGCACAAACACAGCTGAGTATGTGGGTTGAGCCCATGAGGAACTTGCTAAATGTAATTCAAACAATACAGGAATGGTTCTATATTGTATACTGTCAAAAAACGAGTTCTGTCGTTTTTGCTCATTTCTGTCGTTTTTGCTCTTTTCTATATTGTATGTATATATTGCATATATATATATGCAATATATACACTATAGAAATGAGCAAATAACGACAAAACCACCTAGTGTTTATGATTTATGAAATGCAGTAAAGGATATAGGGATATTTTGATTTACGTTATATGCCTATATATGCCTATATATATTGATCTATATATTGTCGCTATGTTGAACTATATATGCAGTAAGTATGTGTCATTGAGGCTATATGCAGTAAGTGTGGAAAAAGAAATATAGGCATATAACGTAATCAATAAAAATATCCCTATATAATATCTTTACTGCATTTCATGAATGATAAACAACACTAGGTGGTGTGTGTTTACCCTATGAACTTGGAATGTGTCTCAGACGAGCAAATATCATGATTTACGCATGCTGCAGAAAACCTCATATCTCGGTTTCCAGGAAATGCGGCTCAATTTCGGCCAATGTTTACCTTTTTTAGCGCAGAATTGTGAACGAACGAAGGCATGTAGAAACAAACGGTTTTTTTCATATTGTACAGGAACTAGAGTTTGTCAAATGAGCAGAACCATTTCCACACAGCTAAAATTTAGAATATAGAAATAGATCCGCGAAAGTCATGAAATATTGCAAAATCAGCCCCCTTAACACAAGATACAAGATACAATAGTTTTATTTGTCACGGCATACAGGTATACAGTGAAATGCGGGGGGTCTCGCCCGCAACGATGTGCATAATACAAGTAATAATATAATATAAGAGTCCAACCAATAGAGCGACATAGTGCAATTAACAAGTAAACAAAGTAGGCATATCGGTATCTGTACCTGAGCTATTTACAGAGCATGCCACAGGTCCTGTGGCAGTGCAGTACACTGTTAGCTACGGATGAGGCATTGGGTCTTTATGTACACTGCTATACAATGCTATATTATACGATCTCAAGCTATACTATTCTTAAAGTAATCTTTCCTTCTGTAAAGTGTCTGTAGTGTGAGCGTGTGCAGCATGAGTGTGTGTGTGCTCATGTTAAAGTGGCTGCTAGTGTGTGAGCGTGTACAGTGTGTGTGTTGTGTGTGTGCTCATGTGTGCTTGTGCGTGGAGAGTTCAGTGTTCAAGGCTCTGATGACCTGTGGGAAGAAGCTGAGCCTAAGTCTCTCTGTCCTCGTTACTGGTGCTCGCAGGCGTTTGCCTGACCGCAGCAGCATGAACAGGCTGTTGTTGGGATGGTGAGGGTCTTTCATTATCCTGCAGGCTCTGGATATGCACCTCTTGTTGTATAGGACCTGCAGGGTTGGTAGTGCAATACCCGTGGTACGCTCGGCTGAACGCACCACTCTCTGTAGGGCCTTCTTGTCCTGTGCCGTGCTGTTGCCATACCAGGCAGTGATGTTTCCAGTCAAGATGCTCTCTACAGCTCCGGAGTAGAAGGACTGGAGTATCTTCCCAGATACTCTGAACTTCCTTAACTGTCTCAGGTGGTAGAGGCGCTGCTTCGCCTTTTTTACGACTGAGTCTATGTGTGTTGTCCATGTCAGGTCCTCTGAGATGTGGACCCCCAGGTACTTGAAGCTACTCACCCTGTCCACGGTAGCCCCGTTTATCCTCAGTGGTGTGTGTGTCTCCTGCTGTCTCCTCCTAAAATCCACGATCAGCTCCTTGGTTTTACCAATGTTCAGGAGCAGGCTGTTGTCCTGGCACCAGCGTTCCAGTACCTCAACCTCCTCCCGGTAGGCTTTCTCGTCGTTGTCTGAGATCAGCCCCACCACCACGTGTCGTCCGCAAACTTCACTATGGAGTTGGAGCTGAACTTGGCCACACAGTCGTGTGTGTAAAGTGAGTACAGCAGGGGGCTCAGAACACAGCCCCCTGGGGGGGACCCGATGCTCAGGGTGATGGTGTTGGAGGTCTGACCCCCGACCCTGACCGCCTGGGGTCTTTCACTCAGAAAGTCCAGTATCCAGGCGCTCAGAGCGGAGCTCAGACCCAGCTCGATCAGCTTGTCCACCAGTCTGGTGGGGACTATGGTGTTGAACGCTGAGCTGTAGTCAATGAACAAGTCTCACATAGCCCCCCTTCTGGCGGTCAAGGTGAGAGAGGGTGCTGTGCAGTACTTGGGAGACCGCATCGTCAGTGGACCTGTTTGGCCTGTATGCAAATTGCATAGGGTCCATATCACTGGGGAGGGAGGCACAAATGTGATCCTTGACCAGCCTCTCGAAACATTTCATGGCCACAGAGGTGAGTGCCACCGGTCTGTAGTCATTGAGACATGTTGGGGAGGGTTTCTTCGGTACAGGGATGATGGTAGACATCTTGAAGCAGGCGGGGACCACTGACTCCGCCAGGGATTGATTAAATATGGCGGTGAACACAGGGGCTAGCGCATAAATTTGCGCATTTAAAGTCTCTTAAAGCTGACATAATATTTCTACAAGAAACTCACATAAAAGCTACAGAACAGAGGCAACTGAGGGCTAACTGGATATCTCAAGTTTACCAGTCACCTTTCACATCCAAAGCTAGAGGTGTCGCTATTCTTTTTCGCAAGAATATTCCATTCCAGCTTTCCTCAATAGTCACAGATCCAAATGGCAGGTATATTATGATTACTGGAAACATAAATTCTATCCCTATCACGTTATTGAACATATATGGCCCAAACACTGATGATCCAAATTTCTTTCCGCAAAGTATTTGATTTAATTCCAGACCTAGGCACCACTAATCTATTAATGGGTGGAGACTTTAATTGCTACCTTCACCCATATCTTGATAGACTCTCCTCCCGCACCCCAACAGCCATAGCTTCTGTCCTAACATTAAATAATTTAATTAAATCTAGAAACATAGTAGATATCTGGAGACTACAACACCCAACGGACAAAGACTATTAGTTTTTCTCGCATGTCCATAAGTCATACACGAGAATTGATTATTTTTTAGTGGATGCAAAATTAATAACTAACACTGTGAATACCAAATATCATATTATAATAATATCGGATCACAGTCCAGTTTCACTAGAAATAAAGCTTGCTTTGCCCAAACAAAGCTACTGTTGGCGCTTTAACCCATGGCTGCTCACAGACCAAGAGTTTATTAATTGTATCACAGCTCACTTGGAGGAGTTCCTTGAGTTCAATGACACAGGGGAGGTCTCAGACTCCATACTCTGGGAGACTCTTAAAGCAGTAATGAGAGGTCATATAATTTCCTTTGAAAGTTCAAAAAAAAGGGAACAGCGCCATCGTATGGTGGAAATCGAAAACACAATCCCGACCTTTGAACAGACTTACAGGAACTCTCTTTAGCAAGAAGACTATAATAAGATCTTGAATTTAAAGTATGAATATAACCGCATTCTTAGTGGAAACATCGGTAAACTCTTATTGAAGCTCAAACAGAGACACTTCGAACTGAGCGACCAACCAGAGAGGCTGTTGGCTAGACAGTTGAAAGGAGCACAGGCAAGCCGTGCAATCCACAAAATGTTATCTAAAACAGGTGATTTGTTAACTAACCCTGAGGAAATAAACAACCGCTTTAAAGAATTTTATTCAGAATTATACACAACAAAGTCTCAGGCCACTAACGCAGACTTTACAATCTTTTTTGACTCCCTCAACCTGCCAAAACTGGATGAGTCATCCAGGTTAGAACTCGATTCAGATTTTTCAGTGAGCGAGCTAGTTGAGGCAATTAAGTCATTTCCTTCCAGTAAGGCAGTAGGCCCAGACGGATTTAGCTGTGAATTTTACAAGACATTTCATAAGACACTTGCCCCAATCCTACTCAGAATGATCAATGACTCCATTAAGAATAACAGATTTCCGAACTCTCTGTATGAAGCAAATATATGTATCTTACTGAAGAAGGGCAAGGAGGAAACAGAGCCTGGGAGCTACCGGCCCATCGCCCTCCTTAATTTTGATCAAAAATCGATCACAAAAGTATTAGCCAATAGATTAGGGAGACATATTCCATCAATCATACACCCTGACCAAACAGGGTTCATCCCAGGCAGATTTTCATTTTGTAATGTGCGTCGGCTCCTGAACAATGTTTATACCAACCACGAGGACAACTCCAGAGCAGCCATTTTGTCCTTAGATGCAGCCAAAGCGTTTGATCAAATAGAGTGGCCCTACATGCTCGAGGCACTTAAAAGATTTGGATTTGGAGACTCTTTTAGTGCATGGGTCAAAATACTGTATCTCTGCCCGACATCCTCCATCCTCACTAATAATGATAAATCTGAACCTTTTGACTTGCAACGTGGGGTCAGACAGGGCGATCCGCTTTCTCCCTTAGTATTCGACGTTGCTCTGGAGCCCCTCACGATAGGAATCAGGAGCCATCCCAATATTAGAGACATTAACATTTTGGCGACCACAGTCTTGCGCCGATTCATAGGCCAGAGGACAGAGGTTTGTTTACAAACCGATGTACTTTCTAACAGCTATATATATAATTTATAGTATTGCTATCTGTCCATTCTCATTGTCACTTGAGTGCATAAACCGTGCCTTCATAATGGCTTAAAGAAAATAAAAATCCATCGGTTGGTTGTCATTTTATAGCGTCGTGAATATAAGATTTATCGCACTTTTCGTCTCGTCTTTTTTCTGGGGAGCTAGATAATAGGTTAAACGTTGGCGCCGTTATATCAAACGCCATTTCTGCTGTATATATACGAATGAAATAAAACAAACTGCGTAACATCCGGACTATTACAGAGCATCTATGGATGAAATGGGGGCGGCGGGGACGCCGATCAGTATTATTGATTAGCAATACAGTGTGTGTTCAAGTAGCCATTTTCACTGATCGATCACGTTACGTTTTAAAACAATGTCCAATCCAGCTGTAATTTGGGGGAATAGTATCCTACCGTCAGGCCATGTGATCGCCGGCAGCATTTCGTCATTAGTCATCGGAATCTGGTAGATCGATATGTCCATTGGCTAATCATAAATCCCATTATTCCAGGCTGAAATATGCGTTCGGTAATGGGATCAAAGATGGAGGGTCTTCGTTTGGAACCGAGGCTCATATGAAACGCCCACAGACAGTGAAAAGAATTTATTTTTCAATCGCCCTCAATGATACTGCAGTGGAGCGATGGCACCCCTAAGCGGATCTGGCCGGTATTGCATGTTTCGAAAATCAAATATGTGGGTAGGTCCTGCATGTCGATTGCGGACGTTAATAGCGTTATAAATATGGAATAAAACAATAACAACTCGCCACGAGTTAACTCGTGGCTCTGGTCCTCAACGGGTGGAATCGAATCACGAGTTAACTCGTGGACGGTCCACATAGTGTTAAGATAGGGGACATGGAAAGCCGGGTGAGCCTTTACGCCAGACCTGGGCATTGTACAGCCCGCGGGATGATTCTGACCGGCCCGCGAAAGATTACATGATAATGTTTTTTTTTTTTTTTTTATATTATAATCTTTTTTTTTTTTTTTTACTTTTTTCTTTTCATGTCAACGTTCACACGCACAATATACGCTTAGGAGACATGCTCAGAAGATGTTGGTTCTCTTTGGATCCACCTACATATGTGAACAGACATTCTCAGTCATGACGTTTACCAAGTCCAGGTACAGATCCTCTCTCACTGATGAACATCTGGCAGCTGTGCTTCGCATCTCCACCTCAGACATGCAACCTGACTTTGATGGACTTGTTAAAGCTCAACAGAGACTGGATTTATCACACTGAATGAAAAAAAATAACTGAAGAACACTAAAATGTGGAAATATAACAAGTGAAATGGGACACTTGATATTTTTTTTTTCTTTTTTTTTGCACAGTTCTGAAAACATTAAATGTTTAATATAGGCATGTAAAGTAAAAAACTGGGACACTTTTCTTTACACAGTTCAGTGACATGTCTTGTTTATTTTTGCTATAAGATGATGTGATGTCTTTAGAAAGCTAAGAAAATCCTTGTTTCAATAGTATATGAAACTCAAAATGCCCTTTGTTATTAATGTTTCACATTTTGTTTATCATTTTGGAAATAAATTCTATTTGAATAAATTATATTTTTGAAAGCTAACCTCACCTTTTAATTGCCAAATAATAACATACACTCTTACCAGGGGTCAAAACAATACCATTTACTGCTTTTTATATAGAAATAAAATGTATATTATGCATAATTGAGTTTGGAATTTTGGCCCGGCCCCCCAACATATTTTCAGTTGCTCATTCGGCCCCCTGGGAAAAATAATTGCCCACCCCTGCTTTACGCTGATGACACATTGTTATATCTCTCAGACCCAGAAACCTCTGTTCCTCCCTTGTTAGATTTCATTGAATCATTTGGTAAGCTTTCTGGCTACACAATCAATTGGGGTAAGAGTGAGTTCATGCCTCTCTCGGGCGGCCTGAACTCAGATTTTCTTAAGGCTCTACCATTTAAAGTAGTAAATGACCATTTTTCATATTTAGGACTCAGAATATCTAGAAATCCCAAACTCTTATTTAAACTTAACTATGCTGACATGGTCACAAAGTTAAAACTCAACATAGAGAAGTGGAGGACCCTGCCTTTATCTATGGTGGGGCGTATTAACGCAATCAAGATGGTGTCTCTTCCTAGATTCTTGTATCTATTTCAAAATCTGCCAATCTTCCTCACTGCAGCATTCTTTAAGAAACTAGACTCTAATATTTTCCCATTTGTATGGGGATATAAAACCCATCGCATATCAAAGGGCATCTGCAGAAGCCAACACAGGAGGGGGCTTAGGCCTCCCTGTATTCAGGAATTATTATTGGGCAGCCAATGCTAGAGTTTTGACCTATTGGCAGGGGGGACTCTCGGGTGAGACACCATCTAATAATTCCCCCCTGTGGCTAAACATTGAAGCCACAGCAGTAAAAGGCTCCTCTCTCTGTACTTTACTTTTTTCTAAAACAGAATCCCCTCAAAAGCTAATTGGTGACAATTTTATCTTAAGGAACTCACTTAGGATTTTGAATCAGATAAGAGGTGTTCACAAGCCTCCAAATGTCTGTATGTATACCCCTATATGTCATAACCACTCCTTTTTGCCATCTCGGACAGATGGGGCGTTTGCTGTTTGGAGGGACAAGGGACTCACGACCCTTGGAGACTTGTACATAGACAAACAGTTTGCATCATTCGACCAACTGAAAACAAAATTTAACATCCCTAACTCCCACTTTTTTCGATATCTCCAAATCAGACACTATGTCAAAAAAAAATTCCACATTTTGAAACCATGCCAGAGAACTGCCCATTCTATGATCTCCTGAAGCTTCCTCCAAACTCCAGACACCTGATATCTCGCTTTATGTCCCTGTTTTCCACCTCTGTGTCCACTGACCATCTGAGAGATGCCTGGTCCACTGAGTTGAATCTAGAGGTGTCTGAGAACATATGGAATGAAGGTTTGACTAGAATCCAAACTTGCTCGATCAATGCTAGGTACAAATTGATTCAATTTAAAGTCATCCATAGACTCCACTATTCAAAGACCAAACTACACAGAATGTATCCATCTCTTTCTCCATTATGTGACAGGTGTAAAGTTGCAGAGGGCTCTTTAACACATCTCTTTTGGATCTGTCCTCATTTACAAAAATTCTGGGGTGAAATATTCCAGTGGTTTTCCAGGGTCTATGGAAAGGACATTCCCCCTGATCCAGAGTTTGCACTCTTTGGGTGTTCAGAGACTGCCTTAAGGTTCCCTGAGGGAGGAACAACAGACACTAATGCTCGGCATGGTAGCCGCAAAAAAAATTATTCTAACCGATTGGAAATCACCTACACCCCGTGTTTCCAGAAATGGCTCAATGAAATGATCACAATCATACAGATGGAGAGGATCCGCTATTACAGATCCAAAGAGCACAACAGGTTTTCAGACATATGGAGACCATTCATTGACTATCTGAAGGACAAATAACTGCATTCTGCAGAGACTCACCCCTGTATATCTCATGTTTGACCTGCACCTTGTAACACCTGGCTATACAACACACTTTAATGCTTTGAGTTAAGTCACACTGTTATTTTATTTTCCTGTCTGGCAGTCTTTTTAGTTTTTTTAGTTTTGTTACGCAGTTTGTTTTATTTCATTCGTATATATACAGCAGAAATGGCTTAAAGAAAATAAAAATCCATCGGTTGGTTGTCATTTTATAGCGTCGTGAATATAAGATTTATCGCACTTTTCGTCTCGTCTTTTTTCTGGGGAGCTAGATAATAGGTTAAACGTTGGCGCCGTTATATCAAACGCCATTTCTGCTGTATATATACGAATGAAATAAAACAAACTGCGTAACATCCGGACTATTACAGAGCATCTATGGATGAAATGGGGGCGGCGGGGACGCCGATCAGTATTATTGATTAGCAATACAGTGTGTGTTCAAGTAGCCATTTTCACTGATCGATCACGTTACGTTTTAAAACAATGTCCAATCCAGCTGTAATTTGGGGGAATAGTATCCTACCGTCAGGCCATGTGATCGCCGGCAGCATTTCGTCATTAGTCATCGGAATCTGGTAGATCGATATGTCCATTGGCTAATCATAAATCCCATTATTCCAGGCTGAAATATGCGTTCGGTAATGGGATCAAAGATGGAGGGTCTTCGTTTGGAACCGAGGCTCATATGAAACGCCCACAGACAGTGAAAAGAATTTATTTTTCAATCGCCCTCAATGATACTGCAGTGGAGCGATGGCACCCCTAAGCGGATCTGGCCGGTATTGCATGTTTCGAAAATCAAATATGTGGGTAGGTCCTGCATGTCGATTGCGGACGTTAATAGCGTTATAAATATGGAATAAAACAATAACAACTCGCCACGAGTTAACTCGTGGCTCTGGTCCTCAACGGGTGGAATCGAATCACGAGTTAACTCGTGGACGGTCCACATAGTGTTAAGATAGGGGACATGGAAAGCCGGGTGAGCCTTTACGCCAGACCTGGGCATTGTACAGCCCGCGGGATGATTCTGACCGGCCCGCGAAAGATTACATGATAATGTTTTTTTTTTTTTTTTTATATTATAATCTTTTTTTTTTTTTTTACTTTTTTCTTTTCATGTCAACGTTCACACGCACAATATACGCTTAGGAGACATGCTCAGAAGATGTTGGTTCTCTTTGGATCCACCTACATATGTGAACAGACATTCTCAGTCATGACGTTTACCAAGTCCAGGTACAGATCCTCTCTCACTGATGAACATCTGGCAGCTGTGCTTCGCATCTCCACCTCAGACATGCAACCTGACTTTGATGGACTTGTTAAAGCTCAACAGAGACTGGATTTATCACACTGAATGAAAAAAAATAACTGAAGAACACTAAAATGTGGAAATATAACAAGTGAAATGGGACACTTGATATTTTTTTTTTCTTTTTTTTTGCACAGTTCTGAAAACATTAAATGTTTAATATAGGCATGTAAAGTAAAAAACTGGGACACTTTTCTTTACACAGTTCAGTGACATGTCTTGTTTATTTTTGCTATAAGATGATGTGATGTCTTTAGAAAGCTAAGAAAATCCTTGTTTCAATAGTATATGAAACTCAAAATGCCCTTTGTTATTAATGTTTCACATTTTGTTTATCATTTTGGAAATAAATTCTATTTGAATAAATTATATTTTTGAAAGCTAACCTCACCTTTTAATTGCCAAATAATAACATACACTCTTACCAGGGGTCAAAACAATACCATTTACTGCTTTTTATATAGAAATAAAATGTATATTATGCATAATTGAGTTTGGAATTTTGGCCCGGCCCCCCAACATATTTTCAGTTGCTCATTCGGCCCCCTGGGAAAAATAATTGCCCACCCCTGCTTTACGCTGATGACACATTGTTATATCTCTCAGACCCAGAAACCTCTGTTCCTCCCTTGTTAGATTTCATTGAATCATTTGGTAAGCTTTCTGGCTACACAATCAATTGGGGTAAGAGTGAGTTCATGCCTCTCTCGGGCGGCCTGAACTCAGATTTTCTTAAGGCTCTACCATTTAAAGTAGTAAATGACCATTTTTCATATTTAGGACTCAGAATATCTAGAAATCCCAAACTCTTATTTAAACTTAACTATGCTGACATGGTCACAAAGTTAAAACTCAACATAGAGAAGTGGAGGACCCTGCCTTTATCTATGGTGGGGCGTATTAACGCAATCAAGATGGTGTCTCTTCCTAGATTCTTGTATCTATTTCAAAATCTGCCAATCTTCCTCACTGCAGCATTCTTTAAGAAACTAGACTCTAATATTTTCCCATTTGTATGGGGATATAAAACCCATCGCATATCAAAGGGCATCTGCAGAAGCCAACACAGGAGGGGGCTTAGGCCTCCCTGTATTCAGGAATTATTATTGGGCAGCCAATGCTAGAGTTTTGACCTATTGGCAGGGGGGACTCTCGGGTGAGACACCATCTAATAATTCCCCCCTGTGGCTAAACATTGAAGCCACAGCAGTAAAAGGCTCCTCTCTCTGTACTTTACTTTTTTCTAAAACAGAATCCCCTCAAAAGCTAATTGGTGACAATTTTATCTTAAGGAACTCACTTAGGATTTTGAATCAGATAAGAGGTGTTCACAAGCCTCCAAATGTCTGTATGTATACCCCTATATGTCATAACCACTCCTTTTTGCCATCTCGGACAGATGGGGCGTTTGCTGTTTGGAGGGACAAGGGACTCACGACCCTTGGAGACTTGTACATAGACAAACAGTTTGCATCATTCGACCAACTGAAAACAAAATTTAACATCCCTAACTCCCACTTTTTTCGATATCTCCAAATCAGACACTATGTCAAAAAAAAATTCCACATTTTGAAACCATGCCAGAGAACTGCCCATTCTATGATCTCCTGAAGCTTCCTCCAAACTCCAGACACCTGATATCTCGCTTTATGTCCCTGTTTTCCACCTCTGTGTCCACTGACCATCTGAGAGATGCCTGGTCCACTGAGTTGAATCTAGAGGTGTCTGAGAACATATGGAATGAAGGTTTGACTAGAATCCAAACTTGCTCGATCAATGCTAGGTACAAATTGATTCAATTTAAAGTCATCCATAGACTCCACTATTCAAAGACCAAACTACACAGAATGTATCCATCTCTTTCTCCATTATGTGACAGGTGTAAAGTTGCAGAGGGCTCTTTAACACATCTCTTTTGGATCTGTCCTCATTTACAAAAATTCTGGGGTGAAATATTCCAGTGGTTTTCCAGGGTCTATGGAAAGGACATTCCCCCTGATCCAGAGTTTGCACTCTTTGGGTGTTCAGAGACTGCCTTAAGGTTCCCTGAGGGAGGAACAACAGACACTAATGCTCGGCATGGTAGCCGCAAAAAAAATTATTCTAACCGATTGGAAATCACCTACACCCCGTGTTTCCAGAAATGGCTCAATGAAATGATCACAATCATACAGATGGAGAGGATCCGCTATTACAGATCCAAAGAGCACAACAGGTTTTCAGACATATGGAGACCATTCATTGACTATCTGAAGGACAAATAACTGCATTCTGCAGAGACTCACCCCTGTATATCTCATGTTTGACCTGCACCTTGTAACACCTGGCTATACAACACACTTTAATGCTTTGAGTTAAGTCACACTGTTATTTTATTTTCCTGTCTGGCAGTCTTTTTAGTTTTTTTAGTTTTGTTATGTCTGTTTATTTTTGTTCTGTCTCCTCCTTTTTGTTTGTCTGTTCTTGTCTATAGTAAACTGAGAAATAAAGTATTAAAAAAAAAAAAAAAACACAGGGGCTAGCTGGTTGGCACAGGACTTAAGTATGCGTCCTGTTATACCATCTGGGCCAGCAGCTTTTCTGGTGTTCACCTGCATAAATGCTCTTCTCACGCTGTGTTCCGTCAATGAGAGCGTCCCCGCCAGTGGCGTCGTTAGCCCTGGGCTTCCGGGGCTTTAGCCCTGGGCTTCCGGGGCTTTAGCCCCGGATGTTTTTCTCCTAGCCCCGGATCTAAAAAAAAAAAAGAAACAAAAATTGTTTAATTTTTTTTTTTTTTTTTTTTTTTTTTAGATGTCAGCATCCCCATTGTCTGTGCTGAATGTTTGTTAGTGTTTGGTATTTTTTGTTGGTTTTTAGTACTTTTAAACATTTTTAGTAAGTAGTTTTCATTTGATCCTATAATTTTTTCATTCACCGATTTGTGGACTTTTTTTTTAGTGTCCTGAAAGGCGCCTTATAAATCAAATGCATTATTATTATTATTATTATTATTATTATTATTATTATTATTATTATTATTATTATTATTATTATTATTATTATTATTATTATTATTATTATTATTATTATTATTATTATTATTATTATTATTATTATTATTATTATTATTATTATTATTATTATTATTATTATTATTATTATTATTATTATTATTATTATCATCCAGGAGGGAAAAGACACTTTGGATAGTAAGGACTGCATCTCTGCCTGTCCTGACCAGGAAACACTTTGCAACTGTGATCTCCTCTGGCAATAGTTGGATATTGTAATGTGTGGCGAGGGGTTGCAGCAATTCCACTGAGAGAAACTGGTCTGAGGCTGGATAACATGCCTGTATGCCTCTCATAAGTTGTTATCCAACTCATGAGAACCTGCTCTCAAGCTCTTGCAGCATTCTGTCGACGACTGGATAGAACAGTCTGTCTCAGCTGATCTCCTGAGCTGAGGTCTGAGCTTGTGCCACAAGATGACTCAACTACATACTCGTCCATCCTTTTCTGCTTCCTCCTTTGGCTGGTAGTATGTTCCTCAATCCAAAGGCCATTACATATGGCCTTTGTCCTGTCATACATGTCCACTGCCATCTCTGAGGTGCGATAACCTTTGAGTGTGTCCTGCACTGTGCTTTTAAATAGTACAGATATTGAAGATGTGCAATTTAACGCAGCAGCACCTGGAGCCATCCATACCCATGTCCAGTGTCCTATAATAAGCTTTAATCGAACCTCGGATAGTCCGGTTGGTTTGGGGTGGTGTGAAAGCTCATTCACTCTTGCAAGTGAACCCTGCTGCGGTTCATTTGAGATGTGAATGCAAAGCGGACCAAAGGCAGGAAAAGACCCAAAAATCTAATATTTTTTTTATGAGAAGACTGAAACATATGTATATAATGAAACACACAATCGTTTTTTTTTCGATTGCCTAAGCATGATTTTAAAAACGGGGCCCGGTGTTTCAAAACACACAATTAGCACAACCACACACACAATTATCAGAACACCTCAGATCCTTTGCTAAATTAAACACTTGTCAAAACCATACACTAATTTTGTTACCATATGAAACACACGTTTCATATGACTTAATTCTGTTTGAACCAGTTACACACACTGCTGTGCTTAACCTAAATCACATTTAGCAATTCTACTTCTCAGTGATTAGAGTACTGTAAGTGAAGTACGCAGAGAATGTGCAAATATACAATAAATTCACCAAACACTACACAAGACCAATGCTGTATACTGATGAAAATATAATTTATTTATCTACATATACCCAAATCAATGATGCAGACTGATGAAAAAAATAAAATTTTCTCTCCATATACCCAAATCAATGATGCAGACTGATGAAAATATAAATGTTCTCTCCATATAACCAAATCAGTCAACATTTCAACATGGAGAATCACAACAATACATGTGCTACTATGTGCATAACACTGTAAGCTCAGCAAATAGACAAACATAAAATACTGTATCCAGTACAGGTTAAAATTACAGTAACACAATTTTGTTTTTGAAAAAATTTAAACAGAAAATACTAGACATTATCTCTTTGCCTAGCTGGATCTGGCAAGATAATCTTTTGTTGTGATTCTCCATGTTGACATGTTGACTGATTTGGGAAAATGGGAGAAAATGTATATTTTCATCAGTCTGCATCATTGGTTGTCTTGTGTAGTGTTTGGTGAATGTATTGTATATTTTCACGTTCTCTGTGTACAGTAGTACTTCACTCTCCTTCCATTTTGGTTGAAGACAGGTGAACTCACCGGCTGCATTTTTATAATGCTTAAACCTGATTGTGTATCTACAATTAAGCAATGGTGTGTTTGTGCATCTGATGGCTGTGTTTAACCAATTGGCTCATATGTGTGGTAATTTGACATTCTGTGTCTAATGTAATGCAAGTGTGTTTAGTGTTTTGCAAATCACTGTGTGTATTGTTTTGCAAAAAGTGAGGCTGACATTGTAGGGGTGCAAATCTGGGCCTATATTTTGCTCCTTGAGTGTAAGGTTTTGATAATTGTGTAATACTTTTGATTTGAGTGTTTATGCAATTGAAGAAAACTGTAAAGACTAGAGATGAACTGTTTATTTATTTTGTACATAGGCTGTGCATATGTTTGTTTGTTTGTTTGTTTATTTGCTTATGTGTATGATTCTTAACTGTGTTTTTATTTTGTTATTGGTGTATATGTGTATGTATGTACAGTATATGTATATATTATATATTGTAAGATCCTGATCAAACTGGCCAGTATCACGTCTTCGTCTGGTTGGCTCTCCATCCAATTCCTCTGCGTTGTGTCATTTTAATGGTCCTGATGTCTCCGATACTGGCGGATAAGATCCTTATCTCCCCCGTTAGTGCAATCCATAAACCATACTAATTCTCCACCTCCGTAAGAATTCGACACTTCGACACAGTGAGATACCTTATGAGGAAAAGCGTTGTTTTATTGCTATAAACAGAACCTCATAATCAGATGTTATCAGATGTTATCAAATTGTATCGTCCTTGAAGAGTCTATTCTAATGATCTTTCGGTGTGTTCGTCTATCGTCCTTTTGTTATTCAGTCCAATAGTGTTCAGGCCTGTTTGTTAGCCGAGACCATCCTCGTGGTAGCCGAAGCTACTGGTGATGTGGCATTCTCCCCCCCCCCCCCCCCTCCCCCTCTCAATGAGAGGAGAGAGTGTCCTCTGTGTGATCTCAGTCCTACTCGCTCTTGGTCAGATTCTAGTCTGCCTTACACCCGGAAACACCGTTCGACTCATAGATGTGCGTCGTCGCAACGACGGCCCCGCCTTCTGGTTGTCATGCGACGTGTTGTCATGACAACTGCGTTAATAACCTTTACACACATTAAACGTTTCATTCACTGTGAACCGCTCTCCCTCGCTCTGGGAGACACTCCGTCTTATCTCAGATGTTCTTACAAGGAATGTCAACAAACACCCCGGCTGTCATCGGCACCAACTGTAAGATCCTGATCAAACTGGCCAGTATCACGTCTTCGTCTGGTTGGCTCTCCATCCAATTCCTCTGCGTTGTGTCATTTTAATGGTCCTGACGTCTCCAATACTGGCGGATAAGATCCTTATCTCCCCCGTTAGTGCAATCCATAAACCATACTAATTCTCCACCTCCGTAAGAATTCGACACTTCGACACCATGAGATACCTTATGAGGAAAAGCGTTGTTTTATTGCTATAAACAGAACCTCATAATCAGATGTTATCAGATGTTATCAAATTGTATCATCCTTGAAGTCTATTCTAATGATCTTTCGGTGTGTTCGTCTATCGTCCTTTTGTTATTCAGTCCAATAGTGTTCAGCCTGTTCGTTAGCCGAGACCATCCTCGCGGTAGCCGAAGCTACTGGTGATGTGGCATTCTCCCCCCCCCCTCTCAATGAGAGGAGAGAGTGTCCTCTGTGTGATCTCAGTCCTACTCGCTCTTGGTCAGATTCTAGTCTGCCTTACACCCGGAAACACCGTTCGACTCATAGATGTTCGTTGTCGCAACGACGGCCCCGCCTTCTGGTTGTCATGCGACGTGTTGTCATGACAACTGCGTTAATAACCTTTACACACATTAAACGTTTCATTCACTGTGAACCGCTCTCCCTCGCTCTGGGAGACACTCTGTCTTATCTCAGATGTTCTTACAAGGAATGTCAACAAACACCCTCGCTGGCAGTGTATTCAATCCACTGGTCACCGTTCTGAACCAACCTCTGCTAAGCCAAACACATTTCTGCCCTCTCTGACCTGGCACCGTTAGATGCTACCATCTTTCCCCAATCTATACATTGAAAAAGCACCCCAAATCCCTCAATATGTACATATACATATACTATATATGTATATATATGTGTATATATGTATATTTGTACTCCTGTTGGGGCTTCTTGGACCAGATCAATGTTTTATCTGGCTAAATAAATAAATAAATAAGAAACTGATGATTTGGTCCTGTTAACTTTGAATTTTCTATGGGGACTGCCCAGATCCCTCTCATGGACCTGGACCTCACTTTGAGAACCTATAATGATTCTAGTTATTCAGTATTCATCTCTAATTACTCTAAAATTGCATATTTGCGTATTTTAGAAAAGCCCCCAATGTTTTCTAACCCTAAAAACGCCCCTGGTCCCCGCCCCCCCGCGGTTGCCCCCCCCCCCCCCCCCCCCCCCCTCCACAACAGCCGGCGCGCCAGTGACGTCACTAGCCGCTGAGCTAGCGGCGCCACTGTCTACACCAAACCGAGCGTAGAATGGGGACGAACAACGGATATATACGTGTTTCGATTCAACCCGTTGTTGACAGAAGCACGGACATATCCGTGGCAAGTTGTTTTGGCTTTTATTCGATTTTAATAACCTATTCAAGGTCGCCGAGCTGCACTGCAGATGTACCCTACTCTTTGAATTCGCCAAAGTGCAATACCGGCCAGATCCTCTTAGGGGTGCTATCGCGATAATAGAGTGTTCCCTGTGGCAGGAGTTGTCTTTTTTTTCTTTTTGGATCTCTAATGTAGTTTTCTACTCATCTGAAGCGATAGCTATTGTCTGTTGCACGGGATACGTTTTGGATTGCGGATTTCACTATGCAATAAGGGGATTTATCATCAGCCAATGGACATATCGATCTACCCGATGGCGATCGATAATGGGGAAATGCTCGGGGGGATCCAACCGGCTCATGGTAAGATCTTTTTCACGTAAAGTACAACCCGATCGGGCATTGTTTTGATAGCCATCCAGGCGATTGGCCTATGTGGCTACTTAGACAAACACGGTTATTGGTAATCAATAATAAGAAACGACATCCCCCGCCCCCCCCTTTCATGCATACATGCTTGAGGATCGTGCCGATCATATGCAGTTTGAGTTTTAACTGTAGCATCTGTATAACGGAAATGCCATTGGATATAACGTTAGTAACTATTAGCCCTTTATCTAGCCTTCCAGGAAATATACTAGACCAAATGCCGTATAACGCTTATATTCACAGCGCTATAAAATGAGAACGTATTGATGCATTTTTTTTAAGCCATTTTGAAGGGACGGTTTATGGACTCACTCAATTGACAATGACAATGCACAGATAGCAATACTATAAAGTATAGATTTAGCTCTACAAACAGCCCCACGTCTGTTTACATTTGCTGGTCCTCTAGAGATTTATTAGACTCATCCCAGTGGCCCGAATGTGTTAAGGCTGGCATCCAACCATGTTTTGAGACAGGGGAGGCATGGCATCCAAAGTGTTAATAACATAAATTCTGACTTTCAACATGCTTATAAACCTGGCTATTCAACATGCACAGCACTTACACAATTGGCTGATGATTGGCTAAGAAATATTGAGTGTAAATTATTAGTTGGTACAGTACTGTTAGATTTTAGCGCAGCTTTTGATCTCATTGATCATGAACTGCTGCTTACAAAACTAGCTGATTATGGTTTCAAACATCGCTACTAACTGGATGAAAAGTTATTTATTCATGAGACAACAATGTCTCCTGTTTAATGGAACTTTATCAAGCGTTAAAACGCTACAATGTGGCATTCCTCAAGGAAATTGCCATGGATCATTATTATATTCAATATTTGTAAATGATATGCCACATACTGTAGTTTAAAAAATGCAAGCAGTTCCATTTATGCAGATGACACTACAATATATGCTTCGGCAAGCAATGCCAAAGACCTCAGCAGTCTTCTTCAAAGCGAGTCAATGCAAATTTCTGAATGGGTCACGGTAAATAAGCTGAAACTAAATGCATCCAAAACAAAATGTCTAATTATTTGTTCAAAGCATGCTCAGAGAGAATCACAGATTAAATATTTCTTTGCAGGGTGCAGATATTGAACAAGTTAAGGAGGACAGATTGCTTGGAGTTATAATAGATGAAACACTCTCTTGGTCAACTCACAATAACAATATTGTAACAAAAATGAGCAGAAGTATTTCAATTATTAGACGGAATGCCTATTTTTTAACTGACACAGCTACCAACCAAGTCATACAATCACTAGTTTTGTCACATCTGGACTACTGTCCAGCACTCTGGTCAAATGCATCCAAACAAAACTTAAATAAAATACAGCTTACTGAAAATAGAGCTGCAAGACTTGCATTGCATAGCTCAATTAGAAACAGTGTTGAAAAAATGCACAAGGAATTGTCATGGATGAGAGTCAATGAGAGACTAGTATGTAGTCTTATTTTGTTTATGAGAAATATTTATACTTTACATAAACCTGTGTGGCTCTTTTTGCAGCTGGTGCTTATTAGTGATGGTCATGGCTATGGCACTAGACAATCCTTGAGGGGTTGGTTTGCCCTGCCGAGACCCAGAACTGAAGCCTTAAAGAAAACTGTAATGTACAGGGCAATGTCCTACTGGAATAGACTTCCACAATATTTGGTTTCAATTACCAGTAAGGTGGGATTCAAGAGGAGACTAAGAGTGGCTGTAATGCAGAAAAATATTGATTTTGGTTGGGTCTAATCTGTGCCTAATGAATGGGTTCTTGTATTGGGTTATGTGTTGATTTGGAATGTCTTTGTCTAGTGGTTATGAGTATTAGAGTATTAGTGTATGGAATGTCATGCTGTTTTTGAGCACGTTTTAGTTTTCTCTGAGATGTCTCTGTTTGTTGTTTTATTGATATTTGTTGTTTTATTGATATTTGATTTGTTCTATATGTTTGTATATTTGTTATTGTTCTATATTAGACAATTTGGCATACATATTTGTTTGTATCTCTGATTTTGATTGGTTATATAATTGTTTGTATATTTTATTGGTGTTTTATTGATATTTGTTTTGTTTTTATGTTGTTTTATTGATTATTCTTGTTTAATTTTTATATGTTTGTATCCAGACCCCAGGAAGAATAGTCGCTGCTGAGGCAGTGACTAATGGGGATCTGAAATAAAGAAATAAAGAAATAAACGTTAAGTGACCTGTGTCTAATACTCTTCTCCCTCGCCCTCCTCCCCTTCCACGCTGTCGGCTCCAACCTCCTCATAATCCTTCTCGAGAGCTGCCATGTCCTCTCTGGCCTCAGAGAACTCTCCCTCCTCCATGCCCTCACCCACATACCAGTGCACAAACGCCCGCTTGGCATACATGAGGTCAAACTTGTGGTCAAGCCGAGCCCAGGCCTCAGCAATAGCTGTGGTGTTACTCAACATGCACACAGCCCTCTGGACCTTGGCCAGGTCTCCACCAGGGACTACGGTGGGGGGCTGGTAGTTGATGCCGACCTTGAAACCAGTAGGGCACCAGTCAACAAACTGGATGGTGCGTTTGGTTTTAATGGCGGCAATGGCAGAGTTGACGTCTTTGGGCACCACATCACCACGGTACAGAAGGCAGCAGGCCATGTACTTGCCGTGGCGAGGGTCACATTTCACCATCTGGTTGGCCGGCTCAAAGCAGGCGTTGGTAATTTCGGACACTGTGAGCTGCTCGTGGTAAGCCTTCTCAGCTGAGATGAATGGGGCATAGGAAACCATAGGGAAATGGATACGAGGATATGGCACCAAATTGGTCTGGAACTCTGTCAGATCAACATTGAGAGCACCATCAAAACGAAGGGAGGCAGTAATTGAGGACACAATTTGGCTAATAAGCCTATTGACGTTGGTGTAGGAGGGACTCTCAATGTCAAGGTTCCTACGGCAGATATCATAGATGGCCTCATTATCAACCATGAAAGCACAGTCAGAGTGCTCTAGGGTGGCGTGTGTGCTCAGGATGGAGTTGTAAGGGTCCACCACAGCGGTGGAGAACTGGGGAGCTGGGTAGATGGCGAACTCCAGCTTGGACTTCTTGCCATAGTCAACAGACAGGCGCTCCATCAACAGGGAGGTGAAACCAGAGCCGCTACCACCTCCAAAGCTGTGGAAGACCAGGAAGCCCTGAAGGCCAGTGCACCGGTCAGCCTGAGGAGAAAGAGGGGAACACTGGTCAATAAAACCATTTTCACATTTAGATATATCAATTAGATATTATTCATCTCTGCTGTGGTACTCACCAATTTACGCATCCTGTCCATGACCAAGTCAATGGTCTCTTTGCCAATGGTGTAGTGTCCACGGGCGTAGTTGTTGGCAGCATCCTCCTTGCCAGTGATCAGCTGCTCAGGGTGGAACAACTGGCGGTAGGTTCCACTGCGGACCTCATCTGAGGGGAAATATCAAGTATCAAGTTAAATGAGAGCTAATGAAAGCATTTGAGTACAATACCTGTATGTGTATCACATTTTAAAAAGGAGCTTACCGATGACAGTTGGCTCCAGATCTACAAACACAGCCCTGGGGACGTGTTTGCCAGCTCCTGTCTCACTGAAGAAGGTGTTGTAAGAATCATCTCCTCCTCCGATGGTCTTGTCGCTGGGCATCTGTCCGTCCGGCTGGATACCATGTTCCAGGCAGTAGAGCTCCCAGCAGGCATTGCCGATCTGGACACCAGCCTGACCAACGTGGACTGAGATACATTCACGCTGGAATAAAACGAGATCTTTTAATTGTTTTGTAAAACTATTGTTACAAGCAGGGCCGGACTGGGGAAATAATTCATACCGGGAGATATAGCGCGAAATATAGCACCAATCAGGCCACTTTTTAAGCGGGGGGTCTGGGGGTCCCCCACCAGGATTTCTTTTGTTACAAAGACTTAATGTCCTGCATTCTGGTGAATTTTAGTGCATGTGAATCACAAACTAATGAGCCAACAATTGCTTAGTACAATGTACTGTTATGGACTTCAAATAAAACTGTTGTGGCACTAGCAATGCTACTCTCTCCACCTTCAAAAAGAAAAAAGCAAGAGCACAACATATTTTTCTATTTACTATTATAATACAGTTAACCACTCTCTCCTGTAAGGGCCTTTCTTTTTCTTTGTTTTATCCCTCTCTCCTCCACCCTTTCTCCACTGTCCATCTTGACATCAACGTTAATTGACTTTCGCTCTACTGTATCTCTCCCGAGTCCCTCACTACCTGGCTCACTGCCTGGCTGTTATTCTGCATCTGAGTGCCGTCTGCCATTCCATTCGCCGCCACCGCTGTCAATCAGTTGTATCGCCTGATCCCGCCTCCACCAATCACAAGCGGCAGCACGGCTCCATTGTGTGTGTGTGTCCGCGTGAGGGAGAGAGTCAGATAGTTCTCCAACTCTGTGGCAAACAGTGAAATCCTGGTTGTTCCACACCCACCTAGGTTATCTAACTAACGCGCCGCCGCCACAACTAGAAACAATGGCCTGGCAAAAAAAAATGTATTTATATAATTTTTCTTTTTTTAATCTGTGCAGGCCAGGCCACCGGGAAAGCTCCCGGTGCTCCCGATGGCCAGTCCGGGCCTGGTTACAAGTTACAAGAACAAAAACCAAATTCCAACTGTGTCAATTTAAACTACCTCAATTACTACCCTTTAACTACTAACAAAAAAGTTAACTAATTACCACTCCCCCTCCTTCGGTTTGGGCTGGGTAGAGATTATTTTAACTACCAAAGTAGTTCATCTCATCAGTGTCCCGTGAGCCAGTAAATTTGTTTGTTCCAAGATACATTTCTTTGGTATAATCACAATCCAAAATGTAACAACGCCTCTGATTGACTCACACGCACATGACTCAGCAAAGTAAGGTATCGTTTTGGCATCTGTATTGTACATTTTCAAAACGATACCAAGCCTTAATATACATCTCTGTTTAATAACCATCTAGTGTGAACCCAGATGTTCCAGTGTGCTTTTTTTTGTTATGGCTCACTTAATGTATTTATAACTCATCCCCTGCAATCTATTGTTTTCTATTATGATGTATTGTGCGTCAGCAATGCTCATGTGGACAGAATGTCCTGGTATTGGTTAGCTGAACCTCTTGGCAGATATTAATAGCAAGGTGCTGCCAACAAAGCTCTCGATGAACAACCCGGTGGTGCTTGTTCCATGTTTTTGGAACAAACATGCTGAGATAAAAAAAACTCCTTTGTTCACTCTTTTAAAAGGATCCGTCCATTTGACATGCATCGGACACAAGTATTTTTCTTTTTGTCAAATCTAAGCAACCAAATATTGAAATTGGGGCAAAATGTGTCCATGGTCTAGCCCTAGTCAACAGTCCCTCATCTTTAAAGCCCAACCTCCAGGTTAAACCCTACTGATCAATTATGGGTAGTTTACATCATTGGTATATAATTTCATTATTTATTTTTTTCCATTTGACACCGGAAATGCCACTCTGAAAGAGTTAAAAAGGTCCACGCACGAATAACATGCACGCGCGAATCAAAAAAGCTTATCAAACGCCGACGTCACTACAGGTGCATATTAATGAGCCGAATCTAAAAGCTTATCAGACGCTAGCACGGCCATGACGTCACTTCAGGAAATGCCTTGCCCGTCCGGGTCATAGTACTAGATCAATGGTGGCCCACTCTGTGCATCACAGTTAGTAGCCTATAGCTCCGCCGTCCCTGCTACAGTCGGGACCACTACACTGACGTTAGCCTATGGTTCTCTCCTCTTTGTGTGCCCCCGTCCTCACGGGTGTCCTGCGGAGGAGCTTGTGGACGCGACAACAGTTAGTTAGCTCATAGCTATCGTGTACCACTAGCCTTTACGGGCTCGAGCACGGCTACAGGCTGCCACCATTGTCGCCGTTGTCGCGTCCATGGGCCCCCCGGCAGGGTACCCGTGGGGACGGGGTGTACAGAGAGGAGAGAACCATTTTGGGTCGGCCGTTCATGCCGGCCAGCGAGCCGGATGTCGGGATATGTTGTTAGCACAATAGCTACCAAGCTAAGCTATGTTAGCTACTAACGTTATAAACACAATATGTGTACAACGACAGAATGATTTACATTATTACAAATATGGTAACGTGGTTGTGGCTTTTACAAATAGTGGTTAGCTTTAGAGATGGGTGGCTATAATCACGTAATCAGGTGAAACAGATACATTTTCATTCGGCTAGTAGTAGCAAGCATATATCTATGGTAGCAAGGCTCTCTGCCTGCAGTGCCTGCCACTAGCTGTGTGTGACTCTCAGCGCCCCCTGGTGCCCTGCACCTGTTGTGACGAGATCATTTCGATTACACACGCATGTTATGAACCATTGATTAAAATATCCATGTGCGTGGTGATTGTGTTGGGCAGACAAAATGTTTGATAAAAACGCTAAAACTGGGTCAATTTCAATACTTTTTTTCCCCTTCTTCATGAAACTCACCGTTGGCCTAGTCCACATTGTTTATTGAACAAAAATACAACGTGAAGGTTGGCCTTTAAACCAGTGCTAGTCACTAGTGTCATTGATCTCCTTGTCTTTACGCTCTTGTCACCTATGACTCTGTGGGAAAATTAACAACAAAGTTAAAAGTAGTGGTGCACCAGTGTTTCCCACAGGATTTTGTGAGACTGTGGTGGGTGAACCTCGGACCCTCTAGGGCGGTCCGGGGACATGGCCCTCCGGAATTTTTGTTGTTGTTGTACAATTTAAAGTTAAATGCATCAATCTGATGCACTTTGAAAGCAAAATAAAGAGGCTAGATCTATGATGAACTTTGTGTTCAAAACACAGAATCGACTAGACTAGTGCTTCCCAATCCTCTCCTCGAAGCACCCCAGCCGTTCAATGTATTTGTTAAATTCCACCACCAGAACACCCGATTCAACTTAACTAACCCTTTATTAGTTGAATCAGGTGTGCTGGTGGTGGAATTTAACAAATACATGGAACGGCTGCAGTGCCTCGAGGAGTGGTTTGGGAACCACTGGACTAGAGAATACATTTGAGCCATCAAAGAAATTAAGCAAAAGTGGTTACCTGTGTTGAACTGGTTTATTTTTTAGAAAATAAAAGAATATACTGGATTACTATTACGACTACTACACTGGGTGCACGACATATCGGCCACCGGTATCGTTCCGATGTCAAAATATAATATCGGCCGCCGATATAATACCAATACTTTTGGCCTTGGCCATTTAAGGCCTACTACTGTACTTTAAGGTTTTGAACTGTTGTACAATGTGTCCTAGAATATATCATATGTCATATGTCTTCCACATAAAAATGCTGGATGCAGAAATGGAGCAGATGAAGACATGATAATATTAAAATGATTACTTTGTCATACGTTTTTTGAGCCCATTTCAGCAGATTACCTCAATTACATTATTTTCTCATATGAAGGCTTCATCCAGACCCATAGATGTCATCCCTACCGGACTTCTAAAAGATGTTTTATGAGCAATTGGTCCAGACCAATTAGTCGCCATTGTGAATACACACACACCTCCCTAGGTAGCCTATATCGTGGGTGTTCCTATGAATGGTATTCTGCTTACAGCTTCGAAAATCCATTTATTTCGTTTTACAATGTCAAAGCCTTTTAAATATAATCAACTTTCCCGCATTTCTGTCCGCTTTATCGTTTTATAAAAATCCCAACCCCAATTCACACCCTCATCCACCACCACACTTCCCAGGCAACACTGATGTAATCATCCTCACCACTATCATCTGAGTCATCATCCCATCAGTGGCGTTGCGTGGGTAAAATAACAGAGGATGCCAAAAAATATATAATAATTATTTTTTTATTACTAAATTTGTTTTAATAAATGTTTTTCATATTTAAGCCAAATAATATATATATATAATATATTTCTCCCTCCCTCGCTCTCTCTCTCCCTCTCTTTCTGAATATTACACACACACAACACAAATATATATATACACACACACACACACACAGTGGTTGCCTGCAGGAGGTCTGGTTTGATTATGAATCAGATAGAGAGAGAGACAGAGAGAGACAGAGACAGAGACAGAGACAGAGAGAGAGAGAGAGAGAGAGAGAGAGAGAGAGAGAGAGAGAGAGAGAGAGAGAGAGAGAGAGAGAGAGAGAGAGAGAGAGAGAGAGAGAGAGAGAGAGAGAGAGAGAGATCATTTAGGTTCTAGGTTGAAATGAATGAATGGCCTGATGTCGCCGTCGGAGCGTTTCAGCGTCTTGCAAGATATTGCTGACATGGCAGAACATACATGTATACAGTAGCCTATGGCTCGGCCCATCAAACACAAGCAGACCATGTTTGTACAGTATGACTCAGCGACATCAACACAATAACACAGTATGATATGACACGGCAGAACATAATACAATAGTATGCTCCACGCACGCACGCACGCACGCACGCACGCACGCACACACACACACACACACACACACATACACACACACACACACACACAGCGGCATCACTTATGAAAGTTATTAGGTTATTAGGTACTCACTTATTGTTGCAGCTGACACGCCTTGGTCCAAATTAAGTAAAGTAAAGCAACTCGTCCACAAAGTTCTCCAAGTCCTGTGGGTATTCAGGTATTCTCCTAAACTTTTCTGCAGCTGAGCGAATTTCAGGTCTCCTCAATGAATTAATCCGAGAGAGGAATCCGAATTTCAATCAATCAAACAATGCTGTTTGTTTAGACATTAAGACTCACATAACGTTAGCTAGCTATCTCCGGGGTCCCCTTCTAATTCCTCAACCCTAAATCGTATTGTTGTTTTGATTCGAAAGTGGCCGCGAGGCGTGTATATTTTCCCCAATGCAGTTTCACTTTGATTGGTCAATCGGTGGAAACGTTCTGGACTGGCCCGCCCCCCAGGGCGGCAAATTTGAAGACGCTAGACTACTTGGCAGCCAGACGGCCCTGTGGTACATTAACCCAACCCCTTTATTAAGCTTGAATCTTATTGGCTAATAATTGGTTACAATGTGGACGGACCAGGACGCTAGAAAAAGACACCTCCCCCCTCTGCAAATGTTCTCTATTCTGCCTGAGCTGCAGTGAGCACAGTTTAGTTTAGTTTATTCGGATCTCCATTAGCCATTGCCACAGGCATAGGCTACTATTACTGGGGTCCACACAAATCAATACAATACAATAAAATCAATACAATACAATTAATACAATACAATACAATAAAACAATACAATACACCTCAATAACACCTAAAAATATTATATAATAAAATATCTAAGTTCACCAATCACACATACCCATCTACTCGATCATGTTTCAAGGCATATATTTTCACTTAAAGCTCAACAATACATCTCAATACAATATACAAATATATTAAAAATCTAAGTTCAACAATCACACATACCCATCTTCTCAATCACCCACTATGTTTACTTAACTGACAGTACCACTCTTTCTTATATGATTTTTAAGGTGTTTTTTAAATGTCTGTTTGTTTTCAACCCTAGTTAGTGCAGGTGGTAAGGAATTCCATGCAGTCATGGCTCTATACATCACAGTCCTTTTCATTGCATTTGTTCTTGGCATCTTTACAGTACATCTTTCCATTGACACATGCCTGGTGGAGTAACTGTGTCTGTTGATTGTGAATTGTATCTCATCATATAGACAAGCAGGTTTTTTGTTCTTATATATATTTCTAAAAAACATTATGATATTTACATTTAGTCTTTGTTCTACCATTAACCATGACAGTTTTTCATGCATGCTTACTATGTTTGACCTTTTCCTACAATTCAGAGCAAGGCGCGCTGCTTTGTTCTGTGTCATTTGTAGTTTTCCCAGTTTTTCTCGTCCAGCACTTCCCCAGATCCCCGGACAGTAATCCAGATGTGAAAGGATCAGAGCCTGGATAACATGGATCACCGACTCCGGAGTTAGGAATTCTGCACATCTTCTAATTAAAGCCAGCCCTCTCCCCATCTTTTTTGTTATGTTATTTATGTGTGTTGACCAGTTCAGATGACTGTCCAATGTTATACCTAGTAGCTTTGCTTCTTCTACCTGTTCAATTTCAGTTCCCCCCATCAATATTTTTAATTTTGGATTAGCAATTAGCATATGGTGTGTTTTTGCTATGTTTAAAACCATTCTATTCGCTCTAATCCACTCTTCTACTTTTTGTAGCTCTTTGCAGAAATATTTGCAGTTTTGGCATTGACAAAGATCTATCTGTACATGGCAGTTTTGCAGACACACATGAACATCTTCCTCTCACATTTTCCTTGTTTGCAACCGCAGTGGACTACCTGCAACACACTATCAGGGGCTGGATTTGTAGTCATCCAGGTCACCGTTAACTCCCCATCCTCGACGTGCCACCCATTGCCAATGGGTGAAGGGGCACACATAGCTGCTTGGTCACTTGCCCTTTTGCAGTGTTGGTACAATGCGTCACTTGTCGGGGGCATAGAGAGTTCTGGCAAAGCCGATGATGCCATGCAGAATGCTTCATATCTTGCATCATTCACATTCTTAGCTGATGGCTGGCCATACAGGTGGCACACATATTTGCTAAGAAGACCATCAAATGTAGACTGGTCTAGGGTAATTCACATTTCCCCTTCCTCCCACACTGTGCAACATCCTGATGTGCAATATCCACAGTGCAATTACCCACCCACTACCGTCTGATATAACTGATAGTTATTTGTGTAGTGTATTGCTATTCTGTATTGTTGTTATTTTGTATATTGTACAGGACTGTAACATTGTATAGCATTTAATGTTTCTGTATAGGATTTTATGTTTCTCTTTTATTACTTGTGATTATATTACCACACCTTAGGTTTGAGTCCCAAATCTTGTTGTATGCAAATATAATGACAAGAAAGTACAATATAATCTGCTATAATAATTTTCTCCCTCCGGGAGAAATGTTCTATTTTTTATTACATTTTTTTCTCCCTCTTCTCCTTCTCACTCTCTCTAACACTCTGTCAGACTCACTGAGGCTGGCAGTCACTGTCTGCTCAGGCAGCATTATTTTGATTGACATTGAGAATTTGAGAACATTTGAATAGGAACATTTGAATAGGGCGGGTTGTCTTTTTCTCGCTTTTATTAGCGAATAAGATTCAAGCTTAATAAAGGGGTTGGGTTAATGCCTACGCCTTAACACAGGGGCAGTGTGGCTGGCAAGCACTTTAGCGTCTTCAAATTTGCGATAACTGGCGGCGATAAGGGGGGCATAATAGCGTAGGGTCACGTGGGCTTAGTGGCCAATCAGAGGAACCCGGAAACCCAACTGCGTTGTAGAAAGCATACACGCCTTGAGGAAAGATCTTCTTCTTCTTTTTGAATTTCCGGCAGTGTAGACGCAACATGGCGTATTACTGCCCTCCTCAGTTCTTATACTATGCTAGTAGTATGGTTTCCATAGTATGGTCTCTGGTAAATCAACTTTTGATTGTTTACACTCTTCTTCTTCTTCTTCTTCTTCTTCTTCTTCTTCTTCTTCTTCTTCTTCTTCTTCTTCTTCTTCTTCTTCTTCTTCTTCTTCTTCTTCTTCTTCTTCTTCTTCTTCTTCTTCTTCTTCTTCTTCTTCTTCTTCTTCTTCTTCTTCTTCTCATCTTCAAAACACATTACTATCGTCTCTATCACCTTCGTCTCTGCTCCTCTTGTCTGTCTCCTTCTTCTCTGGTCCTCCAAAAAATCACCCCCTCAGGCTCCGAAGCAGACACAAACACGGAACAAAAACACCCGACAGCCCACAAGTGCGGCCCCCACCCACAGCCGACCGCTCCAAAACAGCACCCAACCAGAACAAAGCAAAAACCAATGAACAAAACATCTACAAAATGTAAACACACGTACAACAAACGCCGAACAAAACCACCTAGAACACAGATATTGAACACCCCACCACCAGGCAACACGCGAGAAACAGCCGGAAGCGACAGAGGGCCCCGGTGGGGAGATCACAGAGAGAGAGACGCCCGCGAGAAGAGAGAGAGAGAGAGAGAGAGAGAGAGAGAGAGAGAGAGAGAGAGAGAGAGAGAGAGAGACTCCAGTTCACTGCCGCGGAGAGAGAGAGAGAGAGAGAGAGAGAGAGAGAGAGAGAGAGAGAGAGAGAGAGAGAGAGAGAGAGAGAGAGAAAGAGAGAGAGAGACTCCAGCTCACATTTGTTTTTCTTGCAGTTTTATTAAAAGTCACTCCTCATCTCCAGTAGGCAAAAAAATGCTACATTATCGCCAAAAACCTGTCCTGATGGTCTGCCCAATTCTCAAAATCTGCATGTCACAGAAGTAGTCCCCGCAGCAGGCTGCTTCGCCTTCTTTGTAAAATCAAATTGGTTAGAAGGCTTACTTCTTTGATATTCCGTTTAACTTTCGACATTATCCTGGATGCGTCTATTTGTGCCTGCAGAGTGCAGACTGCAGTGCAGCGCTGCCACGCTCCGAATGGTAAACGCAAGAATAGCATGCATGCGTATTACGAGTAGGGTATATCTGCAGTGCCACAACACCATAGATTTATGCAATTGTCTATTCCGGTGAATTAGTGCGCAAATCATTAATCATACATCAAAATAGCCTAATTTTATTATTATACACGATGATGACGATACAGAAAATTACAGAAAAATTTGAAATGCATGGCAAAACGGGCGGTCAGGTGGCGTAGCGGAGATTGCGTTCGTCACCAACGCCGGAGACGCTGGATTCGCCTGTTCGAATCCAGCTCCCGGCGTGTCACCAGCTTGGCTGGCCGTTCACACTAATACAATTGGCAGTATTAGAGGGTGGGAAAGCTGGCGGGGTGGGTCCGGGTCGTTGTAAACAGCGACTCCTACAGTTCGGTCGGGGCGCCTGCTCAGCGCGGATAGGATCTAAGGGGGGTAGTGTGATCCTTCCACACGTTACACCCTCTCAGTGAGAGTCCGCACTGCCAGGTGAAAAGAGGTTGATTGGCTGGACGTGTGTCGGAGGAAGCACGTGATAGCCTCCACTCTCCCAGACCGACTGTGGGGGGTAAGTGCGCAGCGACCAGGAAGGGGATTGGGAATTGGCATAACGACTAAACATTGGGATGGGAGAAAATCGGAGGAAAAAGGAGGGGGAAAAAGATCAATAAAAAAATACAAAATAAAATGCATGGCAAAAATAGCATTTATTATCAGTATTTTAGAGACCCCCCAAAAATTCACAAATCATGTTTTCAGGGGAGCTGATGTCTGATCTAATGGAGCCATGGCTCACCGAGCTCCCCCATGATTCGCACCCTGACTACAAGCCCATTCACACTCCACAGGGACCCCGCCACCCATCGATCTCCACCCCATTCCAGCTGAACACCACTCCAAGGCAATCAACTGCAAACAAAAGCCACACCTGCAAGCCACCAAATGTCCCCCACTCCATGTCCACGTCCACCTCAGAGCCCGAGAAAACGACCCCTTCTCCACACTGACTCCTCTCAATGAATATCTCCCATATCCGAACATGGCGTATTCTTCTTCTTCTTATACTTCGCCCACAATTGAGAAAGTTTACACTCTTCTTATTCTTCCCAAGATCTTCTTCTTCTTCTTCTTATTTGAATTTCCGGCAGAGTAGACGCATCGAGGCGTATTACTGCCCTCCGCAATTCTTTTTATGGGCTCTTCTTCTTCTCCTTCTTCTCCTTCTTTTTCTTCTTCTACTGGACCCCGTCATCACCTACATTGTCCATTGGAGTGCAGCTACTGCTGCTACTTCCTGTCTGAGCCCCCCTCCGCGGGATTTCTTATACTACACTAGTGGTGTTCCATCTTTAGGCCTCTTCAACTCACACTTTCTCCTTCTTCTCTGCTCCTCTTGCCTGTCCAATACTAATACATACACTAACGCTATATCCTCTGGTACAACTCTGAAGCATGCAGAAATGTCAGCACTGCCTCTGTGATCAACTGGTGGTTCTCATTATCCATGCCAAAGAATGATTTAAGAGAGAAGGAAGATACTCCCAGCTCTACCAGACTTTTATAAAAGATTTCCCTCTCTTTCCTATACCTTTCACATTTTAGGAAGACATGCCCGACAGTTTCAGTCTCTCCACATTCACACACCCCATCTGGATGTTTGCCCACAATGAACAAGCTACTGTTCAACCCACAGTGCCCCAGCCTCAGTCTACACATCTTCACCCTATCACTCCTTGACCCATATCCCTCCACCTTGATCTTGACCCGAGGCTGCAGAGAAATAGTGCCTTCCCTTGGTCCCCCTTTCCCACTCATCCTGCCACTCAGCCTCAACTCCTTTCTTTATCTTATCTCTGAGTTCTACTCTTCCCATTGAAATACCTATCTCTTCCTCCCTTCCCAGGCTCTGTTTGGCAAGGGAGTCAGCCATCTCATTCCCCGCAATCCCAGCGTGTCCCGGGACCCAACAAAACTCCACTGACCAGCCTGCCTTCGCAATCCTATATAAAACCAACATTATTTCCTGAATGAGATCAGGGCGAGCTTTAGACCCACCTGCACTCAGAGCCATCAGTGCAGCAGCCGAGTCAGAGCATATAATCACCTGGCTTGGTCCCACTTCCTCCACCCACCACAATGCCCAGAGGATGGCAAGCAACTCTGTCACAAATACTGAGCTGCCATCGGATATTCTTTGTCCCTTACCGATCAAGGAAGGCTGCGTATATATATATCACAAACGTTCTAGAATGCTCTATTATGACATCATACAACATTCTAGGACATCAGAACATTTGTGATGTCACAGTATGATGTCATAATAGACATTCTAGAACATTTGTGATGTTACAGTATTCAAGGCGCAAAACGGGCGGGATTGTAAATGGATAACTTTTTATTCCTAAATCTACACCAATAGATCTTTAGCCCAGAGTGAAAATTGTGTAGTGCGCCAAGGTGGGAACGATAATAGTTTTCTAGACACTTCTCAGCCCCACCATACAGCCTACTAGTGATGGTTTGTCATTCAAATGAGACCGCATTTCCATGCATCCTTCTCAAAGTTAACGGCTGATTCATAACTGATCTGACAGATAAGAGGTTTAATTGTAATACTCACCATGTTTCTGAAGTTAGCGTCGAAAGTGAAGAAGATTGATAGAAGAGGCTAAATTAACTCTCACAGCTGTAGACCTTTATGAGACCGTTGGTAAGAACACCGACTTTTGCTGGGTGGGGCTATTTATGCCCAGCAAAGAGGGGCTGCTGTATCCGATTGGCTGAGCATCACATGACCATTTTCTATTGGATGAAAAGTTATCCTTGCTGCTGGAAGCGCGAGGACTGGGTGCGCGAGATTTCCCACAGCCCTATGTTCCCACATTTCCGGTAATAATAATAATAATAATAACTTTATTTGTATAGCACCTTTCATACAGGGGATTGCAGTTCAAAGTGCTTTAGATCAGTAAGAAATAAGTATGTCATAAATGTCTTGATAAATTGAAAATGGAGGACCCTTATGTAAACAAGACGAAAGTATTTTTCTGGTCTTCATCCTCTTTTGAGTAGAGAACTTAAAGTTGTGCATGACTGGGTAGTATGTAATAGACTTGTCCTTAATATCTCCAAGACTAAATGTATTGTGCTGGGAACAAGGCACAGGTTATCTACAAATCCAAAGCTTCATTTAAACTTGTGTAATTCAGCAGTTCAACAAGTTGAAAGTACTAAACTCCTTGGAGTGATGCTGGATTGCACTCTGTCTTGGTCTCAGCATATTAATTATATTGTTTTAAAAATGGGAAGAGCAATTGGTATTTCCAGGAAATGTGCTTCTTTTGTTGCCCGTCCCCTTTTATGTCAGATAGTGCAAAGTTTAGTTTTATGTCATCTTGACTATTGCTCTGCGATGTGGTCATCTGCTGCCAGTGGTGACCTCAGGAAGCTCCAGGTGGTCCAGAACAGGGCAGCACGGTTGGTACTGGGCTGCTCACTAAGGTCTAATGTGAACTGTATGCATGCCCGCCTCTCTTGGCTTAACGTTGAAAATAGATTGTCTTTTAATATACTTGTGCTGTTCAAGTTGGTCATGAGCAGTAAAACTCCTGTTTTTATACATAATCAGATTGTTTTTAGTAATACTGTGCACGAGCATTACACTAGAGGTTCCAGTAGTGGGCAGCTTGAATTGCCAGGTCCTAGAACCAGCGCTTTGGGGAGATCTTTTATTTTTAGAGCATTAACTCTGTGGAATGGCCTGCCTCGGAACCTCTGCTGCATTTACAGTAGATTCACTTTTAAAAAGAATCTTAAATTGTTTTTAAATTGTTTTTAACACTGTAAAGTAATCTTTTGTTTTTGTTTTACACTAATGTAATTTTAGCTATATTAATTGTTACAGTAGGTTCATTATGCATTGTGTGTACTGACTTTTAATAATTTTGTTTTTTGCAATAGTGATTGTTTTTGTGTGTTTTTTTGTGTGTGGACCCCAGGAAGACTAGCTGGTTGCTATCGCACCAGCTAATGGGGATCCCTAATAAAATCAAAATCAAATCAAATCTCTTGTTAGTATTGAGCTGTACTTGATTGATTGATTGAAAATTGTATTAACAGATTGCATAAAAATAGGGAAACAATGTCCAGGCACGCACTCCAGGTTTTTCCAAATGTATTGGCAGCCTGAAATCATATCATGACGTTTCGGTGTGAACACACCTTCTTCAGAATGGCTTGCATGAAGCATGAAGGGTAAGTGATCCAAGTTTATACAAGACAAACAGGAAGTGACTATTGTGATTGTATGACAAGAGGAGCAGAGAAGAAGGAGACAGAGACGATAGAAATGTGTTTTGAAGATGAGAAGAAGAAGAAGAGGAGTGTAAACTTTCTCAAGTGTGGGCGAAGCAAGAATTGCGGAGGGCAGTAATACGCCACGATGCGTCTACACTGCCGGAAATTCAAATAAGAAGAAGAAGAAGAACATAGGAAGTCACAACACATTCCAACAAGAGATCTGCAAAAAAGTACAAAATACTACTTACAAGCACAACCTTTTCAGAATTATGTAAATCAAAAAGAAGCGTGTAAATCAAAAAGAGACATGTAAATCACAAAGAGATATATCTATATATATTTTATACAGAGTAGGCCTACAGCTTTAACTACTGAACTATAAACATAAACACTCATGACCCATATAAGCCATCTTTCAATTATAAATATAAAGAATGATAAATGAAAATCATTAATAAACAATCGAATGAAATGAAATAATCAAATGAAACATTTTCCTCATTGAGGCCTCTAGGCTCTAAACCAGGGGTTCCCAAACGTTTCAGGCCGCGACCCCCAAATAACGGTGTCAGAGAGCCGCGACCCCCACTATTATAGGAGGTTAAAAAAGAAAAAGTAAAAAAAAAATTATAAAAAATTATTATTATTATTAATATTTTTTTTATAAATGGAAATGTATGGTTGAAACATGCACACGTTCAAACGCACACACACTAATAAGCATGGGAGGCTTTTAACCTGGGCCGGACTGGGGAAATCTTTCAGGCCAGGAAATATAGTGCAAAATATAGCCCCAGTCAGGCCACTTTTTATGCAGGGGGTCTGGGGGTCCCCCACCAGGAAATGTCTTGTTACAAAGACTTCATTTCCTGCATTCTGGTGCAGGCATTTTTTTATTTGTACCCTTTAAATGCCAGTGTTTGTAATGGCATCACAAATTATTGTTAAAAAACAGGCTAGCGTATGATTAGCAACAACACTGATGAATTTTCTGTTTTTTTGTAATGTCAGATTGAAAATAATACAATCTTTTATTCAACTTCAGCCCTGATCATAACACCACATATTCATTTTATAATTCTAATCCTTTAAATGCCAGTGTGTGTGATGGCATATATTTGCAATATATCAAATGCAAAGTAGATTTTTCTGGGGGGGATTATTACAGGCTAGCATGTGTCAATGATTAGCAACAACAGTTTTTTGTAAGGGTCCCGCCTCCACCAATCACATGCGACTCCCTTTGTGTGTATGTGTGTGTGTGTGTGTGTGTGTGTGTGTGTGTGTGTGTGTGTGTGTGTGTGTGTGTGTGTGTGTGTGTGTGTGTGTGTGTATGTGTGTGTGTGTGTGTGTGTGTGTGTGTGAGAGCAAGAGAGAGAGAGAGATAGTTCTCCAACTTGCGTGAGTTTCAGTGATCTCCTGTGTTATGTTGTACGTACGTAGTATTTTGTATGTAGGTAGAGGTGTAGTAATAAGACTCCGGATACAGGATTACTCTTTAGTCTTTTAGTCAAGCATAGCAGGTTAGGTTACAACATGGTACACTCTGTTCTATTATCATTCTGCATGTACTCTTCTTCTGCACGTATCATCATACAGCATCGTGTACTCTTCTTCTGCACTTCAGCTGTAGGCATAACAGGGCATTGTATTAACTGCGCCCCATAGTGGAGACTCTTGGGAGTACAGCTTACACATGCATTACAGAACACAACATCTCCCTTCTCTGTGAAACGAATGTTACTTGCTACTCAGCATTATGCAAATTTAGAACTTTTGCTTTTTCACTTTCTTAAGTAAACTGAATCAGTATCATAAAACGTGTAACTCAAGGTAATCATTAAACAAAGGGAGCACAGGTTATTCAATCATTATCAAGATATAATTATATATGCTCAACCAATATTACTCTTAGTTCTCACTCAGTGTGCAACAAAGTCCTGATGCCAACTAGGCTTGTTTCTTGCACGCGACTGTGCTGGGGTGTGACCGCTGAGCGATGTCAGGGCAGGGCGGATCCCTAAGTCCTGCTCATCTGGAGTGTTCGAAGTGTGAGCCAGATGGGATGCGTTCCATTTATTTCCATCACTGAGCAGAAAGGTTTCACTGTCATTGGTGCACTGTATCTCGGATGTGCTTTGGGGACGTGATGTGGTGTTCTAATCCTGACTCTCTCCCCCTCCCGAAAAACAGGTGCACGAGCGCCACGCTTAGCATCTGTGTAGCGCTTCATTTTGGCTTGCTTGTTTTGGATCGTTTCTCTCACAGTCTCGTGGTGGCGTGGGGAGTGGCTCTGTATATTTGCAGACAACCCAACACAGCCTCTTTCCACGGTTGAGACTGCTGGATCGCTGTCTGAATGCAACTCCTCAGAACACGATGGAAGCGTGGGATCAGCTCGGGTCAAGCCTTTCTCCACGATGAAGCCCAGGTAATCGACGGAGTCGGAGTGGAATCGGCACTTCTCCGCCTTGACGAAGAGCCGATTGTGGAGGAGGCGCTCCAGCACACGGCGGACATGCTGGATGTGTTCCTCGAGGGTCTTGGAGAAGATGAGGATGTCGTCTAGGTATACTACCACAAACTCCTCCAGCATGTCACGAAGGACGTCGTTCATGAGCGCCTGGAATACCGCCGGAGCGTTGGTGAGGCCGAACGGCATCACCAGGTACTCGTAGTGGCCCCTGGGAGTCTTGAAGGCGGTCTTCCATTCATCGCCCTCACGGATACGGACTAGATGGTAGGCACTCCGGAGGTCCAGCTTGGTAAAGACGGTAGCCTGGGTGAGAGGCTCGAAGGTGGAGTTCTTAATGGTGATCTCGTTGAGCTGGCGATAGTCGATGCAGGTTCGAAGGTCCCCGTCCTTCTTCCCAACAAAGAAGAAACCGGCCGCCACAGGAGAGGAGGAAGGCCGAATGAGTCCTGCTTCCAAGGACTCAGAGATGTATTGATCCATCGCCGCCTTCTCCGGGACGGTCAGACTGTAGAGGCGGCTGCCGGGAAGGGGAGCCCCTGAGCGGAGGTCGATGGCACAGTCGTAAGGCCGGTGAGGCGGAAGGGCCTGAGCCCTGGACTTACTGAAAACCTCCATGAGGTCGTGGTACTCGGGGGGTATGGTCGAGAGGTCCGGAGGCGGCTCACCAACGGATCTCCGGGGCGGGGGACAGGACGCCGCCTGAAGACACTGGGCATGACAGGAGGAGCTCCAACCCTTGATGGTACCGGAGGACCAGGCGATGTGGGGCTTGTGCAGCGCGAGCCAGGGCCGGCCCAGGACTACTGGGACAAGAGGGGATCTGGTGATAAGGAACTGGAGTCTCTCAACGTGGTTACCAGCAATGGTGAGCAGGACAGGGCAGGTGCGTTGAGTGATGTCAGCCAGGCGGTGTTGGTCCAATGCGAATACCTCCAATGGCCTCACTAGGTCCTCAAGTGGAATGTTGGCCCGGGTAGCAAACTCGAAGTCTAGGAAACTCTCGTCTGCCCCCGAGTCAATTAGTGCCTCCACCGTGGCCCGTTGGTCCACCCAGGCCAGGGTGACGCTCATCAGATGGCCAGGTGGTGCACGGCTCTGGGAACGAGAAAAACGGCTCACCAGGATCTCCCGGGGTCCCGGCGAGCCTGGTCTTTTGGCCGGGTGGGGCAGTTGGCGATACGTTGTCCCTCCCGACCGCAGTAGAGGCAAAGGCCGGACCTGAACCTCGCCTCCCGTTCAGCTTGGCTCAGATGAGAACGTCCCAGCTGCATGGGTTCCTCCTCGGGTACCGAACGGGAGGGAAAAAAGCCACCAGTCGTGTTGGGAGCAGGGCGACCAGCAGTACCGTCACGAGTACGGGGGGTCCGGAGTACCTCTGGAGGTCCCTGTCGGGTTCTCTCACGTCTTCTCTCCTGGAGGCGTCCGTCGATGCGAATGGCGAGGCTGAACAGGTTCTCGAGGGACTCAGGTTCCTCACGGGTCGCGAGCTGGTCCCTGACTGCGTCGTTGAGCCCCCTCATGAAGGTAAGACGAAGTGCTTGCTCGTTCCAACCGCTCTCCGTAGCCGCCAGTCTGAACTCCAGCACGTAGTCGGTAACCCCGCCGCTGCCCTGCCGGAAAGTACCCAACCGGGCTCCAGGGACCTGACCACGGGCTGGATGGTGGAAAACCCTGCGGAGCTCAGCCACGAAGTCTGGGTAGGAGGAACAGAAGTCTGCCTCCATTGCCCAGGAGGCAGTGACCCACTGGGCTGCCCGGCCTGAAAGCAAGTTAGTCATGTAGGCCACTCGGGCTCCCCTTGAAGTGAAACGACTGGGTTGATGACGAAAAACCAACTCACATTGCATGATGAATGTGGCACAATCCTCGAAGTTACCGTCGAACAGCCGTGGTTCGGAGAGACGGGGCTCCCGAGGTGCGGGATCGGGAGGCGCGGGCCCAGCCAGGGCTACGGGTGATGCTCCGGCCGAGGCTCCTGAAGGAAGTGGGGTTACAAGCAAGGTGTTAACGGTCTCACTCAGCGTGTGTAAGTGGAGGAGAATACTAGACTGCTGGTTAGCCAGAGAACCCAGGGACCCCTGAATAGGCAGGACCTGCTCTCGGAGTTCCTGTACAGCAGCCGCAGCCGCATCTAGCAGTAGGCTGTGGCCCTTGGTTAATTCAATCTGGCCTGCCAATGCTGTTCTGACTCTCTCTGTGTCGGCTGGGGTCGTCATGGTTGGATCGTAATGTTATGGTTTGTAACCAACCCCAAGCGCAACGGCACAGAGAGAGTTGTTTCAGAGTTAGCCAAAGCAAGGGCGTGTTTATTCTCAGAGTCACAAGATAGAATTTGGTTGAGCAACAGAACAAACGGGGAATCTGGCATGTGAAGAATGTTTGCGGCTCTGCAGATTCTCCCAGTAGGTGATGGTGAGGAATTAGCTTGTGACGTCTGAGCCGCTCTGCAGATCCTCCCAGCATACACTCCAGGTGGAATCGGAGGGAGAGAGAGAAATCCCAGTTAGCTCAGCGCACAACAGAAACAGAGAGGTGACTGATCCAAACAAATATCCAAGTGACTTGATCTTCGGTGTGATACACACAGTTAGCAGAGTCCAGAGAAAAAACAATACGGTAATCCAAGGTGTAAATCCAACAACAAAAACTAGGTGAGAACAGTATAACAAAAACGGGATCTCTTCGGTGTTTCACAAACACACAAAAAATGGGTGATCCAAAAAGAACTGTTTCCAAAAACTCACCAGAGCGCAACGCGTAAAGCGGGCAGATAAACGAGGCGCAGCTTCGTACGGGGAATCAGGTTCTCCAACAGGGATACTTCACGAGAGTCCTGGGGAGCAACAGACAGGGAACAGCGACGGGAAAGAAAGGCAGATGCAGGGAATATTCAAAACGATCCAACATCGATATTAGGGAGATCGGGGTATATAAAGCCACGGGGCGCTAATGACAAGCTGTGACAGCTGCGGGATGAAATTGATCATTGCTCCAGAAGCGTGTGGTGGGGAGGGCACCAATCAACACGGCATCTTACAGGAAAGAAGCGTGTGGCGGGGAATGCAATTAATTAACAAAATACCTTAAAGGAACAGAGCGAGTGGGTGGGGAGCGGACAAAACCTCACACTTTTCTTATTGATTGCATTGTTTTATAAGGATTTACATGTATAGCTTACTTTGTTTAGTAAACTATATTAGTTCCATTGTTTTCTCCAGAAGTCTATAGTTAATCCATCCTATTTTGACCAGGGGACGTTTTCATTTTCCTTAGTTTTAACATAAAGGTACTTTTCCTTTGCTTTTATTAACGTTAGGTTATGACTATAACCAAGTTCTGTTAGTTAGGGGCGATGCTTGGCATCGCTACTGCACTATCTCGCGTACGTGCACGCGTACTGAATAAACCACAAATGTACCTCTAATACCAGTATTAGTCTGACCACACCCCTCATCAGCTTACCTTCATAAGCAGGTGTGTGGTCACCTGCTCTCCTCCTTCCCAAGCTTTCACCACAAGGTGAGGACAAGGGCTGCAGCGGCCGTCCGATGCCAAGCATCGCCCCTAACTAACAGAACTTGGTTATAGTCATAACCTAACGTTCTGTATCGTTAGTGGCTTAGCTTGGCATCGCTACTGCACAAGGGAGGCCAAGCGGAGCCACTTGGCTGACAAATACACCCCGCTGACAGCCCCCCAAAACCATCAGAACAGGGAGGGCCGAGCCCCCCCGACCCCCCCTAATGGAGGGTAGCCCCCCTATTAGGGACGTCACGGGAGGGCGACGGACCCGACCGTGCGAAGAGGCACTCAAGCAACTCAACGCACAGGGTGAGCAGACCGTGGCTTGACCCCACGACTACACACACGCACAACCCGCATGCCACCCGGGAACGAACGGAGGAACAACCTCGTTACTGCCCCCAGAATCACGGGGTCAAGGGCAAACCCAACCCCGTGGCAAGGCCGTAGCAGCGGAGCACGAAGGAAGACCCAGACCCACCAAAAGGACTGGACTCCCTAGAATGGGGGCCCGGAGAAGTCCATGATGCCAGCATCAAGACCCCACCAGGTGGGCACGTAGTGCCCCGCCCCCCACATCGCCAGCGTATTCGGACAAAGGCCCCTCAGTTACTGCACCTGGTATCCCAGGCGGAACCAACCAGGCCAGAACCTGCCCAGCTTCCGAGATCGGACGAGATCGGGCGTGTTCAGGTCGGTATGGCCGTAAGCCGAGCGGGCCCCGTCCCCCCAATAGTACACCGCCTGGCACACTGACCCTGCAGAATAGGCAGTCAGCATGGCCGTAAGCACACAAAAAAGGTTAACCAACGGAAGCAGGCAGCGCACCGGGGAAAAACCAGGCAACAGGCTGTTAACCCTAGCCTGGAGACTGCGGACGAGACAGGCGCCAGAGGGGACAGCTGAACACAGCCGCCCCGGCGGAAGGAGCGTAAGCTGGCGGTGTTGCATGACCAAGCCTCCATTTAACAACCCCCACCCAGAGGGGTCGAGGCAGAGAAGGCTGACACGATTGGCAGACGTCATGAACGTGCAGGGGCACCCTCAAATGGTGAACCCGGGAGTTGACACTGCTCCAACACACCAGGGAATCAACCACCTCGGTGTTACCCAATGCGGTGGTTGTTCCTATAACCCCTCAAGAAAAAACTCCAAAACACACCTGCGGGTATACACCGGCTATACCGCTGTACAAGTGCTTCAGTTTCCAAAAAGGGTTAACCCAGGCCTACGGGTCGCAAACATCACTTCGGACCGGGCCTGGCGGTACGGGAAGCACAGGGTCACCAGAGGAGGTCAAAAAACCACCCCCACAGGCCCCTCTTCGCCATGCGTGAGAGAGGAGCGAAAAATAATGGAGAACCAGCCCCTAAGCACACCGTACCTGGTATTCCCCGGCGGTCTCCCAACCAAGTACTAACCAGGACCAACCTGTGTAGCGGCCGAGATCCGACGAGATCGAGCGCGTACAGAATGGCATGGCTGTAAGCCATGACGACAGTGCTGAGTAAAAACATACCCAACCAGGGTCTCCATAGCGCTTAACCCTGTGACACCCAGACCGACCTGGCATTTTTCCCCCTGAAAAAAGCCCAAGTCCCTCAGGGTACCAGAACAGCAGATCTGCATCCCCGGCGGACAACGGGTTCAACTGATCTGGACCAGCGTGACCAGAACCAGTCCCGTGCCCTAACCACGCCGACATGCCTACTCCAGGAGAAGGGCAGATATGCGTGTTGATCTTAACATGAAAAGAAGGCGCCACCCAGACGTTCGGACGAACCGCGCCTGGTGGCCCACCCCAAGGGCGTGAGACCCCACTACATATGTTCAGATCCATCCCGTCATCATCCCCCAGACATGAACGAGAATCCGTCGACAACCCACCCAGGTCATGGGATGTGGTCGCCGGAAGAGGAAAAACCCCCATCTCAGTTGCTTTATAAAAACGCTGTTTCAACCACAAGCAACCAAGGCGTGCCAGTCAATCGCCTGTTTACAGCGAGCTAGCACTATACGTGCGTCGGGACACACCCCCATCAATGAACAGGCTATTTAGACCTGTCATTGAATCCCCAAGGCGCCCAGGGGAACGACAAGAGGGGTGTGACACTCCCTAACTCCAACACTTCTGGAATAGAAAGAAGGAAGCATCAACAGTATGTATCCCAGTCTACACAGCCGGGGTAAAAAATGTTCACATTTTTACATCCCACCACCCTCCCATAGGAAAGAGACGGGGATCCCCAGAGAGACTTCCCACGCGAGCTGTACAGATTGAAAAGAATATATTGCACCTTGAGCCATGTAAAAAACTGGTTTTAGGGCCTCCGGGGAAGAGGCACCGAACCCATACACACTCAATAAACGAATTGAATCGAATATACATACAATAGAAAAGGACCCTTCTAGAGGGTCCACTCACTTTGACAATCTGAGGAGGAAGGCTCTGTACTCTGATGGAGGCTTCCTCACATGGAAGAAGGAGTCCGAACTCACAGAAGGCCTGAGTAGGCGCTTGGTGAGGAGGAGCCCTGACCACCCCCCCTGAAAACAGATCCATCACATGGACCTGAACAGCACACGGAAGTCCTACCAACAGAGACGCGCACGGTGACGTACTCCATGGCGGGGGAATTCCTGCGGTGCACACGCCCAATATACCAGGCCGTGGGACCAGGAACTCCCTCCCCCCCCCCCCCCCGTAACGTGCCGAACCGCCACGTGACGGGAACCTTGAAGGACAGGGGGTGTACCCCTGACCGACAGAACAATGGGGAGAGGAAAGGTTACCAGTTCACCCCTTTACGACCCCACACCCATGATACGACGTAACGACAAAAAGAGAATATGACACAGTCATAGTCAGCTCTATGAAGCGTTTCACAGCCCCACACAGCGCACGAGCTAACCTGCTATCTGATTTTTACTAAGGAAAAACACAGAATAGAGAGGGCTCTAAGAACCCCGGTCCAACATACACATGTGCTTCTGTGGCCAGTACAACCCAGTTGTAGGTCACATGACACACACAACCCATCATCACCTACAAAAAATGGCAAAAACACTCAACAGAGGAACGCCGTTTTTTTCACAATGAGAGAATACATCATTCTTGATTAGTATCGACCACAGGCCTTGCTAAGCACACATGACAGCAACCAAACCAACTTCCCTTTAGGAAATAAGGTTCTCCAGCAGATTTAGCACAACCTCAGCAATCAAGCTAAGAGTTACATCGTATCCCTACCACACAAAAGACACAATTAATGCACAACATGTCTGATAGGAGGTGATAAAGTCCCCAGGGAACCGGGGGGGAAAAACACAATCCTCCTATTTTACCCTCAATACGGCCAGTTAAAACAGGAAAACCTGTTAATGTGTGAACTCACCGTTCATTGTCATTACAGTCTGAGAAAGAACATTCTTTTACTCACTTGTCACCAAGCATAGCTTCATAGGTTAGTTGCCTTAGTAGTGAGTACACGGTACACATAAACACCATGATGTTTCTCACACAACAACCAGATCAATACATCACGATCTGCACGGAGAAGCTAACTGCCAGTGACAAAAACAGCTCACACACAACCCGCAACGTATCCCAAATGCATTGCAACAACACACGTTTTGGGAAAAAACACCGTTATTCACAATACATTTAGCAAAGTAAAACCAGAAGACGTGTTATGAGGTCTGGCCAACCCCGTACCTACCCGGAACGCAGATCAGCGAAGTGCAGTCACAAGACACCGTAGAACACAGCCGTCCTGTGTTGTTCGATCCGGGCAGCGTCGCCGCTCCACCAGTCGCTACAGTCCTCTTTGTTGACGCAATCCCCGTCTAGGCTCAGGCAGGGTCGACGAACATCCCCTGTCAAGGATGACGTCGTGGTCAAGAGTGTAAAACATGTTAAAATCAAAGCACGTTCAACAGAATAGCATCAAGCTAAAGGCTGCTCCAACCGTTCGGGTGCTATTGCTTCCGCTCGCGAGACGCCGATCTAACGACGCACGCGATCAGAAGCGAGCTCCCGGCGGCGCGCGAGAAGCTAAGCTACCCCGCGCCAGGCCACTGACCGGCTAACCGTAAGCTATGAACATGTAAACAATGACATAACACTCACCCAGACAGGCCGCCGTTCTGAACCCTCCTCACTTTTTAAGAGAAAAGAGAAAACAAGACGTCAACACCGCTTCACAACGGTGACATTACCACGTCCGGCGGAATCAGCACAGTACCAACTGGCCTGTATAGCTGACTTTGAACATGAATCTGCCGCTATCGCACATTACATGCACATATCCCCTCGTGAAGGAATACTCTCATTTGGATATGAAAGATGGGGTCTTAACACGGTGACAGAGAGAATCCACTCGTCCAGAACACACAGGGATCACCAGTGTCAATGGTCGCGGCCCACTAGTTAAAACTATAATGGTCGCCAGACCAAGGCCTTCTGTCGCCTAGACGGCTAAACAAAGGACCCTAGCCTGGGGCCGGTTTCCATAAACTTTGTCAAGTAGCCCCCATAGCACTAACAGACAAGTGGAGCCCGCCAGCAAACACTACTCACCCAACCTGGAACGCACCGCTCCTCACAACAGCGGCATGTCCGACAGTTCAGCTGTGGCCTGACAGGTTTCACCCCAACAAACACAGCAAGGAACTGCAGTTGAGAAGCATGCAGCGGCGTGCTCCCAATACGAAAACCGGTGGAGGGTTTTTAGAATGATCATCATCTTCTAGACACTCCAGTACGAAGACAATATCGCCGTATTTTCTCGAAAATAGTGAGAGAGAAAATAAAGATATGATGTCAACGTATCCTTGTTTCCCAAGCTGTTCCTAATCCAATTTCTTCCATCATGGTGTCAAGTGTGGGGATCTACCGAGGCACCTCTTCCTTGTGGTGAAAGCGAGAAGGAGGAGAGCAGGTGACCACACACCTGCTTATGAAGGTAAGCTGATGAGGGGTGTGGTCAGACTAATACTGGTATTAGAGGTACATTTGTGGTTTATTCAGTACGCGTGCACGTACGCGAGATAGTGCAGTAGCGATGCCAAGCTAAGCCACTAACGATACAGAACTTACAAACTAGTAATTATGTCCTAACTTAATTAGCCTATTAAGTTAGTCTTTTCCCTGACTTTGTGGTCAGTATGATACCTGAATTCTCCTAGTCTTGGTGCTATAAGTAACCAAAGAGTATTATTTATTCCATTTTTAACTTTTCCAAGTTCTAATTCTACTCTAACCTATTTTTATTGATCTGCTCCAGTTTATTTATCCTATATAAGTTAAAGTGGTACCTTAGCTTTAGTTTATAACCGTTTTCAACTACTCATGCATTCTAAACAATTTTCTAATGTGATTCTATCATTTGTAGCCTAATTTAACTCTTAATAGATCAATATGTTTCTTGTTTAGTGTTATACCGAGTTGATTCGTTTTTAGATTGATTTTCTATGGGCAGAATATTCCTGATAATATTCTGTCTCTATTATAACTATTAGATTGGATTTAACCCTAGTTTACCTCTGTCTCAGAGCAGACAGAGGCGCTAAGCATCTCTTCTGTCCCCAAACTCACCGTCTCCACTGCACATTTCCTTCAGGCTACCTATTAACTTTATTGTATAGGGGAGACGTGAGTCTGACCAAATGCTTCTTCTGGCCAGCTGCATCATAAAGATTTGAGATCGCTGATTAACTCATCCCTCACAGTGCTTTCTGGTAAGCCAACTGCCGGTGTCTAAATAGTGTCCTGTCACTCTATTTCTATCTTTTTAAGCGCTAGTTTTATTGGTCTAAGTTATTTACCCTTACTCAGTTCCTGTGTTTCTGTGTGGGGGGATGTTTGAGTTTCGCCCGGCCATCTATTTTACCTACTGCCCCAAGGCCTGACCCTCTATCGAGATAACCTGGTGGCTTTAACGATAGGTTATGTAGATAACCTAGTTATATTAGTATTGGCTGAGCGTCCCGCTCTGAGCCTTATGAGATATCCCTATCTCCTATGATACCTATTGTATCTCCCACGAACAAAAAACTACATGCACCCCACCTGTATGGGGCTCCGCCCCCATGGTGGCACCGCCCATATAGCAGTGACTCTGGTCACCACACATCCTTCCTCGCCAAAAAACCCGTCCCAGGAAAAGATTCCTCAAGAGGGAACTCAGGGCCGCGCAGAGCGGGACGCTCAGCCAATACTAATATAACTAGGTTATCTACATAACCTATCGTTATATGCCGTATTCGCTATCGCGTCCCGCTCTGAGCCTTATGAGATATGGGGAAGAGCGGACGCGAAGCCCGACAAATGTACCCCCTGATGACCCGTAAGCCCACATCAAGGGGTGCGGGGAGCCCTGTCACCCCATCCTCCCTAATGAAGGGGGGGCGCAGTCAACTCCACCTGAATGCGAACAAGAGGGAAACTAGAACCCCTTGAACACACCGTACAGGCGGAACCACGTATGACTCAACACACTGTGGCCCATACCCATACACTCCTGCTACCCGACCAAAGGACGGGAAGCAGGAAAGGCCACAGACCCCAGAACCGCCTGGGAGACAGAACCCCCGGTCATGTCCATGAGGTAAAACCTTACAAAGGAGCCCGGGGAGGACCATGAAGCTGCAGCACAGATGGCCTCCACCGAGGCCCCACCCAGGAGAGCGGCAGAGGCAGCCACCCCACGAGTGGAGTGCGCCCTGAAGCCCCCAGGGGGATCCTGCCCAGCCAACGTGTAGCAGAGGGTAACACCCTCGCACAACCAATGGGACAGGCGCTGCTCCGACAGTGCCTTACCAGCACGAGCCCCACCGTAACAGACAAAAAGCTGGTCGGTAACCCTGAAGTCCTGAGTACGGCTGAGGTAAATCCCCAAGCACGGACTGGACATGACAGGTGAAGGCCCGCATCTAACTCACTAATGTGAGGAGGAGGACGAAACGCCTGAACCACAATATCCCGGGAGCGGAAGGAACTCCGGATATTCTTAGGCACGAAAGCAGGATTAGGTCGCAGAGTGACACCGCAATCGGTCCAAAAAGACAGGCACTCTGGACGTACCGAGAGAGCACAGAGCTCACCTACGCGTTTAGCGGAAGTGACAGCCAGTAGGAACGCGGTCTTGAAGGACAGCTGTCCCAACGGCGCCTGCTCGAGCGGCTCAAACGGGGCCAAGGACAACCGACCGAGGACCAATTGAAGATCCCAAGTCGGAGCCAAGGAGCGTTGCACCGGCTTAACGCGTCTTTTTCCGAGCGCCAAGCAGGAACGCTTCACAAGAGGGTGGCTGAACAAGACATCCCCTCAAACCCCTCATGATAGGAGGATATAGCTGCTGCATATACCCTCACCGTCGAAGCCGACAGTCTATCAAGGAGAGACTGGAGGTAACTAAGGACAGCATCCAGGGGGCAGGAGACTGAGTCCCGGCCCCCCGCCTTACACCACACTTGGAACATACGTCATCTGCCCGCGTAATCGCAACAGTGGAGGGAGCATGCGCATTCCAGATGGTAACACCATCAGGAGCAAGAACCTGCGCCCCTCAACGTACCCGTCCCAACAACTGACCTAACAGATGTATGGGGAAGAATCCCTGGCGGCACGGCATCGGTCCCAGACCTGCCTGGCCATGTCCAGACGTAATCCTCACCCGTCAGGATGAGGACCGCCCCGCGACAGTACACCTGCACCCACATTCTCCCTGCCGGGGATGTGGGGAGCCCTCAGGCCGCGCAGATGGAGGACGCCCATAGCCAGCCGCCCGCCGCCTGGTGCAGACAGGGGGAGCGTACTCCTCCCTGTCTGTCGATACACGACACTGACGTCGTATCGTCCGTCCTGATCAACACCATTTGTGGACCAGAAGGACCGCTTTCAACACCAACACATTGAACGTAGCGCAGACCGGGCAGCATGGTTTGCCAGCTGCCCCCTACTGCGTTGGCCCGACGCGTCACCAGCGAGGGAGGCGTCGGTGAAAACGCGACGTGAGACAGCGCCGTAACCGTCCTAGGACGGAACCTCCCGAGCGTGTTGACAACACGCTCTGAGATGGATGCCCATAGCCCTCCAACCGTTGACTGGGAAGAGGAATACTCTACATCCAGTCTACAGCAACCCCAGGCTGGATTAGGTCGCAGACCTGGTACGAGACCTGACGATCCACCTTGACCGCGAAGGACCAGAACGTCATCAGGGCAGAACACTCCGTAACCCCTGACGACGCAGAGGCCCCAGTGTGGCCTCCACGCACTTGGTGAAGATGCGGGGAGCCAGAGAAAACCGAACGGCAGCCTCTGGTACTCATACGCTAACCCTGCAAAGGAAGCGTAGGTAAGCCCTAGGATGGAAGATCGGGAATGCGCATACGCATCCTACAGGTCTATGGAGGAGAACCAGACCCCCACCTGACAGTGTTCAACAGGTAGGAGACGATCCAAAAAATGCTGAACCTTCCCATGGGACAGGTCCAGCCTGGGTCTTACACCCCTCCCTCCCGACTTCTCGGGCAGAGAACACCGGGAGGAGAATGCCACGACGATGGCTTGCTTCGTCCACAGAGATTGGATCTCGTTGACCAGAGCTGTCACAGCTGGAGACCCCGACAATAGGGTCTGTACCAAACCTGAAAACGGGTGGGGTTGTGTAAACACAAGTCCCCGCCTCAGCGTTCTCTCCATCCACCTCGACATATGGTACTGCCGTAGTCATATGTGACGACACTCCCAACGCACCCGCCGTCACGTGGCGCAGGTCCGCCAGGAACTGTAGATAGTTGGCCCGGTCCCCCCGCTGTGCGTAGCCAAACCTGGAACCGTGCGAGGAGCGCGTTCCGTGTCGGAACACCTGACCCTGACACCACCCACGAGGCAATCGCACCCAAGGGGGAACCCCAACAGAAAGGGCCTGTCTGATACGGGGGGCTTCCGATGAAAAAAGCCCCCCCACTGAACACCCCTCCAGAACATGCTGAAGGAGTTGTTCTACAGCCGGACATGCAAGGTGTAAGGCCCCCATGGGTTCCTACACACCGTAGCCCTGCAGTGATATTACTACCACCCCAAATCATGTGAGCTGCAACCACTTGCCAATTTTTCAGGAGTGGGAGGCACCAACATGATACCTGGCCTGGCGAAGGCGAGGCCGGGGAAGCCCGCACTGTGTGCCTCAAAAGGTTTCGAGCCCCCCTGCTGACAACACTTAAGTTGACAGACGTAACACCAGGCTCAACCAACACAGTTCAAGGTGTGGGAGCCGCTTGACAGCACAACATTCTCACGGACAGACCCAGGCTCAGCCATAAACTGGGTGTCAGCTCCTGTCCCCATGAGAAACGAAAAGGGGGGGCCGCCCGCGCATCAACGAAGGCACGCGGCCCGCAGCCAAAGGAAACAATCAGAGCCCACTTCTTCCGCTGGTGTTGGGGAAGGGAGTGATCGGAGAGCGGGCTGCTCGCGGCAGGACGGTGACGGCTTGTTTGTTCAAGCCGAACCCATCCTACATGGCCGATCCCTCGGCCGCCAAGGCTGTCGGCCTTGTGGACACCTGTCGAATCAACGCCCAGGATACCTCTGGCGGGGGAAAAACATGGCCGCCTGTCGAGGGCCTCGTCATCGCCGCTGACGAGGCCATGCTCTCTCTTCTTCTGGCTGCGCGGTGTGAGGCGGTGTAGGGCCTAGGACAATACCGCCCGCGCTCCAGCAGAAGACCAAAAATCCCCTGCGGAGAGGGGAACCCTGAGCGGTTATAGCTTGCGGCTGGGTCAAAGCTAATAACGTCAACAACCTCGCGCGATGTGTCGACGTCGGCTGGCCCTCAAGGCCCCTCCACCAGACACAATTTTTTTAATAGAAAAAAACAGCAATTCGAACACAGTTCTAATCGTTGCCAATTCCATACCGTGGCGGTACAAGCCTTAACAGCCCACCAGCCACTCGCCAGGCCGACCCACCCATGGCGTCGGCCGGGCGGGGCATTGTTTCAATATGTCAAAAACAAAGGACTGATGTTAACACGGAGCACCAGTGGTGACTGCAAACAGCTACCTCCACTGTGGTGTGCACCATGAAAAAGGTTAAATGAATAAAAGAACTAAACCACAAAATACTGTAGAATGAGCAAACCCATACACACAAAGTTAAGGGGAGACGGACCAGAGCGAACTAGTCCCGCCTTCATTCAAAATATTCACAACAGGACACCAGCCCTAGTTTAGCTCATTTACCAAAAAAGGTAAACAAAGCCCCCCCCTGCACTACTCCCCCAGTATACCGATTGACCGTCAGTATGAATGGTTGAGAGGAGAGAAAACTGTAGCAAGACAGACCTTCTCATAGCAGAGTGACAAAACGAAACAATAGCCCACTACACAGGGCCGCCTCAGGGGGTGGGGGGCCTCGCGTCCAAAAACGCACAGGGCCTCACATTTCCCCCAGGCGGCCCTGCCCTTATACTACTGCAGCCTAGCGCGAGGTGACGTGGGACCCAAAACAACAATTGCCTGCGCACAGACATGCAACATGTTTACCATGTCGGCTGGACCCATAGCCCCACTACCCGACGCCAACCCAGATGGGAACACCGTTCAACAAACCCCGCCGGAACACAAGGTAACTTACCTGGCTAGGAAACCTAGCCACGGCCTACCCTGTTGTCAACCCATTTACCAGAAAAAAGGTAAATAGGACTCAGCAAAAAAACCCACAACAGCTACCGACTGACCTTCATTGATGAACCGGGCAAGAGGAGGGAGAGTGACAACATCTCACGGCGGAGACATTAGAACAGTGTAGCAATTAGCAGTAGTAATAGCATGCGGCATTAGCGATAGCATGTAGCATAGCATTAGATGTTTTAGTAGCACGCCCAAGACAGCTTGGAAACCGTTCCCTGCAGTGAACGTTCACCAAACCATCCTGCCCCCGGCGCCAACACACAACAGGGTTGTGTAACAAAACAAACCAGCATTACTAACACTAATACCCATGCCTGAAAGACACGGGGCCTACCTGAGTACAAGCTGGCCCGAGAGCCAGTCTTGTACAGCTGAACCTCGATGTGCTGTCATCAACGAGGAACATCAACATAGGCCCGTCGTGTCGCCGAAAACATGCGTCGAAGATGCCAGGGGCCAGCAACCTCCGGTAAGCCCTCAACATTACGAATCTTCCTTAATCCTTTCATCCTACTAGTTATCGTATGGTGCACGCATCCAAGTACGCTGGGACGAAAATAGAGGAAGGATGTGTGGTGACCAGAGTCACTGCTATATGGGCGGTGCCACCATGGGGGCGGAGCCCCATACAGGTGGGGTGCATGTAGTTTTTTGTTCGTGGGAGATACAATAGGTATCATAGGAGATAGGGATATCTCATAAGGCTCAGAGCGGGACGCGATAGCGAATACGGCATATAACTGAAGTTTTCTATTGATACTTAGCCTTGTATTGTCGGTTTGCACTCTTTACCCTAAAGATTAACTGTTTTCCCCATAATCCTTTACCAAGCCTTGTCCTGTAGACCTGTAAACTGGGAATTTTGATTTGATAATTTACCACAAAAGAAAAAGAAAGAAAGAAAGAAAGAAAGAAAGAAAGAAAGAAAGAAAGAAAGAAAGAAAGAAAGAAAGAAAGAAAGAAAGAAAGAAAGAAAGAAAGAAAGAAAGAAAGAAAGAAAGAACGAATGAAAGAGAGAGAGATACAGAGATATAGACAGAGAGAGACATTTATAATAATTATATTATTAATTAACTGTACAACTGTACAAGCAAAACTGTACATTGGAATATTGACCAAACCATACTTGGTCATTTACTGTACATTGGAGGGGGTTGGGTTAGGACATTTACAGGGGCCAGTTTTGAATTGTTTTGTTTGGCTTTGGCAATGTAAACGTATGTTTCCCATGTCAATAAAGCCCATTTTAATTGAATTGAGAGAGAGAGAGAGAGAGAGAGAGAGAGAGAGAGAGAGAGAGAGAGAGAGAGAGAGAGAGAGAGAGAGAGAGAGAGAGAGAGAGAGACTAAAGCGGTCCGTGTTTAGACAGCGCGGGTGACCAAACTCGTCACACAGCAGCCAGTGGCTGATACTATAGTTCACGTAGCCCACTTGAATGAACTGCGAGAGATAATTCATAACTCGTATACACACACGCAGTGAGTTCAACGACAGACAGCGACAATGTGAGAAACACAATCCCTCCCCCCTCTCGCTCTGAAGAATGATATGCATATTCGATCACTCAGTGATTTAACACCTATCAGCGCACACGCCGCTGTTTGTGTGTGCGCACGTGCATGTACGTGACGCGTTGTAGTACCATGAATACAGGGATAATTTAGAACTATACAATTTAGCAAGAATTAAACATATTTACAAGTCGTATTACGTTTAGCAAGTAAGGAGACATATAGATTACATCTCAAAGCACTCGAAATTGTAATTTTTCTATTTTTATCGATTTCTGAAAATATGTACTTTTTGAGCATTTGGAAGACATTCTAAATTATTTTGTTCTCCGCCGACGGGTTCAAAAAGCCCCTTGGCCTCTAGAGGGTTAACAGAGACGACAATACCAACAAAGATCACTGATACCAGTAGCCAGAACAAACCGATGGTGACCTTGGATTTATTGAAAAATAATATTATTCATATAATGTACCTCTACAAATGGCTCTTTAGGTCTTAAAACTTTAGGAAATGTAATTTTTAATTTAATTTTTTTTATTATCTTTTCCCCCCCTCCTTTGGCAGTGGCAGTGGCAGGTCAGGCAGTGGCAGGTGAGTCAGTGGCAAGTGAGGCAGTGGCAGGTGGGGGGGTGGGGGGTGGGAGGGAGCATGATCCCAGGGCCCCAAGGACAAATCCGCAGAGCAGGTTGGATGCCACCATAGCAACACATACTATGAGGACGTACGCACCCACCCCAAAGAAGACGCATCCCACAAGAATGTGCCGGGTCTGTAAGAAGAAAGGCATCAGATGGGAAACAAGATCATTCTGCACAGAGTGTGGAGTTCCCCTGCATCATGGCCCGTGTTTCACACTACCACACAAAGAGAGATTATGCTAGCTGAGTATTATCTCTCTTGTGTGGTAGAGTGGAAACACTCCATGAAATACATGGATGGATGCATACTTCCCTGTACTATGTGTTGTTATGATAGCTGAGTGTATAGTAGTATAGTGTATAGTGTTTTGTAAATATGTAAATAGTGTAAGTATTTCACAATCTAGGTATTACTGTTTGTACAGAACAAAGGTGTTGGAACATGGATATAATTTATTTGGAATACTATTCTTGGTCCACTTTCAGAGTAGCAATGGTGGTCTCGCTTATCAATACCGCTCATCATTGTCCTGGTGGAAGCTGCTGATCATTTGCAGAATACATATGCCTCACTTTACTAACTAACACACTTTACATGTAAATGTATGTTCTTATGCACAAACTCAATGGTGATCGGCCATTTTGCCAGGTCAAAACTAACGTACTTTACATGTGAATATGTGTTCTGATGCACAAACTCAATGGTGATCAGCCATTTTGCCACGTCAAAACTAATGCACTTGAATATATGAATAAATAAATGTACTGTGAATGTTCTAAATGCACAAATTAAATGGTGATCGGCCATTGTGCCAGGTCAAAACTAATGCACTTGAATATATGAATAAATAAATGTACTGTGAATGTTCTAAATGCACAAATTCAATGGTGATCGGCCATTGTGCCAGGTCAAAACGAATGCACTGTACATGTTGTAATGCAGTCCTGGGGCTCTAAGATGGCTGGCTGGACATTTTCTAAATGCACACATTCAATGGTGATCGGTAGGGATGCACCGAAATTTCGGCACCGAAAGTTTTCTGCCGAAAATGGCAAAAAATTGCCTTTCGGCTTTCGGCCGAAAGAGTTTTTTCACCGAAAATATATCACAGAAACAGAAACAACCTAACAACCTTGCGTGTTATTGTGATGATGTCGCGCTGTCGGGAGTCGCGCTGTTTCTATGTAAACTCTGCGCGCAACGCGTCCAATAAATGCGTCTTTAACATCCTTATTTACTATATTATTTACTTTGCCTGTTGCGGTTAATCACTGAGTGATCTAATATGCATATTATTCAGAGCGAGAGGGGGGGGGGATTGTGTTTCTCACATTGACGCTGTCTGTCTGTTGCGCGTCTACTGTGCCGAGTCAAGCGAGCACATTCAGCTGGGGACTAGAAAGGTGCGCTCAATAGAGCACAGATGTCCGCTGCGCAGCCAGAGAAAAGATGGAATTAATGTACTGTATGCATTCAGAAGTGCTGAATAAATGTTTTATGGACCCATAATAATTATTTATTATTTAAGTTAAGTTTTGCCATAATCATATATTTTTCCATAATCATAATGTTCCACAACATTGGTAAAAAATATTCTATTCTATGAATCATTTTCGGCCTTTCGGCTTTCGGTTTTCGGCCAACTGTTTTCTATTTTCGGTATCGGTTTCGGCCAAGAATTTCCCATTCGGTGCATCCCTAGTGATCGGCCATTGTGCCAGGTCAACTAATGCACTTTACATGTAAATATGTGTGTTCTGATCAGTGTTGGGACTAACGCGTTACAAAGTAACGCGTTACAGAAACGAAGTTACTTTTTGCCGCAACTAGTACTCTAACGCATTACTTTTGAAATTCAGTAACGCTACTTACGTTACTGAATGGTTTGTTAGTTCGTTACTGCGTTCTTTTTATGTAGATTCATAGCGAGCGTCCTTATTTCGCCTGCGTTTGTTTTGTTTACTGTAGACTGAAAGGCGCTATATAAAATGAAGTATTATTATTATTATTATTTCTTTCCGTAGCCTCATTCTGGTTTTCGCACTTCTGATTGGCCACTGACGTTCTGAAAGAAATAGACGCTCTCTACAGTAAACAACAAGAGGACGCTCGCTATGAATCTACATAATAAGAACGCAGTAATAATAACGAACTAACAAACCATTTAGCAACTACTTGGAGAGATAATTAATATACAACATGGAAACGAGATAAAGAACATGTTTGAAGGGCTGCTGGAGTCAACTGGACTAACGTTACATCTCGACCACCGCAGACTGGTGACGGTGAGTGCAATGTGTTCACTGAAACTCAAGATCAACGGATTTTGACTGTACGAAATCTGCCAGGGAATCTCATAATACTAATCAAACAATATAAATATAGTCCTTTCATGCACAATTGATATCCTAACTATTCTAACGTTGCAATGCTTTGATTGATATCTTAAACAACGCTGCAAGATGGTTATGAATGAATTAATGAATGGATGAATGAATGAATGAATGAAAACTTTATTTAACAGATTGCAGAATGGGTACAATACAGTACGGCTCAATACATACAATTGTTAAGGGGATGCAGACCTGAGAAAGACGTTTGTCTTGTTTCCATCAGGGTCCCCCATTTTCAATTCATATAGACATTTATGACATACACAACATACGTGACATTTATGGCATAGGGACATATAGGTATTTAGTACTGATACATTTGTGACATAAGCGGTATTCAAATATACAGTACTGTTACCCCTAGATCCTGACAGAGTATATACATATGATGGGGAGGGGACTGTACATTAGGAGGGGGTGGGTGGGTGGGAGAGAAATATACATACAGCGGGGAGGGAATATATAATGAAACGCTCTAGACCACATTGCTTAGCAGAGTTCGGTGATGTGAATGGAAACTGTCAAGTTGATCAACCGATTTTGAGTATATGGGGCATGGGACTTGAGCAATTTTTTTTTTTATTTTTTTTTTTAAATAACTAAATAGTTACTTTTCACAGTAACTCATTACTTTTGGGTGTAAGTAACTAGTACAGTAACGAAGTTACTTTGAAATGAAGTAACTAGTAAAGTAACTGAGTTACTATTTTTCAGTAACTAGCACAACACTGGTTCTGATGCACAAACTCAATGGTGCTTTATCTGAAGTAGACATCTCTTCCACTTCATCAAGTTTCAAGTGTTTATTATATACAGAATACATTATAATGCAATGCTTTTTTATAACTTGTGTGTCTTAGATTAGAATATACAGAATACATTATAATGCAATGCAAAAATGTCAGAATACTTGTCATACCTGTCATGTATGGATGACTCTACACCATGGAACACAGGTAAATGTGCAGCACAAACACAGCTGAGTATGTGGGTTGAGCCCATGAGGAACTTGCTAAATGTAATTCAAATACAGGAATGGTTCTATATTATATACTGTCAAAAAACTAGTTGTCGTTTTTGCTCATTTGTGTTATTTTTGCTAATTTCTATATTGTATATATATATATTTCTATATTGTATATATTGCATATATATATGCAATATATACAATATAGAAATGAGCAAATAACAACAAAACCACCTAGTGTTTATGATATATGAAATGCAGTAAAGGATATAGGGATATTTTGATTTACGTTAAATGCCTATATATATAGTGATCTATATATTGTCGCTATGTTGAACTATATATGCAGTAAGTGTGTGTCATTGAGGCTATATGCAGTAAGTGTGGAAAAAGAAATATAGGCATATAACGTAATCAATAAAAATAACTCTATATAATATCTTTACTGCATTTCATAAATGATAAACAACACTAGGTGGTGTGTGTTTACCCTATGAACTTGGAATGTGTCTCAGACGAGCAAATATCATGATTTACGCATGCTGCAGAAAACCTCATATCTCCGTTTCCAGGAAATGCGGCTCAATTTCGGCCAATGTTTACCTTTTTTAGCGTGGAATTGTGAACGAACGAAGGCATGTAGAAACAAACGTTTTTTTTTCATATTGTACAGGAACTAGTGTTTGTCAAATGAGCCGAACCATTTCCACATACAGTAGCTAAAATATAGAATATAGAAATAGATCCGCGAAAGTCATGAAATATTGCAAAATCAGCCCCCTTAAGGCTGGCATCCAACCATGTTTTGAGACGGGGAGGCGTGGCATCCAAAGTGTTAATAACATAAATTCTGACTTTCAACATGCTTATAAACCTGGCTATTCAACATGCACAGCACTTACACAATTGGCTGATGATTGGCTAAGAAATATTGACTGTAAATTATTAGTTGGTACAGTATAGATTTTAACGCAGCTTTTGATCTCATTGATCATGAACTGCTGCTTACAAAACTAGCTGATGGCTTCAAACACTCAGCTACTAACTGGATGAAAAGTTATTTATTCATGAGACAACAATGGCTGCGTTTACATGGACAGTTTATTCCCATTTTCATTCGGAATTAACGTTAAATCCTATTTAAAGTTATCATGTAAACATCTGAAAATACTTAATTCCGAATGAAAATGGCCATTCCGAAATAAAATCCATTCCGATGTAAGTGGCCGGTTTATTCCGTTTATCATTCCGAATTAAAGCTTTTTCTGTCCATGTACCCAGCTTTTCACGCATTTTTCGGAATTAGTTCCCCCCGGTCTTTCTGCGCATGATCGCACATAGGCTACACACAAGTTACATACAAGATGGCGGACAGGAGCAAGCGATGGTCGAGGGCTGAAACTATTTATTTAATAACTGCTATGGAGGACTTAAAAATAATAGAACGATCAGATGGGAGGAAGTACAAAAATGCTGAATTACTTCGGACAGTTTCAGCCAAACTGAATGACGTCGGTTATGCGAACAGGGACGTGCATCAGGTTCAAAATAAATGGAAGCAGCTGAAACAGGAGTATAACAAGGCGAAAGCCAAAAATAAAACCAGAGGTTCTGACCCCTCCAACTGGCCTTTTTTGGATGAGATGGACCGGGTGATGGGAGGAAGACCAATGGCCACCGCAGACGAACACGGTGTAGACTGTGACTTCGGGGAAGAAAGGGCGACGGAGACGGCGAACTACGAGTCAGGTTAGCCAACCCTTGTCTGTTTGCATCTATATTAGCTAGCTAGCTAACATTAGCCACTAATATTTCCGACTACTACTAGCATCTTGTTGATGTCTTTTGCCGTTGTAACGTTAGCAACCCACAACCGGACAATACTTTGTGCTTGCTTAACGTTGCCCCTGTTAATTTTGGCATAAAAGCGTAACACTATGTTGCATGTTTACAATGGTTGAAGGCTACTAGCTAGTACTTTAGAGCATCTAATATTACTACTACCACCACTGCAACTAGCCTAGCTAGTGTTACAGCTATTGTCATCATAGCCTACTAGCTAGTACTACTACTCACTTCCAACGTGTGTGTGTGTGTGTGTGTGTGTGTGTGTGTGTGTGTGTGTGAGCGAGAGAAATAGCTAGCTATGTATCTTGAGTTTTGGGAGATGGAGAGCCAGCCCGGATACAAAAAGATCCACTCCTTGTGTTTCAGATGATGTACATAACGTTAGTTCGGTGAGTTTGGAAGACTGCTCATCCAGTGACCAAACGGATGTGGAGAGACCTGGTTCATCCCTGGCTGGAGATTATGGAGATGTTGGTGATGCTGCGAGTGTTCCTGATGCTACCAACACTCTGCCTATAAGTATGTTTTAATCATTTTGAACAAATGGTGTGTGTGCGTGGGTGGAAAGAAAAATGGAATTACTGTGCTGCTTACCTTGATCACAGCAGCTTGCTTAATTTAAAACCATAGGATTAGTATTTTTCTAACCTAGTTAAGTACTAACCTAGGATTAGATAGACTCTTATTATACACTGTAATATATAAGAATGTACTGCCAACTGAGTAAAAAAAATGCTTTGTATAAGACACCCAAAGCCAAATCTGGGTACCAGAAAACTCTGCAGACCTGGTCCGCAGAACAAAAATTGATGATGGAGGAAATGCAGGTCAGGGAGCACGAGTGGGCGGAGCAGCAACAGGAACGCAGAGACCAGCGACAACAACAGCGAGATGTACAGGAGGAGAACCTTATTACAAGAATAATAGAGCAAAATACAAGGTCCACTGAAAGACTTGTAGGTATGATGTTCGAAGGCCTCAGGACACTCCTACCTCCCGCACAGCCAGTTCCACCTCCCCCCACCTCCCCCCCAGTACCATTATCCTCAGTACTATCCAGTCCCACACCAGCAACCCTACTCCCAACTCCAGAATTTCCCTGCACAGCATGCACAACGGGGCCCAGCGCCCAGACCCAGCGAAAACCCAGACGCAGATGTGTACACACAACTAGACTAGATCCAGAGCCAATAAAATCACACACACAAGCACATGTAGAGAGAGGGAGAGGTTTAGAGGGGGCGGGTAGGATGGAGGCATATGCTAGCTAGAGCAAGTTGTCTTGGCTATTGGGATGTCTCTTTATTACAACTTTATCTGATACGTTCGACGTTATATCAGATGTATTTCCTATTAACCCATTTTGTATGATGCAGTTCTAATGAAAGGCCCACTTTTTCCAAGTAAATGGTGTGTGTGCGAGGCTGGCCCAAACATGGGAGTGACACTGTTGTGTGTTTATATGTTAACACACCAGCTACTAATGTTAGCTATGCCTGTGCTCATCGACTAGGCTTGCCTGGCAATTCACATTACTACAAAGGAGTGTAACTGTTATGGTTTGTAACCGACCCCAATCGCACAACACAAGACAGGTATGAGAGTAAGCCAAAACAGGGCATTTATTCAAAACATAACAAAAGGCGGCACTGTCCCTTTAAGGGAGAACACAAAAACACAGGAGTCAAAGAAAATAGGGAAAATGCGGCACTGTGCTTTTAAGAGGCGAACAGGCTAAGGGGCTAAGGCTAAGGGACAGGGCCAGGGCAAAATGTCAGGGCAGGACCAGGGGCACTGGAGAGGGGGAACAGGGACAGAGGCCCGGGGAGGCGGGCTGGAGACAGGGACAGAGAACAGGGTTAAGGCCTTGGACAGGGCGAGGGCCAGAGCTGCTTACAGGGATGGCAGGGTTCCGACGGCGGAGGCCTGGCACAGAGATCTTCCTTGGATGCTGCAGACGGGCAGCGCAGAACACCGGGGTCCCAGAGGACCGGGGCGAAGAGACGCATCCTCCCGTGGAACTAGGAAGTGATGCACGCCGGCTTGACGTCTGGAGTGGGAGCGCGCCGGCTTGACGTCTGGAGTGGGAACACTGGAAAACCTCCCGTAGAGAATTAGAGAGCGCAGACGGTGTCCCACTCCAGGCAAACGGCGACAGGTGGTGATGGCTGGCACGTCGTCTCACGCCGGAGACGCGGCAGGTGATGGTAACGTCCAGGACTCCATGAACACTGAACACAGATAAAGATACAGAGTCCAGAACACAGAACCAGCATACAGAACGACCCGCCCAGGACTGGAGGGGAGGTCCAGGTATTTAAAACCCTCTGGGGCGCTAATCATAACTTATGACAGCTGTGAAAGGTAGTCCAAGGGTGGGGGCTGGTGAAGAGCAGAGGAGAGTAAAACATCGCAAGGGTGGGGGCTGTTGAGGAGAGTAGACAGGGAAAGTCCAAAGGTGGGGGCTGGTGAGGTGAGGAGACAGGGAATTAAAGGTCCAGGGAACAGGCGAAACCTCACAGTAACGTTAGTGTTACCCATGGTTTTAGTCGCATTTGGCGAATGTGACTGTTCTGGGTGGATATAGCTATATTGCGTTATGTCTTGAAGCAAACATTGAGTTGTCTTCTCAAGAAACTGTCAGTGGCCAGCCAACTGCAGATGACACATACGTTCCTCTGTTTTTGTCACACGCCAGTAGAACTGTCACTATGCTTGGCAAACTATATAGCCTGGCTAACATTACCACCACTGGGCAACTGCAGCATAGATGGACAGTAGGTCTATCCCACTGCATCACAGACTACATCAGGTTCTGTGAGGAGAGCATCGTACCCACAAAGAGGGTACGCTGCTTCTCAAACAATAAACCCTGGATTAGCAAGGACATTAAACACCTGCTAAACAGGAAAAAGAGGGCCTTCATGGCAGGGGACACTGAGCAGGCCAGGGCTGTCCAAAGGGAGCTCAAAAAAGAGCTAAGGGCAGCCAAGGTCAGCTACAAGGACAGGCTGGAGGGCAGACTACAGGCCAACAACACCAGGGAGGTGTGGGCGGGGGTTAGGAAGATCACTGGTTTCAAACAGCAGGGCACAGCTGTGGAGGGCCCTCCAGAGCGTGCAAACGAGTTCAACTCGTTTTTCAACCGCTTTGACCAGAGTGGCCTCCCCACACCCCTCCCCCCACCCATCGACACCAGCACCAGATCACACCTACAAAGCAGCCCCCCCACCCCCCACCCCCCCACACCCATCAGCAACGGCACCCCACCCCCAACACCAGCAGACTGCCCACCACCCCCAACCCTGACGATCACAACCAGTCAGGTCAGTAGGCAGCTCTCCAAAATTAATGTAAACAAGGCCAGAGGACCGGACAACACCAATCCCAGGGTGCTCAAGGTATGTGCAGAGCAGCTGGCAGCACCGCTCCAGCATCTTTTCAACCTCTCCCTGAGGCTGGAGAGGGTGCCCCAGCTCTGGAAGACCTCCTGCATTGTCCCGGTGCCCAAGAAGGGACGTCCCAGCACCCCCAACGACTACAGGCCAGTCGCTCTGACGTCACACGTCATGAAGACGTTTGAGAGACTGGTCCTGCAACACCTCAAGCCCCTGGTGCGTGACTCCCTCGACCCCCTGCAGTTTGCATACCAGGCAAACATCGGGGTGGAGGATGCCATCATCTACATGCTCCACAGAGCGTACACGCACCTGGAGAAGCCGCGCAGCTCAGTGAGGATCATGTTCTTTGATTTCTCCAGCGCCTTCAACACCATCCAGCCGTCACTGCTAGCGGAGAAGCTCTCTGCGATGCAGCTGGAGCACGGCTTGGTGGCCTGGATCAAGGACTACCTCACTGAGAGGCCACAGTACGTCAGACTAAAGGACAGTCAGTCTGACGTACTGGTGAGCAACACCGGCGCCCCCCAGGGAACTGTGCTGTCACCCTTCCTCTTCACCCTCTACACCTCAGACTTCTGCCGCAACTCCAGCGGGTGCCACCTGCAGAAGTTCTCAGACGACTCCTCCATCGTAAGCTACATCACCGACGATGATGAGGAGGAGTACAGAGCCCTGGTGGAGAGCTTCGTGGGGTGGAGCGACAGCAACCACCTCCAACTCAACACCAGTAAGACCAAGGAGCTGGTGGTGGACTTCCGGAGGGGCAAGACGAGGCCCCCCCCGATTCCCATCTCCATCCGAGGGGTGGATGTGGAGATGGTGGACTCATACAAGTTCCTTGGGGTACACCTGAACAATAAACTGGACTGGTCGGACAACACAGAGGCCCTCTACAGGAAGGGACAGAGCAGGCTGTTCTTCCTGAGGAGACTCAGGTCCTTCAATGTGTGCAACAAACTGCTGCAGTCTTTTTACCAGTCTGTTGTGGCCAGCATCCTCTTCTATGCTGTGGCATGCTGGGGAGGCTACATCAACTCAAGGGACACCAACAAGCTCAACAAGCTGGTGAGGAAGGCTAGCTCCGTGGTGGGAGTCGAGCTACCTAGACTTGAGGTGATGGTAGAGAGGGGGATGATAAGGAAGCTGGATGCCATCATGGAGAACCCCTACCACCCCCTCTACGACGAGCTAGTCAAGATGCGAAGCTCGTTCAGCCACAGACTCATCCCCCCCCGACACTCAACTAACCGCCTCGGACAGTCCTTCATACCAGCGGCCATCAGGCTCCACAACAGTGGGCAGCGACTAGCAGCCTCCAGGCCCCACAACAGGGGGCAGCGACAGCGACTGCTACCAGACATTGACCTGGGACTTATAGGAACCCAAGGGGGACAAAGTAGACTACCCTGGTACTTTGATTAATGTATACTCAGTAGATAGTAAATTATTATAACACTACCTCTTGCATACTGCACCTCATGTGACACTGTGAATAATGTGAATATTCCTCAGCTAGTCAGATAGTAAATTATATTGACCATATTGATCAAATTGTTTACACTGCCTGTGTTGTCTTTTACTACCTGTATACTGTGTTGTTTTACTACCTGTACCCCTCCCCCCCTCCCCCCCATGCTGCTATGATGCCTGAATTTCCCCAAGGGGATCAATAAAGGAATATCTTAGGTCGCTGTGAGTGAACCACATTGGTTGTTTGCTTGGGCTGTGCAGCGTTAGTTCAGCTGATCTTGTTCTCTGACACTGTAGCTGTCGAGCAGGCTGTCTTACCTGCACAAGGCTACTTTAGCTCTGGCACAGATCTGTGTCGCCGATCTGCTCAGCCACAACAGTAAGGTATAATGACCTCCCACTGGTATTACTATGCCTTAACACACGGATAACATACACACCTATATTTATAATGTGTGCACGTGATTGTGTAGGTGCATGTGTTCATGCATGCTGGTGTGTGTGCAGTGTCTCATACTGATGACTATTTTTCTCTATGCCAGGGATTCTGCTGGGGGTGTTTTTCAGATGCCATTATCTCGTGTTGAGTGTTTAGAGTGGGAGGATATCAGGACCGTCTTTGAGAAGACCTTCATGTCCTGAAACCTATAGAGGCAGGAGAAGACCTTCATGTCCTGAAACCTATAGAGGCAGGAGAAGGCCTTCATGTCCTGAAACCTATAGAGGCAGGAGAAGGCCTTCATGTCCTGAAACCTATAGAGGCAGGAGAAGACCTTCATGTCCTGAAACCTATAGAGGCAGGAGAAGACCTTCATGTCCTGAAACCTATAGAGGCAGGAGAAGGCCTTCATGTCCTGAAACCTATAGAGGCAGGAGAAGACCTTCATGTCCTGAAACCTATAGAGGCAGGAGAAGACCTTCATGTCCTGAAACCTATAGAGGCAGGAGAAGGCCTTCATGTCCTGAAACCTATAGAGGCAGGAGAAGACCTTTATGTCCTGAAACCTATAGAGGCAGGAGAAGACCTTCATGTCCTGAAACCTATAGAGGCAGGAGAAGGCCTTCATGTCCTGAAACCTATAGAGGCAGGAGAAGACCTTCATGTCCTGAAACCTATAGAGGCAGGAGAAGGCCTTCATGTCCTGAAACCTATAGAGGCAGGATAAGACCTTCATGTCCTGAAACCTATAGAGGCAGGAGAAGACCTTCATGTCCTGAAACCTATAGAGGCAGGAGAAGGCCTTCATGTCCTGAAACCTATAGAGGCAGGAGAAGACCTTCATGTCCTGAAACCTATAGAGGCAGGAGAATACCTTCATGTCCTGAAACCTATAGAGGCAGGAGAAGACCTTCATGTCCTGAAACCTATAGAGGCAGGAGAAGGCCTTCATGTTCTGAAACCTATAGAGGCAGGAGAAGACCTTCATGTCCTGAAACCTATAGAGGCAGGATAAGGCCTTCATGTCCTGAAACCTATAGAGGCAGGAGAAGACCTTCATGTCCTGAAACCTATAGAGGCAGGAGAAGACCTTCATGTCCTGAAACCTATAGAGGCAGGAGAAGGCCTTCATGTCCTGAACCCTATAGAGGCAGGAGAAGACCTTCGTGTCCTGAAACCTATAGAGGCAGGAGAAGACCTTCATGTCCTGAAACCTATAGAGGCAGGAGAAGGCCTTCATGTCCTGAAACCTATAGAGGCAGGAGAAGACCTTCATGTCCTGAAACCTATAGAGGCAGGAGAAGGCCTTCATGTCCTGAAACCTATAGAGGCAGGAGAAGACCTTCATGTCCTGAAACCTATAGAGGCAGGAGAAGACCTTCATGTCCTGAAACCTATAGAGGCAGGAGAAGGCCTTCATGTCCTGAAACCTATAGAGGCAGGAGAAGACCTTCATGTCCTGAAACCTATAGAGGCAGGAGAAGACCTTCATGTCCTGAAACCTATAGAGGCAGGAGAATGCCTTCATGTCCTGAAACCTATAGAGGCAGGAGAAAACCTTCATGTCCTGAAACCTATAGAGGCAGGAGAAGACAGGAGTTAGTTAGGCCTTAGAGTACCAGTCAAATATTTTGGCCCAGAATCCTGTTAGTGAAGGGCAAAACCAGAAGGCATGAGAAAGTGTACCCTCTGATACCTGGCACCTGTCGCACAGAGGTGAAACAGAGGGGTAGATCTTGTGCAATCTATGCTTGGAGTAGTGGAGACGATGCACAACTTTAAATTGGATCAGCTGGTGTCTACTATTGACTGAGCCAAGTTGTACTATAGACAGACTCCTATCCCACATATCAGATAGATCAATACCGAGTTCCTCCTGCCATTGTTCTTTAATCTTCTCAGTAGAGTTGAATAGGTTACTTAGTGTTTTATGTACGTATAGGCATCTAATCCTAATGCCTCCAGGATGTTGCAGGGCTCTTTTTTCTATGTGTCTTTTGGCGATTATTGGAAAGTCATGTCTGCGGTGTTTTCAATGTTTATTAGCTGTAAAAGGAGAGCGTTGTAATGCTCGTCTCATGGATGAGTGTTTTGATTTGTTGTAAAAGTGTAAACTGTTGATTTTATGAAACGCCAATATTTTTTTATAAGAAATGTACAGTATGTATATAAATGTAATTTTGTTGTGCTATACTTGAAGTCAACTTTTTTTTATACAATTTTTTATACAATCCTTGAATGTATCAATTTCAAATGTACTTGAAGTTCCAAGTTCACATTGGCAATCTTGACTTGCATTACTCAAGACAAAATCAAATAAAGTTTGCACTATTTTGCACTGGCGCTGGTGCGTGTAATGATTATTCAGTAAAGCAACACGTTCCCTTCAAGTTTGATGTTTTATTACAACAAAATAGCAAAAAGAACTTCCACACAGGGAGGGAGGGGAAAACACTTAAAGAAACAATTGATTCAAAACCACAATCAACCAAACTCAACAACAGACAGGAAGTTGAAGGGGAAAGTTATTTGGTGAATACTACTGTGCAGTGATTCCCGCAAAAATGAAATATATATATATACAACTATATACAAACTGGTGAATGAAATGATTATAATTTATGGGTGGCTCCCCCCAAAGTATAATTTATGGTTTTTTAAGTTTTTTTTATTCACTGAGCACTCATTGCCACCAATGCAAATGAGTGCTCACTGAGTAAAAAAAACACACAAATTAGTGGTTCAAATGGCAGAGACTATTTACATAAGATAAGATGCTCCTTTAATAATCCCCTTGGGGAAATTCAGGTGTCAAAGCAGCATGGGGGGCGGGGATACAGAGCTGCACAGTCCGATAATATACTATAAGATGCAATATAAAAAGTATAAAGTATGCAGTGGGAATCACTGCTGTGGGGAGAAAACTATATGTAGCTGATTCACTCTGGTTGTGTAGTTATTGGCTAGGAAAGACACCGCTACAACCAGGTCATCTTACGTCCAGCTTATTCTCCTCTGTGGTCAAACAAACGAAGAAAATTGATTCACATGGTGCGATAAAAACCACCTGCAGTTAAATGTGGCGAAGACCAACTGAATGGGTCAAAACACGCAGAGGCACTCTACAAGAAGGGCCAGAGCCGTATACATTTAAATCATCTTAGCTGTTTGACACAAGAAAATAATCAACAAAACATGTGAAAATTGCAGCACAAAAAAATAAACCAGTAACAGCTAATATTAACAGCAACAATGGCAATGCAGAGACTATTTACATATAGATAAGATGCTCCTTTAATAATCCCCTTGGGGAAATTCAGGTGTCAAAGCAGCATGGGGGGGGGGGGGGGGGGATACAGAGCTTCACAGTCCGATAATATACTATAAGATGCAATATAAAAAGTACAAAATACAAGATGGTACAAGGTAAGTAGGTATGCCTACAGCAGAATTACACAAGGGAATACAGTGTACTATATACCCATAATATGTGTATACCTGAGACTGACTATATACATAAATATGCCGTGTGCTGTGGGACATGTATCTGCTGTACACCTGTTATTCAAATAAAAAGAAGTTGAAAAAGAAAAAAAAATACTCTTGGGCTGCAGTTTTGCGTAGCAGCTCTGGAGCTAGTGGAAATGTCCTGTGCGAAGCGGGAAGTGTCTCGCTAGATCGATTGTCAGTGCCTGCCTTGCCCTGTTGTTATCTAAAAGGTTATTCCTCTGAGCTGGATGGGTAGGCTGAGGATATTCCAGATTGTCAATCTCGTCCAGCCAGTTAACGTTACCATGGTCGCTCTCTTGTTGACAGAAGTTGTGCAGGGCACAGCAGGCGGCGATCATCTTGGGGGCGAATGTGAAGTGAAACTCACTTCTCTTCTGTAGGACACGAAAGCGTGACTTGAGAAGACCATAGGTCTGTTCAACCATAACGCGTACAGAGCTCAGGTACACGTTGAAGGACTCTTGTTCAGGAGTCAGGTTAGGGGATGTTTGGTAGCCTTTGATGAGCCAATCGAGGAGTGGGTAGGCAGGATCACCAACTATCTGGAGCCGGACATCTTCTCCCTCGATGTTCCGGACACCCTGACAAGGGGGAAATGTTTAATTAGCATTTTCAAAACTATTTCTGGTCTTACAGGTAATTACACATTTTGGAGAGAAAATGTGAATGAGGTAAGCCTGAATATGTGATATAAATGTAGGCTACTCTTTCCGGTGTCTGCATGCATGCCTACCTGTGGCAGTAGATGGGCTCTTCGAAAGAGTCCAGAGTTCTGGAAAACCATCGAATCATGGGCGCATCCAGGCATCTTGCAGCTGATGCTCCTGAACCTATACAGGACACAAATAATTTTGTTAAGACAACCAATCACAGAGACATGCATAAAAAGCATGTAAGCCTTCATTTCGGTGACAAGACTGCTTGTGGTATAAACCTTTCAAATAGGCTTATAACAGCGTTTTTCATGTAAATGTGTTGGCCTACTTTTTTTTTTACTCTGCCGAGGATTGACACTCTAACTAGGGCTGGGCGATATGACGATATTATATAAATATCGGGTACAGTTCATAAACTATACACTTTTTAAACGTATCGTGAAGATGACTTACTTTGGCGCAGCGCTCTACTCTCTCGTCTCTCCCTCTCAAAGAAAAAAAATACACACAGACTCGCCCCAACCTACGTCATGTACACGCCCAAAAAGTAAATATATATATATATATGATGATGATGCACACACACATTTACAGTGTTTTGTTTACCAGTAGGATGTTATAACATTGCTGATAATAAAAATCATAAGTCTAAGCTATCAAGTCTCCCGTGATTTTATATTACTATATATTAAAAGTATAGGCGGACCATTCCTTGGTTACAAGATTATTATTTTCTCACAGTAGTGTGTGTGTATTTTTGGCTAAAGTGGATAGAAAACAGTACTGTGCAAAAGTCTTAGGCACCCAAAAAAACCCCAAAAAATTTCTTAAGTGTCAGTAGACTACTCTTTTAGATTTTTAGAAATGTTTAATTAAATTAAAAAAAATTTTGAAAGCATCTTCATGGTTTAATGCAGACATATGAAGTAGCCTCGAGAACCATTCGAGCCAGTAGGCCCATAGGGGCATCTCCTATTTGTGTAGCGTGAGGCAGCTCGATGTACAAGTACACCCCTTGGACATGACGCCAGTATGTTGCAAGGACTTCCCCCCCAAACCAACCATTGCTGAGTGTCAACCAGGGAGGCTATGGGTAGCACTTTTAAAATGTCTTCGGAGTGACTGTCGGGGATTTAACTCACAGCCTCCTGGACTAAGGGCAGACACTCTAACCACTAGGCTACTGAGCCGGACTCGAACCTACGGTTCAGCATACTGTTTTGAAAACGAACATTCCATGTACACAGTAAATTTCGCAGAGTAAATTGTACTCAAACTGGGTCCATTTGAGCCCAAGTGAGTAACATTTTACACACCAGCGGTGTGTTTCTAGACAACATGCGTCAGCCCAAGATACTTTTCACAAACGTTTTGGGGGGTTTATGTGATTGATTGATATTAACAGATTGCAGAATGGGTACAGTACAGTACAGTTCAATACATACAATTGTTAAGGGGATGCAGATCAGAGAAATACTTTTACATCAGGGTCCCCCAACTCAATTCATACACGACATATAGACAGTACTGCTACATCTATACATTTATGACATACCAGATTTGCAAATACAGTACTGTTTGTGATACAAAAAGAGTCCAGAAAAGAGAGTATATACATTTGACGTAGAAACTGTACATTGGAGGAGGTTGGGTAGGTGGGGGTTAATTTCGCTGAGTGTAGGCACTTCACGTGCATTGCAAGTCAATTTTGTTTTTAATGTGAACCCATGAATACTTACATGAATCGGTCATCCACAACGCCTTGCAAGACAAATGAAGACCACCCTTTGCGATTCTGGAAATCTCTGTAGCCATCAGTAGGAGCCAGGATAGGTATGTGCGTACCTAAGAAAGCAATCATACAGACATTATTGCAATCTCAGGGGACTAGATACAGGCATTTGATTTTTGAGACAGATCCACTAGTGTGTAATATAAGCCTAGAGTATTGTTGTACAGTAGTGTGTTAGTAGAAGGGGGATGTGTGTGTGTCCCTTCATACACAGGTTACTCCTATGAAATACGCAAGTGCATCTTGCGTGATATATAGATAGATGCGCCCGGAGTTACCATTGAAAAGGATGCGCTATGTAAATAATAGTAGTATTATAGATCAAACGTGGCATTATTAGTAGCATTCTTGCTACTATTATTATGTGTCTTGAAGTGTTACTGTAGGCTACTGGGCTAGGTTTTCTAGGTGGCTAAACGCTAGGGTTGCATAAACATTTCATGAAAATCAAGGAGAATAACCTTACCGTCGATCAAGCCAAATATCTGAGGGATGTGATGTGACGCCTCGAATCTTCTGGCAATCTCGACTGCCTCCTCCTCATCTGGCATTCTTATCAGACTGCTGAGAAGTCCTCCACTAACGATGCCCTTACAGAATAGGTACACATATTTCTTGACTGTTGCCTTGTGGACACCGAACTGGTTTGCTACCAGCCGGTACTCTGCGCAGCTACCCAGTCTGTACAGAACAATAGCCACACGCATGGTGAGGGGGATGGGTGCACGGACAGTCACCTCGTCCGGAGACATGAAGCCCTGTACCAGGCCACATAACTTCACAAACGACGCACGGGTCATTCTGAAGTTCTCTCTCCATTCAAGGTCCGTAAACTCAATTAGGACGATCCTGTTCCACCAGTCCTTACTACGCACTTTCATCCACTGCTGTCTGTCATTGCGAGTGGGAAATGGCAATGGAGAGAGATATAGAAGCCGTTGCTGGTTCGACAAAGCACTCGACTCTCTTCGGGACTCTACTGCCAGTGCCTCTCTTCTTCTCATCCTCAACAGACGCAAAATGAGCAGTATCATATTATTGTCGTGCTGCTGCTTAACTAAAAGTATGAAAATGAAACAGAAAAATGCGGTCATAAGGTTGTCCATCTTGTAGCTGTTGTTTGGTACGCTAGCACAGTAGCTGAGAATACCGGTCGGAGATGTTAGCAGAATAGACACGAGAGGTAGCGTTAACGTTAGCAGAATAGACACGAGCGGTTTCGTTAACGTTAGCGTTAGCAGAATAGACACGAGAGGTAGCGTTAACGACACACCGAGAGTCTGGTTAATGTTGTTTGGTACGCTACCGGTCTACCGGTCGCAGCTGTTTGTTTACTTCCGGTAAACGTAATGACGTTAACATCCTGTTTACGTTTACCCAATCAGAAGCCTTCCCAGCCCCAAACCTTACGATGACTCGAAAACTCCCGATTAGACAGTGACTTTCATGTAAACACCTTGTCGGAATTAAGATTTGACATGTAAACTTGCATGATTTTTTTTTACATCCGAATGATTTGATTCCGAAGTTATAATTCGGAATTAAAAGTCACCATGTAACCGCAGCCAATGTCTCCTGTTTAATGGAACTTTATCAAGCGTTAAAACGCTACAATGTGGCATTCCTCAAGGAAGTTGCCTTGGACCATTTGGAACTGCTTGCATTTTTTTTTTAACTATATGTGGCATATCATTTACAAATATTGAATATAAATGATATGCCACATAGTTAAAAAAAAAATGCAAGCAGTTCCATTTATGCAGATGACACTACAATATATGCTTCGGCAAGCAATGCCAAAGACCTCAGCAGTCTTCTTCAAAGCGAGTTAATGCAGATTATTGAATGGGTCACAGTAAATAAGCTGAAACTAAATGCATCCAAAACAAAATGTCTAATTATTTGTTCAAAGCATGCTCAGAGAGAATCACAGATTAAATATTTCTTTGCAGGGTGCAGATATTGAACAAGTTAAGGAGGCCAGATTGCTTGGAGTTATAATAGATGAAACACTCTCTTGATCAACTCACAATAACAATATTGTAACACAAATGAGCAGAAGTATTTCAATTATTAGACGGAATGCCTATTTCTTAACTGACACAGCTACCAAGCAAGTCATACAATCACTAGTTTTGTCACATCTGGACTACTGTCCAGCAATCTGGTCAAATGCATCCAAACAAGACTTAAATAAAATACAGCTTACTCAAAATAGAGCTGCAAGACTTGCATTTATAGCTCAATTAGAAACAGTGTTGAAAAAATGCACAAGGAATTGTCATGGATGAGAGTCAATGAGAGACTAGTGTGTAGTCTTATTTTGTTTATGAGAAATATTTATACTTTACATAATAATAATAATAATAATAATAATAATAATAATAATAATAATAATAATAATAATAATAATAATAATAATAATAATAATAATAATAATAATAATAATAATAATAATAATAATACTAATACTAATAATAATAATAAAGTGCTACACTACAGGGTTAAAACATAGTTAAAAAATGTAATTGTTATTAGTAAAACAAATAAAATACAGAATAAAAATAAGATAAAAATAGAAGATAGTTAATTAAAAACATAGTATAAACAGACAATTTAAAAACAACAGCACAAGAAGATTTAAATAAAAAGCTAACAGTCAAAGCTAAACCTGTCTGCCTCTTTTTGCAGCTGGTGCTTATTAGTGATGGTCATGGGCATGGCTATGGCACTAGACTAGACAATCCTTGAGGGGTTGGTTTGCCCTGCCGAGACCCAGAAGTGAAGCCTTAAAGAAAACTGTAATGTACAGGGCAATGTCCTTCTGGAATAGACTTCCACAATATTTGGTTTAAATTACCAGTAAGGTGGGATTCAAGAGGAGACTAAGAGTGGCTGTAATGCAGAAAGAGATTGATTTTGGTTGGGTCTAATCTGTGTCTAATGAATGGGTTCTTGTGTTGGGTTATGTGTTGATTTGGAATGTCATTGTCTAGTGGTTATGAGGAGTATTAGAAGTGTATGGAATGTCATGCTGTTTTTGAGCATGTTTTAGTTTTCTCTGAGATGTCTCCGTTTGTTGTTTTATTGATATTTGTTGTTTTATTGATATTTGATTTGTTCTATATGTTTGTATATTTGTTATTGTTCTATATTAGAAAATGTGGCATACATATTTGTTTGTATGTCTGATTTTGATTGGTTTAATGTTCTATAATTGTTTGTATATTTTATTGGTGTTTTATTGATATTTGTTTTGTTTTTATGTTGTTTTATTGATTATTCTTGTTAAATTTTTATATGTTTGTATCCAGACCCCAGGAAGAATAGTCGCTGCTGAGGCAGTGACTAATGGGGATCTGAAATAAAGAAATAAAGAAATAAACGTTAAGTGACCTGTGTCTAATACTCTTCTCCCTCGCCCTCCTCCCCTTCCACGCTGTCGGCTCCCACCTCCTCATAATCCTTCTCGAGAGCTGCCATGTCCTCTCTGGCCTCAGAGAACTCTCCCTCCTCCATGCCCTCACCCACATACCAGTGCACAAACGCCCGCTTGGCATACATGAGGTCAAACTTGTGGTCAAGCCGAGCCCAGGCCTCAGCAATAGCTGTGGTGTTACTCAACATGCACACAGCCCTCTGGACCTTGGCCAGGTCTCCACCAGGGACTACGGTGGGGGGCTGGTAGTTGATGCCGACCTTGAAACCAGTAGGGCACCAGTCAACAAACTGGATGGTGCGTTTGGTTTTAATGGTGGCAATGGAAGTGTTGACGTCTTTGGGCACCACATCACCACGGTACAGAAGGCAGCAGGCCATGTACTTGCCGTGGCGAGGGTCACATTTCACCATCTGGTTGGCCGGCTCAAAGCAGGCATTGGTAATTTCGGACACTGTGAGCTGCTCGTGGTAAGCCTTCTCAGCTGAGATAAATGGGGCATAGGAAACCATAGGGAAATGGATACGAGGATATGGCACCAAATTGGTCTGGAACTCTGTTAGATCAACATTGAGAGCACCATCAAAACGAAGGGAGGCAGTAATTGAGGACACAATTTGGCTAATAAGCCTATTGACGTTGGTGTAGGAGGGACTCTCAATGTCAAGGTTCCTACGGCAGATATCATAGATGGCCTCATTATCGACCATGAAAGCACAGTCAGAGTGCTCTAGGGTGGCGTGTGTGCTCAGGATGGAGTTGTAAGGGTCCACCACAGCGGTGGAGAACTGGGGAGCTGGGTAGATGGCGAACTCCAGCTTGGACTTCTTGCCATAGTCAACAGACAGGCGCTCCATCAACAGGGAGGTGAAACCAGAGCCCGTACCACCTCCAAAGCTGTGGAAGACTAGGAAGCCCTGAAGGCCAGTGCACCGGTCAGCCTGAGGAGAAAGAGGGGAACACTGGTCAATAAAACCATTTTCACATTTAGATATATCAATTAGATATTATTCATCTCTGCTGTGGTACTCACCAATTTACGCATCCTGTCCATGACCAAGTCAATGGTCTCTTTGCCAATGGTGTAGTGTCCACGGGCGTAGTTGTTGGCAGCATCCTCCTTGCCAGTGATCAGCTGCTCAGGGTGGAACAACTGGCGGTAGGTTCCACTGCGGACCTCATCTGAGGGGAAAGATCAAGTATCAAGTTAAATGAGAGCTAATGAAAGCATTTGAGTAAATGTTTATCACATTTTAAAAAGGAGCTTACCGATTACAGTTGGCTCCAGATCTACAAACACAGCCCTGGGGACGTGTTTGCCAGCTCCTGTCTCACTGAAGAAGGTGTTGTAAGAATCATCTCCTCCTCCGATGGTCTTGTCGCTGGGCATCTGTCCGTCCGGCTGGATGCCATGTTCCAGGCAGTAGAGCTCCCAGCAGGCATTGCCGATTTGGACACCAGCCTGACCAACGTGGACCGAGATACATTCACGCTGGAAGAAAAGGAGATCTTTGAATTGTTTTGTAAAACTATTGTTACAAGTTACAAGAACAAAAACCAAATTCCAACTGTGTCAATTTAAACTACCTCAATTACTACCCTTTAACTACTACCCTTTAGGAACAAACAAGTAAACTAATTACCACTCCCCCTCTTTTGTTTTGGGCTGGGTAGCGATTATTTTAACTACCAAAGTAGTTCATCTCATCAGTGTCCCGTGAGCCAGTAAATTTGTTTGTTCCAAGATACATTTCTTTGGTATAATCACAATCCAAAATGTAACGCCTCTGATTGACTCACACGCACATGACTCAGCAAAGTAAGGTATCGTTTTGGCATCTGTATTGTACATTTTCAAAACGATACCAAGCCTTAATATGCACCTCTGTTTAATAACCATCTAGTGTGAACCCAGATGTTCCAGTGTTCTTCTTTTTGTTATGGCTCACTTAATGTATTTATAACTCATCCCCTGCAATCTATTGTTTTCTATTATGATGTATTGTGCGTCAGCAATGCTCATGTGGACAGAATGTCCTGGTATTGGTTAGCTGAACCTCTTGGCAGATATTAATAGCAAGGAGCTGCCAACAAAGCTCTTGATGAACAACCCGGTGGTGCTTGTTCCATGTTTTTGGAACAAACATGCTGAGATTAAAAACTACTTTGTTCACTCTTTTAAAAGGATCCGTCCATTTGACATGCATCGGACAAAAGTATTTATTTTTGTGTCAAATCTAAGCAACCAAATATTGAAATTGGGGCCAAAGGTGTCCATGGTCTAGCCCTAGTCAACAGTCCCTCATCTTTAAACCAGTGCTAGTCACTAGTGTCATTGATCTCCTTGTCTTTACGCTCTCGTCACCTATGACCCGGTGGGAAAATGAACAACAAAGTTAACAGTAGTGGTGCACCAGTGTTTCCCACAGGATTTTGTGAGACTGTGGTGGGTGAACCTCGGACCCTCTGAATCAGGTGTGCTGGTGGTGGAATTTAACAAATACATGGAACGGCTGGGGTGCCTCGAGGAGTGGTTTGGGAACCACTGGACTAGAGCATACATTTGAGCCATCAAATAAATTAAGCAAGTGGTTACCTGTGTTGAACTGGTTTATTTTTTAGAAAATAAAAGAATATACTGGATTACTATTACGACTACTACCACTGCCAATACTACTGATACATCCCTATTGGCAAACTTTATATTAAAAAAAAATTATATTAATATTAATGGTTCATTATAAAACTGTGGCGGGCCGCCACAGTCTAGGTAAATAATGGGAAACACTGGGTGCACGACATATCGGCCGCCGGTATCGTTCCGATGTCAAAATATTATATCGGCCGCCAATATAATACCAATACTTTTGGCCTTGGCCATTTAAGGCCTACTACTGTACTTTAAGGTTTTGAACTGGATGCAGAAATGGAGCAGATGAACACATGAGAATATTAAAATTATTACTTTGTCATACGTTTTTTGAGCCCATTTCAGCAGATTATCTCAATTACATTATTTCTCATATGAAGGCTTCATCCAGACCCATACATGTCATCCCTACCGGACTTCTAAAAGATGTTTTATGAGCAATTGGTCCAGACCAATTAGTCGCCATTGTGAATACACACACACCTCCCTAGGTAGCCTATATCGTGGGTGTTCACAGGGCCGTATAAACGACCGGGCCGTTTGGGCTGCGGCCCGTGGGCCTCTAGTGACGAGGGGCCTCCAGAACATTTTATATATTTTTTTTCTTTTTTAATAAAAAAAAATAATATTATTATTTTGGAGATCAATGTCATACTGTGACACTGAAATGAAAAAATATTTCATCAACTAAAATATTTAGTCAACAAAAATATTTCATAAACTAAAATATACAGTACGTCAAACCCCGCGCCTCTCCCTGCCGTCTGCAAGTGGCTAATTTTGAGTTTCCGACCCCCCAGTAAGCTAACCATGGATAAATCCAAAAAAAAGAAAGTCTGAGGAAAATAGAGGGTTTAATTCAGCGTGGACAGATTAATTTGCTTTCACGACTAACAATGCAGGCTTACCTGTAGCCTATGACTGATATGTGGTGTGAAATTTGCGAACGATTACTGTCATTTTGATTACTGTAGTTTGCCTGGTATGTAGCCTTGGTTAGTGGCTGCCCCACCAATGTTTTACATATAAAAACGCCACTGTGCGCGTGCGTGCACGTGTATGTGTGTGTGGGGGCCTCCACAAGAGTCTGGCCCAGAGGCCTCTGAATTCTTAATCTGGCCATGGGTGTTCCTATGAATTGTATTCTGCTTACAGCTTCGAAAATCCATTTATTTCGTTTTACAATGTCAAAGCCTTTTAAATATAAATATAAATATTTAACTTTAAATACAACTTTCCCACATTTCTGTCCGCTTTATCGTTTTATAAAAATGCTGGAGGCAGAAATGGAGCTGATGAAGACATGCAAATATGAGTTGAGTTCTAACAACAAACGTATTACATGCTGATAGGATGATAAGAGTCAATGGGTCTCATTCCCGAACGAAGTTACGACAAAAAATTTCAGATTTCGGCCCATTTAAGACATATTAGGGCTGGAAGTGGGAGTCCCCAAATTTTCCTGAGATCAGATTTGATCGTGGCTGAGAGCAGATTTAAGAGTGCTGAGGAGCACTCTTAAATCTGCTCTCAGCCACGATCAAATCTCATGATTGATTGACTAATTTAAAATTTCATTATAACTTGACAGACTGTGTTCTCATAGTGATTCCTTCACGTCAACGCTACAGGCCTCCTTGGAATTAATTACTTAATCATAATTAAAATAAATATGACAATATTTGTACGATAAGAATTTACACATTTTCCGACACATTTGATGTCGGAAAAATAAATATTATGGATTCATCTGATCACAGGGCAGCTGCTTAACCATATCTGAACCAGCTATTTTGGACAAATGTATAATTACTTTAATTACTCAGATATTCAAACACAATTATGCAATTATTGTGAAATGATTAAAATTTATAATTATTTAATGCCTTCTGTGGAATTTGTATTTCTTATTTGTTACACATCTGTTTTAATGATTAATTATATACATTTGAAAGAATGCAGGTCAACATGCAATGTATCCCATTGATTGGTATACAATGGGACAGACCTTTGTTTGATTGAAAACTTTATTACCTATCTCAAACCCTGCCCTCTTTTCTTGATCCTCCAATCACAACTGTCGTTTGTTTGTCTGAGGTAAGCAACAGTTGTGATTGGAGGATCAAGAAAAGAGGGCAGGGTTTGAGATAGGTCATAAGGGGATGCAGACCAGAGAAAAAATTTCGTCTTGTTTACATCAGGGTCCCCATTTTCAATTCATCATAACATATGACACACACAACACAGATAGACAGTACTGCTACATCTATACATTTATGACATACCAGATTTGCAAATACAGTACTGTTTGTGATACAAAAAGAGTCCAGAAAAGAGAGTACATTTGACGTAGAAACTGTTGGAGGAGGTTGGGTAGGAGGGGTGGGTGGGGGATAGACTTACACTGTACAAGCAAAACTGTACATTGGAATATTGACAAAACCATACTTGGTCATTTACTGTACATTGGAGGGGGTTGATATAGCTATAAACCTGCATTCCTTCGAATATATCATTAATCAATTAAACGTATATTGAAATACACTATATATACACCAACACTGAAATGACAGTGGATAAATAAATAAGAACTAAAGCTAATCGGTGGAAATAGACTGCATTAATATTCCATAACAAGTCTTGTGTGTGCCTACGAATGAACAGTAGCCTATAGGCTTAATTATGGAATAATAAGCCATACTGCGTTCATTCATTACGCCCGCCGTAGGCTATATATATTATATTTCATTCATTCATTCATATACAGTACTGCACGCGCGTGTGTGTGTGTGCGCGCGCGCTGCGGCAGGTGTACCGCGAGCTGTATGATGCCAATACATTAATCTAATCTAGTTTTGATGGCGCGCAAGCATGATTACGAAACCTAGCCGCATTTCTCGGAGACGCTCTCTGATTGGCACTGACTGACGCTAGGTTTCGTAATCACGAGGCTCGCAAGACTCGCAAAGCACTTCCGCCATTCCATTTGCACACAGCTGCGTCACTAGTTGCCTTATAAGGAGCTCTGGAGGCGGTTTTGTATGCAAATGAAGTGAACAGGAACGCGCTTTCAAGTTTAAGACAGAATGCCATTCTCCAAGCAGATATCAGATCATATAATTTGTGCAACCTTTTCAGCCACTTAAGACATATTACCAGCACGTTCAGGACTCAGAGTGAACTTGTCATTGATTATGTCTCAGTGGTTCCAAGATAAGTCTTCCAGAATATATCTTTGAAACATTTTCGGGAATGAGACCCAGTGTATGCACGTTCGTCTGAGGGAGTCGGATTCTGGCAGGGAGTCTGAATTCGGCACAACAGACCCTATACATCCCAATCCCAATTCACACCCTCATCCACCACCACACTTCCAAGGCAACACTGATGTAATCATCCTCACCACTATCATCTGAGTCATCATCCCATGTAGCCCTATCCTCGGTTTCCTTAGAAACATTTGCAGTTTTGGCATTGACAAAGATCTGTACATGGCAGTTTTGCAGACACACATGAACATCTTCCTCTCACATTTTCCTTGTTTTCAACCGCAGTGGACTACCTGCAACACTATCAGGGGCCGGATTTGTAGTCATCCAGGTCACCGTTAACTCCCCATCCTCGGTATTGGTCGAACGCAAGATTCCTGACCGAACTCGCACCAATTACGTCAAATAAAACTATGCTACGTGACCAAGTATCCGTTGAGGAAAGATCTTCTTCTTCTTCTTATTTGAATTTCCGGCAGAGTAGACGCATCGAGGCGTATTACTGCCCTCCGCAATTCTTTTTATGGGCTCTTCTTCTTCTCCTTCTTCTCCTTCTTCACCTTCTTTTCCTTCTTCTACTGGACCCCGTCATCAACTACATTGTCCATTGGAGTGCCTCTACTGCTGCTACTTCCTGTCTGAGCCCCCCTCCGCGGGACCCTCCTTGCGTATATATATATATATCACAAACATTCTAGAATGTTCTATTATCACATCATACAACATTCTAGGACATCAGAATTTTTTTTTTTTTTATCCACTTTTTCTCCCATTTTTTCTATATTTTCTCCCATCCCAATTTCGTATCATCCAATTCAACCCTCCCCTGTCACGAACGCTGTTTCTTGCCTCCCACAAGCCGGCTGCAATGTGGACTAAGTCATACATAGCACAAGTCCCCTCCGGTACTTGAGGTAACAGCAGTCGCATCTTTTCACCTGCGCAGCTCGATCTCTCAGTGTCGAGGAGTAACGCGTGGGAGGCTCACGCTGCCCCCGACACTTCCTGATTCTACTGCGCAGGCGCACCAACCGACTTGTAGGAGTCGCTTGTTCACAACGTTCGATCCCCACCCTTCAGTTTTCCCTCCCCGTAGTACGGCCAATGTGTATTACTGCGGACGACCAGCTAAACTGAAAACAATGTGGAGAGCTGGATTCGAACACGCAAATCCTAGCGTCTCCACACTGGTGGCGAGTGCCTTGCCCACTACACCACCTAGCCGCCCTGGACATCAGAACATTTATGATGTCACAGTATGATGTCATAATAGACCATTCTAGAACATTTTGTGATGTTACAGTATGATGTCATAATAGAACATTCTAGACCATTTGTGATGTCACAGTATGTGTCCTAATAGGTCATTCTAGAACATTTGTGATGTCACAGTATTCTAGAGCCTTCTAGAATATCTAGTCTGAACTTTAAAATTATGATTGCGCAAAATGGGCGGGATTGTAAATGGATCTTTTTTTTCCTAAATCTACACCAAGAGGCTAAATTAACTCTCACAGGTAGACGATACCCGTCAACCCTCCCGTTTTTCCCGGGATTATGCTGTATTTCAACCTTCTTTCCCGCCGACCTCCCGTTAAAATAGTTTCTCTCTCTCTCTCTCTCTCTCTCTCTCTCTCTCTCTCTCTCTCTCTCTCTCTCTCTCTCTCTCTCTCTCTCTCTCTCTCTCTCTCTCTCTCTCTCTCTCTCTCTCTCTCTCTCTCTCTCTCTCTCTCTCTCTCTCAATTCAAATGGGCTTTATTGACATGGGAAACATACGTTTACATGGCCAAAGCCAAACAAAACAGTCACAGAGAAATCAAAAGAAATCAGTACATTACAGAAGGAATTTCTTGTAGTCTTCTGTACGGCTTCTCAGGAAAGATGAAATTACATACCAATATCTGACTTTTTTGCATTGGAAAAAACGTACAGAGTGCTCTGTCATAATGAAAACATGACAAAGCCATTTGACTATCTTGTTCATAAACAATGGTGTCAGGACTTTTCATTTTGATGACACACATTCATTGACATGAATACTTGCTTTTGAAGGAACTATCCATTTTGAGCAAGTGACACGCTTTTGCAGGTTATCAACTAGGTTTTGCAGTTTGTACTAATTGTTTTGAGAAATGCACTAACTGTTGTGCAAACGTAAATAGTGATGTGAGAAATGCACCAAAGTGACTGAGAAAAACTGTAATTAATAATAGAATTATTATAAATGTCTCTCTCTCTCTCTCTCTCTCTCTCTCTCTCTCTCTCTCTCTCTCTCTCTCTCTCTCTCTCTCTCTCTCTCTCTCTCAATTCAAACAGGCTTTATTGACATGGGAAACATACGTTTACATGGCCAAAGCCAAACAAAACAGTCACAGAGAAATCAAAAGAAATCAGTACATTACAGAAGGAATTTCTTGTAGTCTTCTGTACGGCTTCTCAGGAAAGATGAAATTACATACCAATATCTGACTTTTTTGCATTGGAAAAAACGTACAGAGTGCTCTGTCATAATGAAAACATGACAAAGCCATTTGACTATCTTGTTCATAAACAATGGTGTCAGGACTTTTCATTTTGATGACACACACATTCATTGACATGAATACTTGCTTTTGAAGGAACTATCCATTTTGAGCAAGTGACACGCTTTTGCAGGTTATCAACTAGGTTTTGCAGTTTGTACTAATTGTTTTGAGAAATGCACTAACTGTTGTGCAAACGTAAATAGTGATGTGAGAAATGCACCAAAGTGACTGAGAAAAACTGTAATTAATAATAGAATTATTATAAATGTCTCTCTCTCTCTCTCTCTCTCTCTCTCTCTCTCTCTCTCTCTCTCTCTCTCTCTCTCTCTCTCTCTCTCTCTCTCTCTCTCTCTCTCTCTCTCTCTCTCTCTCTCTCTCTCAATTCAAACAGGCTTTATTGACATGGGAAACATACGTTTACATGGCCAAATCCAAACAAAACAATCAAACAGAAAAATCAAAAGAAATCAGTACATTACAGAAGGAATTTCTTGTAATGGTCTGCATGCAAAGCGCTCTACCACCCCAGGCAAAACATTTCCATTGATGAGAGGATGGTTGCAAACAAGGCCCATACTTCTATGAAGCAGTACATGAAAGCCAAGCCAACGAAGTGGGGCTTCAAACTTTTTGTTTTGGCTGACAGTAGCAATGGCTACTTTGGACTTTTCTGTTTACGCCGGGAAGTCAAAGTTCAAATCAGGCATTGGACTGGCGTATGACTCTGTCATGTCCCTGATAAAGCCAGCACACCTCAAGCAAGTACCCATGGGCAAGGGATATCATTTGTATGTCGATAACTTTTATACAAGTCCAAAGCTTTTCAGGGATCTGCATAGCCTGGGTGTTGGAGCATGTGGAACGTACAGAGTTGACAGAAAAGAATGCCCCCGCACAGAGTTGAATGCTCTCAAAAAGAAGGATGCTAGGGGCACCATCAGGTGGCTTCATGATGGCCCACTGGTCTTTGTGAAGTGGATGGACACACGTGAAGTCTCTGTTTGCTCCACAATCCACGAGTCATTCTCTGGAAAAACTGTGCTGAGAATACAAGATAAACGCTGTGAGACCTGGTCCATTGAGAACATTGCATGCCCAACACCTGTCCTGGAGTACAACAAGTACATGGGAGGCGATGACCCACCTGGTCTTCCAGCAGGAGCTGGTAGCTGAGCTGTGTGGCCTCACAGTTGTACAGGTGCCAGTGGACAATCTACCCACGGCACCAGTGGACCGCCTACCAAGGAACCATTCACCTGTGGCGATCACGCAACAGGCAGATAAATCCCAGAAGGCCACGGCTGGCCGCCTGTGTTGTGTCCATTGTAAGATGAAGACCCCCTGGAAGTGTGTGAATGTGGTGTGGCCCTCTGTCTCATTCCAGACAGGAACTGCTTTTTCGCATATCACTTAGTGTGATACAGAACAGGCAGATATAACCATGAGGGGACACCTATTATTTGTTTATACATGTGGATAATTTTATTTTTAGCTTTTTTTGTACATGTAGATTTTGCCTAAATTCACTGTGGTCGCTCTCTGCCAAATATCATATGAGGCACCTTGTATTATTCTCTATGCTTTTAAATTGTGTATTCCAGTTGTGTTTTTTAAAAAAAAATTATATAGTGATACACACAATGACCGGTCTGAGAATACTTCTGTGTGTGTGTAACCAAATGCATACCTACATGTATGACCTATATCTATCTAATACTTTTGGATATGAGCATTTTTTCAATAAGTATGGATGCCTGAACACTGAATGACACCAGTATCACTGACTACCACGGCAAGCCTATAGAAAATTATTCTATTTAATAATAATAATATTATTATTATTATTATTATAAATGTCTCTCTCTCTGTTTCTTTCTTTCTTTCTTTCTTTCTTTCTTTCTTTCTTTCTTTCTTTCTTTCTTTCTTTCTTTCTTTCTTTCTTTCTTTCTTTCTTTCTTTCTTTCTTTCTTTCTTTCTTTCTTTCTTTCTTTCTTTATATTATAATACTATACTATTATATATATATCTAAATATCTAAACCTCTGTCTATCTAGTGTGTGTGGCATCAAATCAAAGTGTGTGTTGCTGTAGGCCTGCCTGTATTGATCAGTCACACTACACCCCCATTCAGCCGTAATTGTTCCCTGCTGGGCCTTTGTTTCATGGTGTGAATTGGTCTAGTGACATTGACATTGAAATCACATTGCATTCTGGGAAGGAGTGTAGTTCCCTTATCATTAGCTGAATTCACTGGATTATATTCAGAGGCTCCCGCTGCAAATTGGTAATGACTGTACCAGAATGTTTGATAGGACATTGATTGAAAACGGCTCAAATTTTACAATTGATGGCTTACTTTGAAGGTATGAATCTGTAATTTTATATTATGTAACAAAAAAAAGGGGAAATTCTCAGGAGGAGGAGCTCTTGAGTATAGACTCCTAAGGGTTTTAACTATCCGTTTTATTGCTAACCAACGCTGTTGCATTTACTACTCCTGCCACAAAGGCCACTACATTCAACTTCTCCCCTCACACCCTCTTTCTCCTCCTGTACTGCCTCTACTGACAAATGCCCTTTTCTAAAACCCTGTTCCCTATCTTGCTTTTCCTGATCCTCCTGTACTACCCTTAGTGCCAAATGCCCTTCTCTAAACCCCTGTTCCTTATCTCGCTGTCCCTGTCCTACCTTCCTAGCTGCCTCTGTATATGATATCCTACCTTCCCTTCTCACCTGCTGGACCTCTACCTCTCGTTTCATCACCTTACAACCCCAATACGCTACACTATGCTCCCCACCACAACTAGAACATTTGTGATGTCACAGTATTCTAGGGCCTTCTAGAAGATCTAGTCCCAACTTAAAAATTATGATTGCGCAAAACCGGCTGGATTGTAAATGGATCACTTTTTATTCCTATATACACCAATAGATCTTTAGCCCAGAGTGAAAATTGTGTAGTGCGCCAAGGTGGGAAAGATAATTGTTTTCTAGCCACTTCTCAGCCCCACCGTACGGCCTACTAGCCATGGTTTGTCATTCAAATGAGACAGAGTTTCCATGCATCCTTCTCAAAGTTAACGGCTGATTCATAACTGATCTGACAGATAAGATGTTTAATTGTAATACTCACCATGTTTCTGAGGTTAGCGTAGAAAGTGAAGAAGATTGATTGAGGAAGAGGCTAAATTAACTCTCACAGGTAGACGATACCTGTCAACCCTCCCGTTTTTCCCGGGATCCTCCCGTATTTCAACCTTCTCTCCCGCCTCCCCTTAAAATATTTTCCCGTATTTTTCCCCGTATTTTTTTATTCATACAAAATGGCTGCAATTCCCCTCGTGACGACAGGTGGCAGCAGTGTAGATTAGACCGTTAGCACAGGAAGTCAGTGCGGAAGCCGGTTGACAAGAAACTTCTTCTTTTTCTTCTGCTTTTTATTGGCCGTTATTGGCTTGTCGGGCAAAATGGGGTTGTTCCCGGAGAGCTCACTCTCGGTCGTGGTTTCTCAATGTATGGTGCTCTCCTTCAATATGCAAGTAGGGTGAGACAACACCATTCTTTAGTCCAACTAATACCCTACTTTATACTATATTATTGTCATTAGTTTAATGTAAAGTCAGTCTTATATTGGCACTGCTTTAACGTTGCATTTACCCATAATCCATTGCTGTATTAGACCCATGTGCCAGTATAACTTTTGTAAAGTAATGAAGCGCAAATGTAGTTAATCAATATACAATGAAACAATATCTTTATCATTATCACATGTCAAAACTACTTTAATAAAACAAGATTTCCGTTTTTCATTTCTACTCATTCATCCAAAACAAGACAGCAATTCTACTTCTATATATCACGACATTTATGACACAATCGATGTCTAAACAATGTTTGTATGTCTCCGTAATGGTGATTCTGGCCTGGTAGGTTAAGCCACCGTTCAACGCAGTTTCTATATCTATCCCACCGACAGTGGTGAATATTCATGGAAGCCAAGGGAAGCCAACCTTCCCCAAAAATATAAACAGTAAAAAATATTAAAAAAAAAATATATATATATATATATTATTTTTTTTATTTTTTTTTAGTTTACAATAATAATAAAAAAATTTAGTGTCTCCCTCTTCTCCTTCTCACTCTCTTTAACACTCTGTCAGACTCACTGAGGCTGGCAGTCACTGTCTGCTCAGGCAGCATTATTTTGATTGACATTGAGAATTTGAGAAATAGGGCGGGTTGTCTTTTTCTCACGTCCACATTGTGGTTGGTTGTGGACTCCACAACCAATTATTAGCCAATAAGATTCGAGCTTAATAAAGGGGTTGGGTTAATGCCTATGCCTTAACATGGGGGCAGTCTGGCTGGCAAGCACTCTAGCGTCTTCAAATGTGCCACCCTGGGCCAGAACGTTTCCACCGATTGACCAATCAAATCACATTAAAAGCCTAACATGACAACAACAACGTCTGAACGTCATCGCCTCGCGAGCACGTTCGAATTCTCTAGTAGTATCAAACTGTCAATCAAACTGTCTGTCGGTGCCATTGTAAGAAAACAACTACCACCATAATGGCAGATCTAGATGTAGTCGATTATTTAGTCACTCATGACTTCACAAAATTGCCTTTTGAAAAACAATTGGACATCAAACATAAAGGAAGGCCTACACCACAGCAGTGTATTGTTCAGCCAAGGGTTGTGAAGGGACAACGCTCATTCAATGCACAGAACCATACGCGAACCGAGTGGCTAACCGGTTCAGCTACCAGGGGACAGTTGTTCGGCTGGAGTTGCCTCCTCTTTGACAAAGCGCCAACTGCTGGTCCTGCCGGACTGAACAATCCCTGGTCCACCACAGGATATTCAGACCTCACCAATCTGTCCAGGTCCATTAACCGGCACGGAAAATCTAAATCGCACATCACTGCGAACCTGAAACTACAACTTTTTGGTAAAGTCAAGATCGACGAGGACGAGGACGAGTTTGTGTTGAAAAACACAATGCCCAAGTAACAAAGAACAGGGACATTTTGAGGAAGCTCATAACAGCTGTTACATATTTGGGGAGGCAGGAACAGGCGTTCAGAGGACACGATGAATCGGCAACAAGACTCAACAGAGGGAATTTTGTCGAGCTAATCAATGCCTTTGCGGAGTTTGACAATGTCATGGCAGAACATCTAAGATCCTCAACGGTGTTTATGGGTATGTCATCTACCATCCAAAATGAAATTATTAAAAGCATCGCAGACGTCATACAAAGAGAGATAGATTGTGAAATCAGTTCTGCACCATTTATATCTGTCCAAGTGGATGACACCAGACATTTCATGCAAATGCCAGCTGTCGGTCATAGTACGCTATGTAAATGATAAGGGTGTTATCGGTGAGATTCTTGGGGTTTATCGACGTGAGCGCAGAGAATCGCAGCGGCAATCACTGCTGTTGTCATGGAAACCATAGGCAGATACAACCCAGCAGCCAAACTTATCTGTCAGACATATGATGGGGCAAGCTGTATGAGTGGGCAGCGAGGTAGTGTTCAGGCTCTTGTGAAAACCCATTGTCCATATGCCACTTTTATTCATTGTTATGCCCATAAATTAAATTTGGTTTTAGCTCAGGGGGTTAGCAATATCCAAGATGTAAAGGTGTTTTTTGCAGCCGTTGACAGCTTTCATAACTTTTTTACCCGGTCATGCAAAAAAACAGCTATGCTGACCGAGGTTGACAACAGCATTCGAGTACCAGGTGGTTGTGCCACATGGTGGAATTTCAAAAGCAGAGCAGTGCATGCTATACATGAAGGCCAAAGATCACTGAATATTGGTTTTGATAGGATCATTGCTGAGCCTGGTTGGGACAACGAGTCAATCTCCCAGAGCGGTGCTCTTAAACAAAAACTGAATGAGTTTGTTTATTTTTTTACTTGGGGTTTTCCAGGCCATTTTTGGCATAACAGAACCAGTTTCAGGCTCTACAGAGCAAGTCTCTGGATGTGAGAAATGCCTGTGTACGAGTGGAGAGTACACAAGATGCTTTGAAGGCTATAAGAAGTACCACAAAGTTCCAAGCGATATATGACAACACTGTCCAGACAGTAGGACATGAAGACCAACGTTTTCAAGTTTTCAAGTTTCTTTAATAGTTGTCATACAGAAGTACAGAATACTTTCATACAAAATGCTTCTTACTGTTACGCTCCAGAGACTGTGCTAGACAAGATAGTATCAAATAACATAGTATAGCATGTAATTTAGAAGAAGAAAATGAGGTCACAGTGTTCGGTATAGACATATGTACAATGTTCTGAGTTACCATATAATATACAATACTATGCAGTGTACTAATGTACAGTACTATATAGTGCAAAGCAGAAATGGGATGAGGTACAATTTACGTACAATTTACAGTAAGGTGTACGAGTTGTAGTGCAATCCTTCATCAATAAATATAAAGTGTGGGGAGTGGGTGCTACAGTGTGTTTGTTTAAAGTGGGTGTGTGCTATAAAGTGTGTGGAGTGGGTGCTACAGTGTGTTTGTTTAAAGTGAGTGTGTGCGTGTGGATGTGTGTGCTATGTGCGTTTGGTGGTTGTTGTTGTGTAGTGTTCATTGTTCGTTTAGCAGCCTGATGGCCTGGGGATAGAAGCTTCTTCTGAGTCTTTCTGTGCTCGCCTTGAGACTCCGGTATCGCTTGCCTGACCGCAGCAGTTCAAAGAGGCAGTTGTTCGGGTGACTGGAGTCTTTAATGATTCTCTTAGCCTTGCCCTTGCAACGCTTGTTGTAAATGTTCTGGAGGGTGGGGAGCCCCCCTCCAATTGTGCGTTCGGCTGAACGTGTCACTCTTTGTAGTCTGCTTCGGTCTTGTGCAGTGCTATTCCCAAACCAGGAGGTGATGTTGCCGGTCAAGATGCTCTCTATTGTACATGAGTAGAAGTTCTTAAGGATCTTCTGACTGACTTGGAACTTCCTTAGGCGCCTGAGGAAGTAGAGGCGTTGTCGTGCCTTCTTCACAACACTGTCAATGTGTGTGGTCCATGTCAAGTCCTCGGATATGTAGGCTCCGAGGTACTTAAAGCTGTTGACTCTCTCAACCGGTGCCCCGTCGATGCTGAGGGGGCTGTAGTCCTTGACCCCCGACCTCCTGAAGTCCACAATCATCTCCTTTGTTTTGCTGACGTTCAGGGAGAGGCTGTTTTCCTGGCACCATCCCGCCAGGACCTTGACCTCTTCCAGGTAGGCCCTCTCGTCGTTGGCAGAGATCAGGCCCACCACCACTGTGTCGTCAGCAAATTTGATGATTGTATTGCTACTCCGCTGAGCCACACAGTCGTGTGTGTACAGGGAGTAGAGGAGGGGACTCAGAACACAGCCCTGGGGGGCCCCTATGTTGAGGGTGATGGATGAGGAGGTGCAGTTGCCTGCTCTCACCACCTGGGGTCTGCCAGTCAGGAAGTCCAAGACCCACTGGCAGAGGTCATAGTTCAAGCCCAGGTCCCTGAGCTTGGCTATGAGTATGGAGGGGACTATGGTATTGAATGCCGAGCTGTAGTCGATGAATAGCATTCTCACATAGTTCCCCTGCCTCTTGTCCAGGTGTGATGCTGCTGTGTGCAGCACATGGGCTATGGCGTCCTCCGTGGACCTGTTGGGGCGGTATGCAAATTGCAGGGGGTCCATGTTGATGGGGAGGGAGGAGCAGATGTAGCCCTTTACTAGCTTCTCAAAGCACTTCATGGCTATGGAGGTGAGAGCTACAGGGCGGTAGTCGTTGAGGCAAGCAGGCTTGGATTTTTTGGGTACAGGGATAATAGTGGACTTCTTCAGGCAGGTGGGGATGACAGCCTGTTCTAAGGACAGGTTAAATATGTCAGTGAATACTGGTGCCAGTTGGTCGGCACAGACTTTTAGGACGCGGCCGGGGATGCCGTCCGGACCTGCTGCCTTCCTGATATTAACTTTTTTAAAGGTCCGCCTCACCTCATGCTCTGTTACCCTGAACACTGCGCCTCCATCAGCAGCCGACCCCCCCCCCCCCCCATTGCCGTGGCTTCTGAGCTGGTGTTGTTATTACCAGCATCAAACCTCGCATAGAAGGTATTGAGGTAATTTGCTAAGGAGATGTCACTGTTCAGTTTGAGGGAGGCGCCTTTGTAGTCTGTCATCGTTTTGAGCCCCTGCCACATAGCTCTAGAGTCAGCTTGTTCAAACTGGAGTTCAATTTTATCCCTGTAGCGCCGTTTGGCCTCTGACACTGTCCTCCTTACGTTGTATCGCGCCACCTTGTGGTCATTCATGTTGCCTGCCACTAGGCCGTCGTTGTATGCTTTGGTGCGCTCTCTCAGAGCTTCACGGACGGATTTGTCTACCCAGGGTTTTTGATTTGGGTAAACTCTCATTTTGGTAGTGGGGATTGTTTCTTCCACCAAAGTACAAACATAGTCCAGCACTGTCTCCGTGTAGACATTAATGTTATCTGTGTCGCGGAACACATTCCAGTCTGTGCAGTCAAACGCAGACCGGAGCGTCTCCCCCGACGTCAAATCCCATTTCTGCACCTCTCGCGAGACTACAGGAGTACTTTTGATTCTCTGTTTGTACATTGGTGAAAGAAAGATGGATGCGTGATCTGATTTACCAAAGCCACTATCAGAATGAGCCTTGTAGCCACCTTTAAATTGCGTGTAACAGTGATCTAGGATGTTACCGCCTCTGGTGTTGCAAGTCACATGCTGATAGACGACGGAAAAGATGTCACCGTGGATGGGATGACTATGAGTCAGGACTCAACCCTCACGCTGACAACAACCCAGGCCCCCAGGACCATTACAGGCGACTGTACTATGAAGTGATCGATGGAATCACACTTCACATGGGAGAGATTTGCAGACATGAAGAGCCTCCGCTTTTTCTGTCTTCTGGACCACAGCCTATTCCCCACGTACTTCCAGGAGTTTCCTGCCAGGGATTTCACACAGCTGCTCCAGGCCTACCCAAAGATTTTTGACGACCAGAGGATACAAAATTAGTTACAGGTTGTCTATGCTGATGTCTCCTTCCACAAACCACCAGGTGAGCTGCTGCAATCACTTGTTAAAGACAAACTGGTCACCTCCTTACCCGAGTTATGCAAACTCCTGAAACTGATGCTCACCATTCCTGTGACAAGTACACCAGCTGAAAGGTCATTCTCCTGTCTGAAACGTGTCAAAACCTATCTACGCAACAGCTGTGGACAAGAGAGACTCACACATTTGGCCAAAATGTTGATGGAAGCGTCTGTGCTGCATGAACTAAAGACCCGCGAAGTGTTCTATGACAGAGTTATTGACTGTTTTGCCAACATGAAGGAGAGAAGGATACCATTCCTCTACAAATAGGATGGGTGAGTGATTACTTTTTTAATTAAAAACACAGACACACACACCTGTAACAGACATATAAAATCAGTTTTTCACATTAGGATCTATAACATCCCAACAGGCCACCTTGTTTGTTTGATTCCGCTTTAAAAATAGACAATAATAAAAAGAGTAAAATAGAATAGACAGAGTAAAATAGTGCAATAAGTAGTAGAATAGAATAGACTTGAAATGAGCACATAAAGTGCAGACATATAAAATCAGTTTTTTTTACAGTGCAAGACGGCAGAAGCAACCATGCAAGGTGCCACCCTGCTCATCGAGAGCAATTAGGGGTTACGTGTCTTGCTCAAGGACACTTATTAGACACGTTGCC